>NC_137031.1:6116394-6446394 GCF_032717465.1 Coenobita brevimanus
AGGGCCCAACAAGAGCTGATTTGCCCCTGCCACATCATAATGGACCCATCCCCTTACCCGCACCTGACCTGACTAGCTGATCAGACCAAATGCTGGAAAATATCCCCTCAGGGCTGCGTCATCATTTATTCATTCACAATTTCTCTCCATTTATTTCTGTCACGCACAGCCACTCTGCCTTGCTCAACAGACATCCGTCTCACATCCAGTGCTTTCTTCACACTGTCCATCCATCCTATTAGTGGTCTCCCTCTCAGCCTTACACCTCTCACATCAGATCTAGTTTTTTATTTTTATTTTTATTTTATAATGTGTCCGACTCTGGCCAAAGGCTTCAGGGCCTATATCTCGGGGGCAGTAGCCTATCCCAAGGCCCAGTAGTCCTCCTACACCTCCACATGTCACCACTTCGGCGCTAACACCCACCATCCATACTGAATACATGCTAGGGCTGTCTCATACAGGACTGGTGTATTGGTATCAGCGGGGGTATTTTTACAACATGTCGGCGGGTCATCTGGTAGATCAGGAAAGTCTGCCTTTTATGAAATTCAAATCCTTAAACTGTTCCCTGCCCCAGCCGGGATTCGAACCTGGGTCCATCAGGACTGCAGGCCGCCTCTCTACCGATTCAGCCACCGCCTTTTTCCAATCGCTCATTATCCATTCTCTCCATATGCCCAAATCATCGCAACACCCTCTGCTCAACTCTATCAGTCATCTCCTGAACAATTCCAGTTCTCCTTCGCACTTCATCATTTCGCACTTGATCCATACGCGTCACTCCACACATACTCCTTAGACACCTCATCTCCCTTACATTCAAACTTTTCCTCTGTGCTACACCCATATTCCATGTTTCAGCCCCATATAATGCAGTCGGTACCACAACACCCTCACACACACACACACACACACACACACACACACACACACACACACACACATATATATATATATATATATATATATATATATATATATATATATATATATATATATATATATATATATATATATATATATATATATATATATATATATATATATATTATATATATATGTATATATATATATATATATATATATATATATATATATATATATATTATATATATATATGTATATATATATATATATATATATATATATATATATATATATATATTATATATATATATGTATATATATATATATATATATATATATATATATATATATATATATATATATATATATATATATATATATATATATATATTATATATATATATATATATATATATATATATATATATATATATATATATATATATTACATAATGTTTTTTCCCCCACATCTCCCTGCGAAGCTCGTTATATATCTGCAGTTCATTCATGCTACTGGAAACGTAGAATTCAATAACATATCTTCTTTTCACCAACTATAAAATCTCAGTGTTAAAAGATATTCATCACAGATTTTCTTCAAAGCTTCAGGCGCGTCTGGCTACCGCACTGCGGGATGGACAATAAATGTTTTACCTTTTTCCACCTAGTTTATTTTTGCCGGCAGTGTAATTTCCAGCTGCCTTACTCTGTGTACATGTCTGGTTTTTGTTCAAAGGGTGATTCCTGCTGTCTCTTTTCTGATATTGTCAGACTTCCTCGCTTTATCGCCCCTCCCCCCCCTTCCTTCATCATTTAATCTTCTTACTGCTTCCCTGTTCCTCCATTTATCTCCTTCCTCTCCCTCTCTCTGTCCTCTTACGTTCGGCACTTCCCCCTCTTATCGCTTTCTGTCCTGTCATCTCCCTTACTCTCGTATCTCTGGTACTTTGAACATTTCCTACTTTTCCACGTTCCTTCTTTTGCATTGTCCCTGCTCGTTTGTTCTTTTTCAGCTACTATTTGTATCACTTGCGTTATTGTATTCTTACTCTTGCATCTCACCTGTTGTATCGCCTCTCTCTTCTTTCTCATAACTTCTCTCATTTCCACTTTTTTTTTTTCATTACCACTTATCTTTTCCATCTTCGGCTATATTGCGGTTAACTGCATATATCAGTTGCTTTCTCAGTCATATATTTTTTAGCACTGCATTTTCTTTTTTAATTTCTCATGCCATTTTTTCCCTTTCTCTTCTCGTTTGGTACAATCACAGATATTTCTTTCTCCTTGACTTTTTTTTTCTGTATCTCGTTTATTCCTCCTTTTTTTGCTTCGACGATTTCTCTCTCCATATATTATCCTCCATTCAAACTATATTCCCTAATGTCTTGCTGTATTTATCTTAACTTACAGTCACCTGAGTATTTTTCTCTCTCTCTCTCTCTCTTTTCTTCTCCTTTTCATCATCTTTCATCTTCCACTCTCTTTACCTTCCTTTATTATCGCTGCCTACGCTCTCCTTTTTATATCTTCCCATCCATCTTACTCTCTCTACTCACTTTTTTTTATCCTTACCTGAATCTGTCATCTGTAGCTTCCTTTATTATCTCTACTTACACTCTTCTCGATAATTATCTTCCCTTCCTTCATCTCGCTCTGTTTCTTTCTTCTCTTAACTTCTTTTCCATTGTAGCTCTTCATGTAAGACGGGAGGCAACACTAGGGTCAGCGTCGGTTGCTTAGGATTAATGTCCATCGACTGCACAAGGGTCAGTAGGGTAGAATCTCCGTGTGAATTTAGAACACGTCCCATGACAGGCGGTCTTACATCCAGGTATCCAGATGCATTGCTGAGTGAACAGCATCAAACTTTTACCCAACAGTATGACGAGCCCAGGAAATGAGCTCCGGTTCCCTCACTGGCTATTTAGACATGCTAATCTATACATCATTGGCTCCCCCAGAGATTCAGACAAAATTTATTAGTCATGTCAAATTCTTTAAGGGTATTTGTAAGATCCCAATGTCTGTCGTCATCTCTCGACAGTAGCTAGCTATTTATGAAACGAAAATTCATTTTTTTTTTTTTTTTTTTTTTTTTTTTTTTTTTAAGATAGAGGAAATCATCCTCCAAGTACTCAAGCCAGGAAAATTATCCAATAAACCATCGCCATACTGGCCTTCATATCTCTGTTTTGCACACTATCTAAATTCATGGAATATCTATCCTAAAACATCACTACACTATTTTCAATGCAAGGGAAAAGCAACCAAAGGTCAGAAGCCTCCAAACTATTCCTTCCAAGAAAAAACATAAACAAGATAACAGAGAGCGAAATCAAGCTAGGTTCATTTCGAGATGCCTGGACACACTGCGTTTGAAAGATTGGAGATTATGGGCAGTAGGAAATACAGAGAGAGAGACAGTTCCAGAGTTGGCCTATTGCATACATGAAGAACTGAGAGTAACGGTTAACCCTTGCATTGGAGAGTTGGACAAAAAAGGGATGAGAGTTTGTTGGTAGTCGGGTGCTACGATCCCGTCGTAATGGTGGAGGGATGCAAACACAGTTCAGTGAAGCAGTGATCGTTGTAGCGACAGAAAAGAGATAAAGATTCAACAATGCAGCGAAGAGACAGAGGTTGAAGGGAGCCAGTAAGAGGAGGAGAGCTCTATCTATCTATCAGTCTATTGTTAAACCGCTCAATCTCGTAAGGGGTGGCAACAAACAAATCACCTCCATGTCGCCCTGTCCAATGCCACTTCACTGCTTTGCTCCCAGCTCACATCCCCCTCTCTCATATACCTTTCCATTCCATCCCTCCATCTCATTCTCGGCCTCTCCATCCTTCTCCCCCCTTCTATCTCACTCGCATACACTCTCCTCGTTAGTCTCTTGCTCTCCATCCTTTCTACATGGCCAAACCACCTCAATGTATTTCTCCTAACGTTTTCTATCAATCCACATCCACACCACAGCTCTCCTTCACTTCCTCATTTGTCAGTCTGTCTCTCCATGTAACTCCACATGCTTCTCTCAGATAACTCATTTCCATTGCTCTTACTCTTTGCTTGTATCCTTCCAACAAGGTCCAAGTTTCACTTCCATACGTTTGAGTAGGTATCACAATACTGTCATGCAGTGAGCTTTTACTTCCATGCTCACTTCCCTGTTCCTTATCACTGCTTTCAACTAACCAGCAACCTTTCTTCCTTGATGAACCCTTTCAAGCACTTTAACCCTCTAAACTTCAATCCTTACTCATCACACTACGCAAGTACTTAAATGCACTCACATTTTCCATGTCTTCCTCATCCAGCTTCATTGTGCATCAACTGACTGCATTTTTCTCGAAGACCATAACTTTACTCTTCCATACTTTCACCTCTAAATTCCGTTTCTTACACACACTCCCAAACTCATTCATCAAGCCTTGCAGTTTCCCTTGTCTTAATTTAACAATACAGTATCACCTGAAACAGCAGTACAGGGGGTTTCCAACACTGCCCTCGCTCATTAGGATAGCTCCAACATCCAGTGTCATGCCTTGTATCTCTTTTATTACCCCATCCATATACAGATTGAACAACCATGGGGACTTGACACATCTCTGCTTCAATCCAACATTCAGAATGAAAAATTCACTCACTTCACTATCTACACGCACTGCAGACTAAGCCCCGTCTTACATACTCTTGACGGCATTCAGTAACTTGCCATTTACTCCATATATCCATACTTTCCACATTCCTTGTCTATCCACCCAGTCATGTGCTTTCTCCAAATCCATGAAGGCTGCACACAACTTCCTTCCCTTCTCTAGAAATTTTAATAAGATGAAAAGCCTCTGACTCCACCTTGTTGAGAAGTGCTATATGTGGGAAGCCTCCCCACATGTTAGAATTGTACTCTACACAGGGGCAAATAAAACCCGTGTATAAAGTGAACAGCCGTGCAGGGGTAAAGGAGGCCCGGAGTTGGCTTAGCACATCTAATCTTTTGGATGCAGATTTTACAAGAGAGATACAACAATATTATAACATCCTCACGCCACACTGCCACAGGCTCCAACAGCAGTAGTCCAGTATAAGAAGGACGTTGCCCAGTGAGTTATTCTTCCTGTGGTCAGCCTTTAGGTGTACAGTACACAGGATCAGCTCAGACATCATAACTAAACAATGGCTCATTAAGTTCACTGTCTTTATTTTCCAAATAATTACACTTAATGCTTTCCAACTTCACTTCACTATTCTCACAAGCATTGGAGCTATATAAACTGTGCTAACTGCAATTACACTTAAAGCTTGACAACACATTTTTTTTTTCACAAGTACCGATGACATGCAAACTTCGGTAACCATTGTTTGGCAACAACACTTCAGTATTTTCACAAGTACAGAAAATATATAAACTTCACTGCACTGACACTGCATTACACTCAACCTGAACTGAAAACCGAATAAAAATGCTCTAGTCTCTTCCCCAACCTTATATAGGCTTGCATTACTACAATGATCTACTTCTCCACAGTTCTGGTGTATTCCAGAGAGATAGAGAGCACAGTTACCAACTCGGATACACCAAAACAAGTCAGTTTTCTTACAGTACATAACAGTATAATTTATTTAGCATACAAACTTAAATTAAATTGCATAATTTAACAATCACTTAAATAAAACATTATTAAAGAAGAAGACCACAAAAATTAATGGGTAACTTATGAAACAACTATGCTCACAAACATCAGGCAAACTGGCAACTCTGACTCGTACCGAAGCTATGGTAAACTTTGGGAAACATCGAGGCGCTCCTCGACTGCCTAACTGGCAAATCTCGCTCCTTAACACTATCCCCTATCTAGTTCTTTGTCGTCCCAACAAAACTACATAATAGATACAAACATAAACCTTAATCCTTATGAAACATTTAACTATACACAAAACAATCCTTAAACTTATCAGGTCTTCTTCTATTCCACTTCCGACGGCGTCCTTGCTCCTCGACACAGTCCACTCCTCCAGGAAGGTCTTGGTCATCTTCTTGATTCGCTTCTTCTCTTGGCGAGCTGTCACCATCCTCTTGCACTTCAGTTCCTTTGTCCTCCTTAACATCCTCGGCGGCAGGAGAGCACGATTCCTCGGAGACGTCCCAGCTGTACTGTCCTGGCCCATGGTACTGCCACAGACGGTTCATGTGTACCACCTTTGGGCAAGAATTCCTACCTCCCCGAATCCGATACTTTGTGTCTGATAGGCAGTCCGGCACAGTGTAAGACCCATCCCATGGGCTCTGCAGCTTCGGTGGCTGTCCCTTCTTTTGCTGAGGACTGTAAAACCAAACTTGATCACCATCCTGGAAGCTCACCTCACTTGCCTTGATATCATACTTGCACTTCACACCTCTCCTGAAAACTTAAGGGCTCCTCACATGTGATGAGGTATCTCAGCTAGCCTGTCTGAAGGTGCATCGCATAGCTGGTGGAGTCTGTAGGCAGCTCTTCACCAGGTGGTCTTCCCATTAACAAGTCAACAGGTAGGCATAACTCGTGGCCCAACATCAGTTTTGCAGGGGTGTAACCGGTATACTCATGGGATGCAGACCAATATGCCATCAGCAATGCAGGTAACTTCTGGTCCTATTCTGTTTGTCCCTCCACAGTACTTGGCCAGTTCTTGTCCCAGGGTCCAGTTGAATTTCTCCACCATCCCATCTGACTGGCCTTAGTGGGGTCACCTGGTCTTCTTGATTCCCAATAACTTGCAGCATTCACAGAACACAGTAAACTCAGAGTTTCAACCCTGGTCTGAATGTAGCTCTTGTGGCACCCCAAAACAACAGAAAAACTGGTCAACCAACACCTGAGCAACAGTCGCAGCCTCTTGATCGGGGATGGCATAGGCTTCTGGCCTCTTTGTGAAGTAGTCCACGGCAACACATATATACCGGTTGCCTCTTTCAGCGAGTGGCAGAGGTCCAGCAATGTCCACCATGACTTTCCATCAGTGCACCCACTTGGTACAGTTGGAAAGGGACACAACAACGTTTCTTGGGTCCTTTCTTTGCACAACACATCACAGGCCCGACACCACTCTTCAACATCCTGACACCTGCCAATCCAGAAGAATCTCTGTCACAGCCAGCTTAGAGTTTTCTTCACTGCCAGGTGCCCACTAGTGATCTGGTAATGGGACTCATTGAAGATCTCGGACCTCATCTTCTTCAGAACCATCAGTTGCCAATACTTGCTGAGGCCATCAGGTGTCTCCCACTGATGCTCCAGTAGTCTGTTGCTCAAACAAAGAAGGTCACACTGACTCCAGGAGCTCTTGATTGCAGGGTTTAACCTGGGAACTTCCTCCCAAGATGGTCACACAGTACTCCGCTGCAGCCACTCTAGCACCAGTTGTAAATCTGCATCCTCCATCTGCATCCTCTTCAGGTCTTCTGCATCTGATGTTGGCCCTGTCATTGCAGTACGGCAGCATTTCTTGCCAAGGTTCCCATTCCTACTGCACTCCGTGCCATCTGTTCTTCCGTCTTCTCGCACACTATTCGTCAAGGTTCTCCTACATTTCTTCAGTGGTGGGGCTTCTTGGGAATGATTGGCTGACTGTTGCATCTCGTCAACAGCCTTCACTAATTTACCCTCATCCTTCCCATCTGGACACTTGTAGCTGAAGTGTCCCACTTCACCACATGTCCAACATCCGTTTGTTGCACTGAGATTTCCTTGCATTGTTCCGTTCTTGCTCCCTCTTCCATTTGTAACAATCCACCTTCTTGTGCCCCAGCTTCCCCCAGAACTAGCATCCTCTGATCATCTCCTGTTAATCCTTCCACTTGTTCCAATCCACTTTCGTGTGTTCTGGCTTTTCACAGTACCAGCAACTTCCCTCAAATTTTTCCGTTTCACATACCTGCCCCTTTGTTGCCTTGAATCCTGCACTATGACCTGTCTGAAAAGTGGACGTTCTGGACCTGACATGGGACTCAAACTCTGGAGCCCTGGCTAGTGCTTCTTGCATGCTTCTTTGTTGTGCCTGCTTCACTTGCACTTTCAACTCTGCACTGTCAAAATCATCGATGAACTGGTCCCTCAGAAGAATAGCCAACAGGTTAGGTGCAGCTCCAGGGTACACCTTGCATGCCATACTCTTCAGGTCATCAGCAAGCTGTTGAAGGGATTTTCCTTGAGCCCGTACATGGCTCCGGAATCTTGCTCGGTAAACTTCAGTCTGGTACATGATCCCATATCTGTACTCCAGCACTTTTCCTAGGGACTGATAACTATTCCTCTTGATCACTAACAATGGGCCTAGAATTTCCATTGCTGCACCCTTAATGTTGGTAGCAAGCTGCACTGCCCTCTGCCTATCATCCCAATCATTCTGATCCACAAGTAATTCAAACTGAGCACGGTAAGCTTCCCAAGATACTCTGCCATCAATTTCCTGAGGTGACTTTTTAATTGGACCCCCATTATAGCCCTGCACTTTACTAGTTTGGGGCCTAAAACCTGGGGCATCATAATTAAGGTGAGGACTTAAATCTCCTACATTCTGATTATTCAATCCTGTAATGCTACCTTTAGATGCTTGGGATCCATCAAGATTCATCATACGCTGTCCATTCCTTTCAAATGCTCCCTGTACACTAACCTGAGGCTCAGCAGTGCAGTATTTCTTTACAGCTTCCATTTTCTCACTAATTATCTTCACATGGTCAATTACATGCTTCAGCTGGCTATCTACCACCTGTCTGCACTCCATCACTATTTCCTCACTAATCATCTTCAACAGGTTATCTACATGCTGTTTACACTCCATCACATTATTGCTTACTTCATACTTCTGCTGCTCTAGCTTGGCATCTACTTCCCCTTTAATCTGTTGTTGTTCTTCCTTCATTTCCCCCACGAATGCATCCAGCTGTCCTTGCACCCTCAGTTGTACTTTCCTCTATTGCTCCTGTAATGCCTCTTGAAGTTGTTCATATCGTTCTTTTTGTTCTTCACATTGTGCCTCTAGTTGTTCACTCAATGCTTGCAATTGTTCTTTGATCTCGTTCCTGAGCTCTTTTAGTTCTTGACCTTGGGCCTGTAGTCCTTCATTCTGTGCTTGTAGTCTTTCATTCTGTGCTTGTAGTTGGACACTTTGTGCTTGTAATTGTTCTTTGAGTTCCTTCTTTTGTGCCTGTAATAGCTTCAGAATCATCGCCAGAGACATTTTCTCTTCCTGTCCAGCTGCACACCATCTGCTTCCATGTAAAAGGTTAGCCTCACTGCAACCCTTAATAATAATCCACACTCCTGACACCAGTGTTATGTCCCCATCCCACATTGCCACAGGCTCCAACAGCAGTAGTCCAGTATAGGAAGGACGTTGCCCAGTGAGTTGTTCTTCCTTTGATCAGCCTTTAGGTGTACAGTACACAGGATCAGCTCAGGCATCATAATTAAACACTGGCTTCTAATGTTCACTGTCATTATTTTCCAAATAATTACACTTAATGCTTACCAACCTCACTTCACTATTCACACAAGCACTGGAGTTATACAAACTTTACTTCCTGCAATTACATTTAATGCTTGACAACACTTTTTTTCTTTTTTCACAAGTACCGATGATATGCAAACTTCAGTAACCACTGTTTGTTAGCAACACTTCACTGTTTTCACAAGTACCAAAAATCTACAAACTTCACTGCACTGACATCTACTTCCCCTTTAATCTGTTGCTGTTCTGACAAATTGAACTGAAAACCAACTAAAACTTGCTCTAGTCTCTTCTCCAGCCTTCCATAGGCTTGCATTACTAGAATGATCTCATTCTCCACAGTTCTGGTGTATTCCAGAGAGAGAGAGAGAGAGCACAGTTGCCAACTCGAGACAACCGAACCATGCCAGTTGTCTTACAGTACTTAACACTATAATTTATTTAGTATACAAACTTGAATTGAATTGCATAATTTACAGTAACAGTCACACAACTAAACCATTATTAAAGAAAAAGAGCACGAAAATTAATGAACAACTAACGAAACAACTACGCTCACAAAGAGCAGGCAAACTGGCAACTCTGACTCATACCGAAGCTATGGTAAACTTCGGGAAACATCAGAAAGCTCCTCGACTGCCTAACTGGCAAATCTCGCTCCTTAACAATATAATCTTTCCAAGATAACTCCCGAAAGAATGAAACCCCAAGTATGTTCAAGGATGATGCAGGATTGAGTTGAATATTGTAAAATATTAGAGGATACTCCTGTGGAAGATTATGTCCGGTTGAAAGATGTAAGTTGAATGAAGTAAGTTTTTGATACATTAAAGAAAAATATATATATTACTTTTATTCCAGTCAGAGATACGAGCCATGCTAGGCATTACGTGTAACATAGCTTCATCCTCTGTTTGTTGAAGTAGCTACTGAGATGGACGCTACAGGAAGCGATTGGAAAGGTGAAGGGTGGAGTCATCAGCTTATGAGTGGAAATGGTTAGATGTACAGATTAGAAGATCATTGATGAATAGAAGAAACAAAGTTTGCAATAATACAAAGCCCTGGGGAACATCTGTATTCACAGCTGTAGGAGAATAATGGTGGCCATCTACAACATCAGTTATTGAATGATCAGAAAGGAAGATGGAGATGAAGGCACAGATAGAAGGATAGAAATCATAAGAGGGGAGTTTGAAAATTAAAGATTTATGCCAGAGTCAATTGCCAAAGCTTTTGCCAAAGTCCCGAAAGGAGGATGACCACGAGTATGAAGGTTAGATGAGGAGATCGCCAATGGAGCATTCATGTCGGAACCCATAATGGCGATTGAAAAGAAGGTTGTCATAGGAAAGATGATTAACTTTTTTTTTCTTTTTTTTAAGAATAGTAAAAACTTTTGAAATACCGGATGTTAAAACAATTGGACAATAGTTAGAGGGATGGGAATGGTCACCCATCTTTGCGATTGGCTGAATGAGAGCAAAGTTCCAAAAAGAAAGAAAGGTACAAGTTGACAGACAAAGGTAAAAGAGTTTGCCTAGGCAGGGTGTAAGTGCAGAAGCACAGTTCTCAAGGACAATAGGAGGTACCCCATGAGGTTCACATGCCTTGTTAATATTGAGGTCAGTGATGGCAGAAAAAACGCCAACTGAAGAAATATTAATGTCAGCCATGTGGAAATCAGAGGGAGGAAGTGATGAAGGAATGGCGTCGGAATCATCTAACAGGGAACTGAAGGAGAAAGGCTGAGTGAAGGAGTCTGCTTTATCAGTAAAAGAAATAGCTACACAGCCATCAGAGTGAAAAAGAGGAGGGAAGGATGATGAGGTAAAGTTGTTAGAAAGGTTTTTGGTAAGATGGCAGAAGGAGTGAGAAGAATCTGAGATGGAGAGTTCAGAGCATTTAGTACGGATGGAATTATTTTTAGCTGAATGAAGAACAGACTTAGCATGATTCTGGGCAAAAACATAAAAGAGATGAAATTTAGGGGTGGGTTGGTTCTGGTATCTTTTGTAGGCCTTCTCCATTTTGTGGACAACATTAGAACAAACATGGCTTTTTTTGCATTAGTCATAGGATATGAGAAAGAAATGTATGCTTCTATGGCCAAGAGAATAACCTCTGGAACTCACAAGACACACCCAGATTGTTCTTGGCCATGGAAGCGATAATCATTCTAGGGAAAATCAAAGAAGTACTGCTGGGGGGCCTACCAATCAGCTGCTCCAAAGTGTCACAACTGATGCTTCTTGGGTGGGTCCACAGGCCGTACTGGAGTGATCGGACAGGTTAAGGTGATAAAGTTGTGACTGGAGGAGCTCGATGGAGAGAAAAGATTAATGGCGTAAGCAGAACGATTTAGGGGTAAGGAAGAATACGTTGGAACTCTCTCCAAAAAGGTCAGGGATACGGGTAGTGTGCTGTACAAGCTGCTCTACGTCATTTAGGATCCAAATGGTGTAGTCTTGTTCACAAGGTGGATCAGTGAAAGGAAAGGAGACCCAAAGGTGGTGGTGAACATCGTAATTTCCTAGAATGGAGATTTCAGATTATGGAGAAATTGATAGAATATGTTCCATCTTGGAAGTAAGATAGTCGAAGAATTTTTCATAGTAAGTAGAATTAGGAGATAAGTAAACAGCACAGATATATTTATTCAGAGAATGACAGGGAGGCAGAAGGTAGAGAGTAGAGAATTCAGAAGATTCATGTTCAGGGACAGAAGAGCAATGTAAGTCCTTGTGTACATTTACACAACAGCCACCTTTGGCTTTAAAATTACTATAGAGAAAGTATGAGGAGACAGAGACACGTTTGCTTTCAGTTGCCACAGGCAGTTGAGGGTATGGGGAAGAGAAGGTGAGGTTTAGAGGAGGAGGGATGTGTTCAACACAGAGAAAATTAGAGGAAAGGCCACGAATGTTGCAGAAATGAGGTGCGTCAGGTAGTGGCTCCAGCCATCTTGCTTGATCGTCACCGGGATTTGCAACATGGGTTTCGACCTAAATGCTAAACCGTCACACATTTTTTCGAAATTAACTGAATTTAGAGGGGTTCAGTGAGAAACAGCCCCTATTGAGAGCTATTTTAGCAGAAATGTGCAGTACGATATCGTAGAAAATGATTCAGGTACCAAGACATATCCTGGCAGCCAGTATCATGAACTTAATGGTGAAAATCAGTGCAGTGGCTTAACAAGCTGCTCGCTTGTTGAAAAGCTCAAATACTCTATCCTCCCCAAATAGATACCCATTCAGAATAATCTCCAACGGTGTCCCTCTGGGCTCAGTCTTCTCACATTCATTTCTTAACCATTTCCTCAATTGCCTGCCAGCCTCCTGTCTCTCAGTAACAGTATTGTCCTAAGTAAATGACTTAGTAGTACTTATACAACATTCAAAAACTAAACAAGTAGCAGGACAGCACCAGCAATACTCACATTTACTAGAACAATGACATACCCTAAACAGAACTACTGTTCCACCAGCAAACGCAATTCTGACTCTGTTCACTCAAGACGTAGTCAAGGAAAGTTCCGCATTACCCACCTCGCAAAGCACTGGTGTGAGACGGGTGATTGTGAAGCAGCAGCCAGACCTCATGTGTTTGGTACCTGTGAGTGTGACGGAGGGGGAGGAGGGGGATTGGAGCAGAGGAGGGTTTGGTGATAAGGTGGGAACGACTGTGTACGACTTGGACGATGTTCTTGAGTTAATTTAGTAAGGATAAGTGATAATTATGATGCTAGCAATTTATTTAAAAAATTACGTAGATATCTGTAGAGTTAGTGTTGTCAGGAATGTCATGGAGGTTTGCTGGATTCGGACAGAGGTATGAATGCTTTCACTCCCTGTCGACTTTAACGTAAGACGTTTCCCCAGGAGATAATCGTAACGAGATAACATATATTCACATTTTGTGTTGAAAACAAAGCCACTGTATTATATTCATATATATATATATATATATATATATATATATATATATATATATATATATATATATATGGTTGTGGAGAGGTTACATTAAGATAACTAGACAAAATTCAGAATAAAGCCGTTAGAATCATTAACAACCCTGCCATTACATATCAACTACCTCCCCTGCAAGTAAGAAGGAATGTTGCCTCCCTTGCATTATTTTACAGATATTTTTTTGGGGAAATGCTCAGATGAAGTTGCGTCCATGGTGGCACCTCTCCATGCCTTCCCTCGTGCTACACGGGCATCTGGTAGCGCTCATGACTGGAATGTCACTCAACCATATTGCAGAACTTCTGCCTATCAGAATTCTTTCATTCCCCGAACTGCATCTCTCTGGAACTCGCTTCCCCAGAGTTGTTTTCCTCCAAATTTCAACCCACAACTGTTTAAGTCTAACTGTTACAGATATTTTATGAACGAAGGACACCAGTAATCTGGTGCATGGATTGTTTTTTTTTGACCCTTTTGTTTTTCCTTCCTCCGTTCTGTTATAAATATATATATATATATATATATAGATAGATAGATATAGATATAGATAGATAGATAGATAGATAGATATAGATATAGATAGATAGATAGATATAGATATAGATATAGATATAGATATATATATATATATATATATATATATATATATATATATATATATCCATTCTTATAAATTTGTTTAATTATTCATCCTCTGTCATCGCGGTCTAAACATCCGCCTGCAAACGTTTGTTAAGATTTGTCCATCTATCTCAATAGAGTGCACACTGGCAAGTGAAGCCCGTCAACCTGCAAACATTTCCAGTGCTATTCTGGTAATTATTCATCTGGAACGTAGAGTCAAGGGTATTGTGTAATGATTAAAAAATATATATATATGAGCTATTAACAGACTTCTCGTTTTCCTTTAGACAGAATGACGTGGAAAGTCCTAATTATAAGATCAGTCTTTGTAACTGTCATTCTTTTCGAATATTACAAAACGAAGGCAAAGAAGAATACCTCTGACAGTAAACATGTATTATACATGCAGTTATGTAGACAGACTCAGAGAACAGTGTAATACCATACAAACAACATACCGCTTTTGCATTTTGAGAATACGTCGGACGCATTATCATTGCCTATTAATACGGTGACGTGGGCAACTCTCCAAACCCTTCCACCCCCGGCCACCCTCCCTCCCACTCACAGTTACCAGACATGTGGTGTCTGGCTGCTGCTTCGTGACTATTCATCGACCACCAATTCTCCGAACAGTGGGTAATGCGGAACTTTCCCTGACTGTACATGATTATATATCTAACTCACCTCATGATACCCTCATAAGCCAGTTCGCTCCGAGGTATAATGAACCTGCCATGGATACACACGTGGCTTTCCTCAGCGCACAAACACTAACAATGCAAAGGTCTCTCGTTAGCATGAAGACTTCAAAACACTCACATGCAGTGCTGCTGGGAAACAGAAGGACTCACTGAAAGCAATGTCAACACAGTTCTACCTAACAACACTGAATTACGTGGGTCCAAGCTGAACCCTCATTTTAGCGGCCACATACATGAAAAAAAAAAATCGAAAACAGAAAATAAAGCCTTTCCTGTCCCACTCAGGGGACGTCAAATTTATCTTTTACATGCTGCCGCCTGGTGATTAAATCCAAAGTGGAAAAAAATCTACACGTAGTGAAGGGTTTATTATTGAACGAATCTATTCCCCCCAATTAAGGAAGCCTCTCTTAAACTTAGTGAAGTCATCTGGAGATGATAAGAACACGATAATGGCATCTAGTTAGACCAAGAGCAGAATGCACGGAGATCACATATACATATAACCTGCATCCCCTGTATCACCAAGATGACAAGCACCTCTAATGATGGTCCACATGGGAGAGAGAGAGAGAGAGAGAGAGAGAGAGAGAGAGAGAGAGAGAGAGAGAATTCATTGTTTCAGCATAGTATCCATTCCATTCTTGTAACATTACACTGCACCATCTTCATTAAAAAAAAAAAATCATCCCAGTACTGGACATAGTGCCTCATGAACATCCCTCCTTCTGCACCCAATACTAAATCTCACAGACATACACACCAACACGTAGCCACCACACCCTTTCAAAACATCCAGTCGAACAGCATCCTCCATGATATTCGTTCCACACAGAGGGCTCATCCGAGGGAGACGCGAGTTCATTCGACCAGGCTATGATGTGACCATTAGTATTCTGTATTTCACTGGCATTACAAAATACTGTCCTCTTAAACAGTCCACTGTGCCCTAAACTGTAATGCTGCCCATTACACCACAACACACTTCATACAACTCACTCCCACGACACAGACTAACCTTAAACATAATCATAACAAAAGATCTTTGGAAGCCTCCTGGTGAAGGGGTCAGTTTACTTAAGTTCACCCAGAGCCAGAGCAGCAACAGAAACAACACCTATAACTATGACGACAACGACGGCAGCGACATCAAAATTACCAACATACGTCGCTACATTTTCAGTATACAACTGACATAGCCACTGTTGGACTACTGTATCTTGTGAATGATGGCTGGCAGTCTGGAAGAGTGCATTCCTGGGATTGATGGAGAGCTGACACTATGACTTACTGAGAGAATGGAGTGAAAGCGTGCACCATTGGCAGCGTGGGTAGCAGGGGAGTGAAGTGACGTGAGAGTTTGTATTTGGAAGTGTAAATTGCTGGTAGAGTGGGTAGCTGGGAAAGTGGGTTGCTGGGAGAGTGGGTTGCTGGGAGTGTGTGTTGCTGGGAAAGTGGGTTGCTGGACGAATGGATAGGCGAATAATGAACAACTGAAGAAAAGGGTGGATAATAGAGTGAATTGCTGTGAGGAGGAGGCTAGAACTGGTGATGAAACGATGATATTCTGATAGCAAGGAGAGTAGTCAGACTGAAAGGAAGCTTATCTTTTACGAGAGCAAGACATCAAGAGGGCGAGATGTGTGGAGAGGGGCATAAAGAGTGGCCAGGCCGTCTGGCCGTCAACCTCCTGAATACGGATGACATTTGTTTTTGTTTATTCACTTTAACTAGGTGGATATTTACTCTTTTTGCAGCCTATTTCGTGTGCCTGAATGGCGCAATACGACAATATTATGGCTCTACATCTTTTCCTTAATACTTCCTCGTGACTAGCACCACATTCTTGTGTTAATCCCTTGTTACACTTCAGCTTCTAAATAGAAAGTTTTGCAATTTTAAGTCGAGTTAAAGTGAACACAGTATTTTTTTTTTTTCTGCAGCTACCAAATTATTTATTCAGCTTAGGATACGTTTTACTAACTAGAGAGGTCACATACAGCCCAACTGAACCCTAAATACCTGAGACCCTTCTTAAGATGAACTGAGCCATTTGGCTGCAGTAAGAATAAAGTAAAAAGGAAGTGATCTGAAATGAACTGACCACCACATATCAATTTGTATGGAATTACGGGATGCAGAGCATTACGAATCGTTTGTCATGTGAAGTGGAGTCAAGAATTTTGGAGACCTGAATGATGAGCTGATGGATGACTGGCCCACCTTTACTGAGTACTATGTGCATAGTTCTACTGATTTTGTATTTCCTATACGTGTTTGTAGATGCCTCTCACCCCATGCATGTGGAATGGCTGGTTTCGATGATGATGATGATGATGATGATTGTTATAGTTCAGTGTGTGTGTGTGTGTGTGTGTGTGTGTGTGTGTGTGTGTGTGTGTGTGTGTGTGTGTGTGTGTGTGTGTGTGTTAATGCCACATCACTCTGCTTGTTCCCCAACTTAAACAGTTCTCTTATGGTCAGTACATGACACCAGACACCTTTACATGGTACTACTTAAGAACAAATATCCTCCTTTCATTCACTATACGTACTAGGGTTGTCTCACTCAGCACTGGTGTATGAGCGTATGAGGAAAATTCACATCAGATGGATATTTAATGGAGGGCGAGTTTACTTTATGTGAGTCACCTAATGAAGTTTTGCTGGTAAAACTACGTGGAAGGAAATGAATGTGAGAGGAAGACTTGGTGAATGAGGTAGATTATCTAAAAGCAGTCGAGAGAATAAAGATGAATACAAGTGAATGTGATAAAATATTGCAAAGTACCAGGAAACTGAAAATGACAGTTTTTGTAAGGCTCAACAACCTTTAAGTAAAATTTAGTCAATCAGTCAAGCCTTTTCAGTTTGTGAGTGAATGAAAGTGGTGTGCGGTGAATAAATAATTAGAAAGGCTATTGAAAGGGTGAAGAGCAAGTGAGTGTTGTGAATAACAGGCTGATGACAGAGTACTTTAGGTAAAGAGGAGATTGGATGAGGTCTGGAAGTTGAAAGGTGGGTGAGAGCATAAGAAAAGATATACGGTATAATTATATAACGATGGTCGCAAACCTGATGAAAAGCATGACGTCATATAAGAAGAAATGGACATGAAAGATATGGGAAGATGGAACAACTATTGAGAAAGGATGATAAAGAGAGATGCTTACAGAATGGTGGAAAATGAAAAAAAAAATAATACCATAACAGGCCGCATGACTAAGGAAGACCAAGGACAGGAAAGCGAAAGGACTAAGAGAATGGAGGCGATAAGAAGGAAAGAGAGAATAGATGAACGAAAATAAAAACGACATGACTGATAGTCCGGGCTAGAAAGTACGATTTTTGAGTGAACCTTGCACTTGGACATATAGTTTTTTTTTTTTTTTTTTTTTTTACACTGGTTTTAGACAATTTCGACGTGCTTATTTCAAATGTGATAAGTGTCAGACGATAAAAGTTGAGCGTTTTTGTAGACATCTCTTTATAGCAGGTATATAAAATCATGGTAAAAGACATTGGCTATCTCCGTTTATAACTATCTAGAGCAAGAACTCTGCCAAAGCTGACAAATCTGTATGGAGTTCTGTAAACGTAATTTAATTTTACACTTCTTTATTACTTATTATTACAAAATAGGTCATTATTGCTAAAGACGTTATAATTAATAGTTGCATTCAAATTTGAATTCTGATTATAAGGCGGGTAAATATTCATCATGATGACATTTGTTTGAGCAGAGAGGGAAGGTGACTGGCCGCTCCATTTGTTTGCAGTGGAAAAGATGCTCCCATATTTTTTCGCATCTGGAGAGCATGTCATGCGTCACCAAGATGGCCCATGGAATGCTATATGGTCAGATCTCTTCATTGAGACCACATACATGCGATATGGCAAAGGACCATCTGGCATCATAGGATCTACTTTGAATGAATCCACTCCAGCCATTTGGGCACTAACTCACAGCACATGTGCACGGTTGATGAATGACCTGGAAGCAATGAAAGATGGAGAAGCTCAACATGTTGTCACCTCCCACAAGGAGGAGCAACTGACACGCATCACTGCAGCTGTGACTGATAGAATGAACATACATGATGCTCTGTGAACATGCATTTACACATTTGACAATGATAAGCATCCATTCTCTGGTCTTGTTTATATGTTTTCTGGACAAGTTGTTGATGATCCTACAGTTATTGTTCATTGTTGCCTCGAAATCGGAACTGTCCAATGGTTAAAATATGAGAGCCAATGGCCATCAGGCTTCCACAAGTTGAAAAGAAATGTCAAGACCATAGCAGCTGCAACGACACGTACTTCTAAGGTTGGCCAAAGGCACATCACTGCTGATACTGAATTTATCTATGCACGCATCATTGCAATAATGGCATTATCAACAGAGACCATTCCATTGACAGACTATTCTCTCATGAACTGGCTCCAAACCCAACTTCTCTCTTTAAGGAGAGTGGTGAAATGAGGACAAGCAGCAAGGCCGTCCTCAAGAATAAACTTCAGATGGTATGTGGAATACGGCACTGTCAATATCCAGTGGTGGTAATCCTAGATGGCTGTGCTTTGTTATGGACAATTCCTTGGCCAGCCTTACCTGCAAAGCTTTCAGCGTTCATCAGCACTGCAGTGTCCAGAATCATGCGATATATTGAGACAGCATCAGTCCTTCATGTGGTGTTTGACAGATGATACAAAGTCATGATGTCGAACCTAACGACAGAAAGGATTGAGATGCGTGTTCAAACTGACAGAAGAATCGCCTTTACCCAAACAAGCCATCGTGTCGAATGTAAGTGCAAAGAACAGTCATCCATATGACTTCAAAAAGTTGTGCTACATCCAGGTCCCACAAGGAACATGCATCATCGTGACTGGCCCTGATCCACATCCAATAGAAGTTGGGGTTGGTCCCCAGCAGACAACAATAACACATGAGGAGGAAGATGTCATCATGGCATATCACATGATTCACGAAGCTTCTGCAGGCTTGTCACCAATTCCGGTTGTATTTGATGACACTGATTTGCTTCTTATCCTTGCACATCACCTGCATGCCCGAACCAACGGCTTGCCAACTACAGTTGAGGTACCCATGGAGTCATGTTCTGGAAGACACACTGTCATCAGTGTCAATGAGGTGGTCAATAAGCATGCTGCAGCCATCCGTAACCTTCTTGGAGCTCATGCCCTAACTGGATGTGATGCAGTCTCGTCATTTGCTGGTATTGGCAAGTCAACTGTGTTCAAAACACTTGAAAAGTTCACTGGTTTGCTTCTCGTAGATGATGTTGCAGCATCACCAGATGACGTCACTAGCTCTTGTTTGAAAATTTTTACACCCTTAATAACCATTTAGATTCATCCTCAACGTTTCATAAGATTCCTGACAGTAATTTTGGATTTTTGCGTGTTTACAAAAACACTCAAAGTTTGACATCTGGCACTCATTATATTTGGATTCAGCACACACACAAAAAAAAGTCTAGAATCAGTCATGAAAACTACTATATGTTAAAAGACAAGGTCTAGCGATTTCTAGCCTGGATTATGATGAATAAACTAAAACAGTATTCTGTGTACTTGCCGCATCGTTCAAGAGGCACAGTTATATTACATGGAAATTCTTATTTCATATAACTGTGTGTCACTAATTACGTGGGATTAGGGGAAGGAGAGAGGAAGGGGGAGGACCAATTAATATTTCCCCACTTAGTTCCAGAAAACCACACTGAGAGAGAGAGAGAGAGAGAGAGAGAGAGAGAGAGAGAGAGAGAGAGAGAGGTCTTATGTGCCAGAAGTCTACAAGCTGAAATAATATTCACATTTGTGTTCATGTACTCATCATTTTAGTCATATTTTTGGGACATGAATACAACATAATTTTTTATACATTTCATACATCTGGAGGCTCTAATTACGATGTTCACAAGAGAATATTAAACACAACACTAGGGTGTAGAATGCATTGATGTTGCGTCACGGGACTGATTTGCAGCAGGTATGATTAAAACAATGGACACTCAGCCTCTCACAGACAAAGCAATTCCCAGGGGGGTGGGGGCCCTGGGAGAGACTCAGCTGTCTGAGATAACTGATAGTTAACACATCTCTGTAACCTCCTACTTTCTCTATACTCTTTTCAAAGACATAGGTGGCTGTTGTGTATATATATATTCTCAACGACATATCTTGATCCCGTGCTCCTAAACATGAATCTTCTCAGTTTTCTATTCTGGCTTCCGCTGTCCTGTCATTCTTTGGCTAAATATATCGGTGCTGTGTACTTATCCCCAAATTCTGTTAACTAATCTGTGACTCTCGTACATCTAAAATGGAACACAACCTATAATTTTTCCCTTTCTCTGAACACTCCATTCATGGTGATTTCAATGTTCACCGCTGCATTTGGCTATCCTTTCCTTTCACAAATCCACCCGGTGAACAAGCCTACATCTGTTCTATCCCTAATGACTTAGAGCAGCTTGTACATCACCCTACTCATATCTCTGACTTCCTTGAAGAGAGTTTATTCTTGACCTTTTCCTTCTGAGTAATCCTTCTTACACTGTTAATATTTTCTCAACTGGGCTCCTTTAACCACAACCTAATCACCTTAAAATGTCCGGTTTCTCCATTCAGGCCTGTGGACCCTCTCAAGAAGCGATGGCTGAGGCACTTTGGCACTGCTGATGGGGAGGCCCTCAGGCAGTGCTTCTTTGATTATCCCTGGCATTATTATTGCTTCCATTGCCGACAGCCATCTGAGTGAGGCTCCCACATTACTGAAGTTTTTCTTTCGGAAATGGAAGCATACATTCCTTTCTCTTATCCTGTGACTAATGCAAAAAATACCGTAGGTTAATCATGCTTTTCCTAATGTCCAGAAGAGGGAGAAGGCCTACTAAATGTACCAGTGCCAATCCACCCCTGAGCCTCATCCCTCTTTCATCTGTACCCAGAGCCATGCTAAGTCTGTCCTTTGCCCTACTAAAACTAATTTCATTTGTACTAAATGCTCTGAACACTGATTCAAAGTCTTCCTGCTGACTCCTTCTTGCACCTTGCCAAAAACTATTTTAACAAGTTTAATTCATTATCCCTCTCTTCTCTTTTCCACTCTGGTGGCTGCATAGCTGTTTCTTTTACTAATAAAGCAGAACTCTTTGCTTAGACTTTCTCTTTCAGTTCCACTTTAAACGATTCCAGTGCTGTTCCTCCATCACTTCCTTCCTCTGACTTCCTATGGATGCGGCCACACTTGCCCCAAACACGTGACTGTCAAGAGGAAACAAGACTCAGGGGTCCATCAAGCCTTCAGACTGATATTCCAGTAGCTCTAATTCGTGTTTCATTTCATCCTGTTGATCACAAGTTTCGAGCAAGTGTGGCTGCAGCCTAAGGCTGACATTAACATATCTTCAATTGATGTTTTGTCTGCCATCACTGGCCCCAATACAAATAAGGCATTTGGGCCTAATGGAATCCCTCCTATTGTCCTCAAGAACTGTGTTTCTGTGCTTACACCCTGCCTAGGTAAACTCCTTTGTCTTTGTCTGTCAATTTGTACCCTTCCTTCTCGCTGGAAGTTTGCTCTCATTCAGCCTGTTCCCAAAGCAAGGTGCATTCCCAGCCCTCTAACTATGCCCAATTGCTTTAACATCCCGTATCTCTACAGTTCTTGAATCTGTTCTTAACAAAATAAAATTTAAACATCTCTCTGATCATAATCATCTTTCCAATCGCCACTATGGGTTCCCCCAGGGATGCTCCACTGACGTTCTTCTCACCTCCCTTCCAGACTCCTGGTCATCCTCCTTTCATGATTTTGGCGAAAGCTTTGCCATTGCACTTTACATCTCAAAGGCTTTCGATCGACTTTGGCTTAACTCTTTAATTCCCAAACTGTCCTCTTTCGGTTTTATACATCTGTCTGTGCCTTCTTCTCTAGCTTACTTTTTGATAGTTTTATAGCTGTTGTAAATGACCTCTGTTCTTCTCCTAGAGCTGTCAATAGTGGTGTTCCTTAGGGCACTGTCCTATCACCAACTCTCTTCCTTCTGTTTGTCAATAAACTATGCTGTACCTCGAACCCTATTCACTTATATGCTGATGACTCCGCCCTTCACCTTTCCATCCACCTCCCGCAGCATCCATCTCAACAGTTACTTCAACAAACAAGGGATGAGGCTATGCCATACCTGATGTCTGACTTGCCTCATATCTATGATTGGGGTAATTTTTTTTAACGCATCAAAAACTCAGTTCTTACATCTTTTGAACTGTCAAAATTTGCTACAGTAATATTCTCTATTTCTTTCCAATTTCCAACTCATTTCTGCATCATCTTTGAAAATTCTTGGGGTTTCCTTCTCTTGAGATTTATTATGAAAAGATCATGTTACCTCTCTAGTAAACTCTGCTTTCAAGAGATTAGGTGTGCTAAGCCGACTCCGGGCCTTCTTTACCCCTGCACAGTTGTTGACTTTATCCAGGGGTTTTACTCGCCCTTGTAGAGTACAGTTTTAGGTGAAGTCAAAGGCTTTCCTTCTCATTAACCTTCCTCCACTTAATGGGTCCATTCAACCTCTGTCCCTTCGCTGCATTGTTGTATCTTTCTCTTTTCTATCCCTACTTCAATGGTCACTGCTTCTCTGAACTGTCTGCTTGCATCACTCCACCATTATTGCGGGCGCATAGCAGCAGTCTAGCAAAAAATCTCTCATCCCTTTTCTGTCCACTTCTCTAATACAAGAGTTGACCGTTACGCCAACTTTTTCATGTTTGCAGTCAGTCAACTCTGGGACTGACTTTGTATTTCCTGCTGCCTATGACTCACAGTCTTACAAACGCTGTGTCCAGGCATCTCGAAATGAACGGATCGTGAATTTGGATCTCTATTATTTTTTTTTTCTTGGATGGAACAATCTTGAGAACTTGTGGCCGATTGTTCCGTCTTCCTTGCATAAAAAAATTACAGTATGGCGCAGCGTAAGCTAGAGGAAGAGAACGGAGAGTAACAGAACGTGTGAAAAAGAAGAAAACAGGAGACGCACAGAATATGTAAAGAAGTGGAAGAGAGAGTTGAGTCACAGAACGTGGTGTAAGGGAAGGTAATTTGAAAGAATGAATGAATAAAAATAGTAGGCAGGCAGGCGTGATTGGCTTAATGAAAACAATAAGTACTATGACAGATGGTAAGATATTACAAAGGAAAAGAAAAGGAGTAAACGACTAAGAGACATATCACTATATAAACCTTCAGTAACCCATCAGCACCAGGCGTCTCTCCTAAGCTAAATAAAACCGTAAATGGATGGCTAGAATAAAAAAAAAAGTGCATCGTAATGAAGGACTTAACGTGACAGATGGGACGGCACAGGATGGAAGACAACACTGGCAGGGTTAAATATATGAAAAAGAATGTGCTGAAGGAACATTAAAATAACGAGTTCTGGTCAAGAAAAAATTAATGAATAGTTAATGCAGATGGTAAGCGAAAGAAAGTGATAAAGGAAAGAACTAAAGGACTGAGACACGAGAAAAAATAAAAACGCAAAATGGTTGAGTGAAAATAAGTCACTAATAATAACATGAGTCAGAAGATTTGTGAAGGCGACGGAGCGCTAAAGGGCAGAGAAAATGAGTGGATATAATCAATAAAGACTCGATGGATGAAGCTGAAGGTTAGGTAAGACCGATGACCACACAGTTTACGACAGGGTAGGACATCACGAAGGTGAGTTGTGTAGACAGAGACATCGGTGTGATAAGACACAATGGGGCTAAAATTTAATAAATAATAAATAATATTGAAGGGCTGAAATATTTGTTGGAGAAAAGGACAGAAATTCACATAACTGATACAAAGATTAAGGAAGGGAGAAACAAGAGGTAGATGGCTGAGAAAATGAGGATAACAAGTAAAGAGAATGGATAAAAGAGACTGAAAAGAGGTATGAAAAATGGACACAAGATTCAAGAGAGAAGATAATACGATGGATAGAAAACCATATGATGGGAACAAGAAAGATGAAAACTAGAACTGAAAACACGCAAAAGGAAAGGATGAAAGACACTGGAAGGCAAGGAAAATAATATGACGGGATAAGGAAAGGAATAATGATGGAACAGTGAAAGCAGAGAGAGAAAAGGATATGATGTAAAAAATATGAATGAAACTTGAAGGCAGATGGGATAAAAGGGTTAATATCAATGGTGTGTGATGTTTAAGTAGAATGCATTAACATGACAGATAGTAACGAAAAGGAACAAGGACGAAGAGGTAAAAGATGGCGAGAATGGGAGTTATGAAGTAAAGTGAAGGCGTGAATATGATTTGAATGCAACATGGCTGATGGGCATATACGAATGGGTTATGATATTGTGAGTAAAACAACACAGTAGGTAAAATGGTAAGGTAGTGGAAGAAAACAAGTAAGGGAAAGCCAGAGGAAGGGAAAATGTAAGATTAAATTTTGAAGGCAGAAATGACTGATGGGCAGATATTATTGAGTTATGAGGAAAAGAGTTAATAAGTTGACAAACCGTAACTAAGTGGAAAGCGACAAGGGGAGGAAATCTAAAGGAATGAGGAAATGCGACGGTAAGAGGTAAATAAAGAGGTTCAGCGAATGGAAGACGATATATGAAGGAAGACTTAACTGATGGACAGACAGTACAGTAATGGGTCGGAATATTACCGGCAAATACAGCAGCATGACGAATGGTAAGATCAGGATGGTGACAAGAAAAGAAAAACTGAAAGACTGACAGAATGGAAACTTGGGAGGTAAGGTAAGAGGTACAGAGAATTCTTATTTCATATAACTGTGTGTCACTAATTACGTGGGATTAGGGGAAGGAGAGAGGAAGGGGGAGGACCAATTAATATTTCCCCACTTAGTTCCAGAAAACCACACTGAGAGAGAGAGAGAGAGAGAGAGAGAGAGAGAGAGAGAGAGAGAGAGAGAGAGAGAGGTCTTATGTGCCAGAAGTCTACAAGCTGAAATAATATTCACATTTGTGTTCATGTACTCATCATTTTAGTCATATTTTTGGGACATGAATACAACATAATTTTTTGTACATTTCATACATCTGGAGGCTCTAATTACGATGTTCACAAGAGAATATTAAACACAACACTAGGGTGTAGAATGCGTTGATGTTGCGTCACGGGACTGATTTGCAGCAGGTATGATTAAAACAATGGACACTCAGCCTCTCACAGACAAAGCAATTCCCAGGGGGGTGGGGGCCCTGGGAGAGACTCAGCTGTCTGAGATAACTGATAGTTAACACATCTCTGTAACCTCCTACTTTCTCTATACTCTTTTCAAAGACATAGGTGGCTGTTGTGTATATATATATTCTCAACGACATATCTTGATCCCGTGCTCCTAAACATGAATCTTCTCAGTTTTCTATTCTGGCTTCCGCTGTCCTGTCATTCTTTGGCTAAATATATCGGTGCTGTGTACTTATCCCCAAATTCTGTTAACTAATCTGTGACTCTCGTACATCTAAAATGGAACACAACCTATAATTTTTCCCTTTCTCTGAACACTCCATTCATGGTGATTTCAATGTTCACCGCTGCATTTGGCTATCCTTTCCTTTCACAAATCCACCCGGTGAACAAGCCTACATCTGTTCTATCCCTAATGACTTAGAGCAGCTTGTACATCACCCTACTCATATCTCTGACTTCCTTGAAGAGAGTTTATTCTTGACCTTTTCCTTCTGAGTAATCCTTCTTACACTGTTAATATTTTCTCAACTGGGCTCCTTTAACCACAACCTAATCACCTTAAAATGTCCGGTTTCTCCATTCAGGCCTGTGGACCCTCTCAAGAAGCGATGGCTGAGGCACTTTGGCACTGCTGATGGGGAGGCCCTCAGGCAGTGCTTCTTTGATTATCCCTGGCATTATTATTGCTTCCATTGCCGAGAGCCATCTGAGTGAGGCTCCCACATTACTGAAGTTTTTCTTTCGGAAATGGAAGCATACATTCCTTTCTCTTATTCTGTGACTAATGCAAAAAATACCGTAGGTTAATCATGCTTTTCCTAATGTCCAGAAGAGGGAGAAGGCCTACTAAATGTACCAGTGCCAATCCACCCCTGAGCCTCATCCCTCTTTCATCTGTACCCAGAGCCATGCTAAGTCTGTCCTTTGCCCTACTAAAACTAATTTCATTTGTACTAAATGCTCTGAACACTGATTCAAAGTCTTCCTGCTGACTCCTTCTTGCACCTTGCCAAAAACTATTTTAACAACTTTAATTCATTATCCCTCTCTTCTCTTTTCCACTCTGGTGGCTGCATAGCTGTTTCTTTTACTAATAAAGCAGAACTCTTTGCTTAGACTTTCTCTTTCAGTTCCACTTTAAACGATTCCAGTGCTGTTCCTCCATCACTTCCTTCCTCTGACTTCCTATGGATGCGGCCACACTTGCCCCAAACACGTGACTGTCAAGAGGAAACAAGACTCAGGGGTCCATCAAGCCTTCAGACTGATATTCCAGTAGCTCTAATTCGTGTTTCATTTCATCCTGTTGATCACAAGTTTCGAGCAAGTGTGGCTGCAGCCTAAGGCTGACATTAACATATCTTCAATTGATGTTTTGTCTGCCATCACTGGCCTCAATACAAATAAGGCATTTGGGCCTAATGGAATCCCTCCTATTGTCCTCAAGAACTGTGTTTCTGCGCTTACACCCTGCCTAGGTAAACTCCTTTGTCTTTGTCTGTCAATTTGTACCCTTCCTTCTCGCTGGAAGTTTGCTCTCATTCAGCCTGTTCCCAAAGCAAGGTGCATTCCCAGCCCTCTAACTATGCCCAATTGCTTTAACATCCCGTATCTCTACAGTTCTTGAATCTGTTCTTAACAAAATAAAATTTAAACATCTCTCTGATCATAATCATCTTTCCAATCGCCACTATGGGTTCCCCCAGGGATGCTCCACTGACGTTCTTCTCACCTCCCTTCCAGACTCCTGGTCATCCTCCTTTCATGATTTTGGCGAAAGCTTTGCCATTGCACTTTACATCTCAAAGGCTTTCGATCGACTTTGGCTTAACTCTTTAATTCCCAAACTGTCCTCTTTCGGTTTTATACATCTGTCTGTGCCTTCTTCTCTAGCTTACTTTTTGATAGTTTTATAGCTGTTGTAAATGACCTCTGTTCTTCTCCTAGAGCTGTCAATAGTGGTGTTCCTTAGGGCACTGTCCTATCACCAACTCTCTTCCTTCTGTTTGTCAATAAACTATGCTGTACCTCGAACCCTATTCACTTATATGCTGATGACTCCGCCCTTCACCTTTCCATCCACCTCCCGCAGCATCCATCTCAACAGTTACTTCAACAAACAAGGGATGAGGCTATGCCATACCTGATGTCTGACTTGCCTCATATCTATGATTGGGGTAATTTTTTTTAACGCATCAAAAACTCAGTTCTTACATCTTTTGAACTGTCAAAATTTGCTACAGTAATATTCTCTATTTCTTTCCAATTTCCAACTCATTTCTGCATCATCTTTGAAAATTCTTGGGGTTTCCTTCTCTTGAGATTTATTATGAAAAGATCATGTTACCTCTCTAGTAAACTCTGCTTTCAAGAGATTAGGTGTGCTAAGCCGACTCCGGGCCTTCTTTACCCCTGCACAGTTGTTGACTTTATCCAGGGGTTTTACTCGCCCTTGTAGAGTACAGTTTTAGGTGAAGTCAAAGGCTTTCCTTCTCATTAACCTTCCTCCACTTAATGGGTCCATTCAACCTCTGTCCCTTCGCTGCATTGTTGTATCTTTCTCTTTTCTATCCCTACTTCAATGGTCACTGCTTCTCTGAACTGTCTGCTTGCATCACTCCACCATTATTGCGGGCGCATAGCAGCAGTCTAGCAAAAAATCTCTCATCCCTTTTCTGTCCACTTCTCTAATACAAGAGTTGACCGTTACGCCAACTTTTTCATGTTTGCAGTCAGTCAACTCTGGGACTGACTTTGTATTTCCTGCTGCCTATGACTCACAGTCTTACAAACGCTGTGTCCAGGCATCTCGAAATGAACGGATCGTGAATTTGGATCTCTATTATTTTTTTTTTTCTTGGATGGAACAATCTTGAGAACTTGTGGCCGATTGTTCCGTCTTCCTTGCATAAAAAAATTACAGTATGGCGCAGCGTAAGCTAGAGGAAGAGAACGGAGAGTAACAGAACGTGTGAAAAAGAAGAAAACAGGAGACGCACAGAATATGTAAAGAAGTGGAAGAGAGAGTTGAGTCACAGAACGTGGTGTAAGGGAAGATAATTTGAAAGAATGAATGAATAAAAATAGTAGGCAGGCAGGCGTGATTGGCTTAATGAAAACAATAAGTAATATGACAGATGGTAAGACATTACAAAGGAAAAGAAAAGGAGTAAACGACTAAGAGACGTATCACTATATAAACCTTCAGTAACCCTTCAGCACCAGGCGTCTCTCCTAAGCTAAATAAAACCGTAAATGGATGGCTAGAATAAAAAAAAAGTGCATCGTAATGAAGGAGTTAACGTGACAGATGGGACGGCACAGGATGGAAGACAACACTGGCAGGGTTAAATATATGAAAAAGAATGTGCTGAAGGAACATTAAAATAACGAGTTCTGGTCAAGAAAAAATTAATGAATAGTTAATGCAGATGGTAAGCGAAAGAAAGTGATAAAGGAAAGGAGAACTAAAGGACTGAGACACGAGAAAAAATAAAAACGCAAAATGGTTGAGTGAAAATAAGTCACTAATAATAACATGAGTCAGAAGATTTGTGAAGGCGACGGAGCGCTGAAGGGCAGAGAAAATGAGGGGATATAATCAATAAAGACTCGATGGATGAAGCTGAAGGTTAGATAAGACCGATGACCACACAGTTTACGACAGGGTAGGACATCACGAAGGTGAGTTGTGTAGACAGAGACATCGGTGTGATAAGACACAATGGGGCTAAAATTTAATAAATAATAAATAATATTGAAGGGCTGAAATATTTGTTGGAGAAAAGGACAGAAATTCACATAACTGATACAAAGATTAAGGAAGGGAGAAACAAGAGGTAGATGGCTGAGAAAATGAGGATAACAAGTAAAGAGAATGGATGAAAGAGACTTAAAACAGGTATGAAAAATGGACACAAGATTCAAGAGAGAAGATAATACGATGGATAGAAAACCATATGATGGGAACAAGAAAGATGAAAACTAGAACTGAAAACACGCAAAAGGAAAGGATGAAAGACACTGGAAGGCAAGGAAAATAATATGACGGGATAAGGAAAGGAATAATGATGGAACAGTGAAAGCAGAGAGAGAAAAGGATATGATGTAAAAAATATGAATGAAACTTGAAGGCAGATGGGATAAAAGGGTTAATATCAATGGTGTGTGATGTTTAAGTAGAATGCATTAACATGACAGATAGTAACGAAAAGGAACAAGGACGAAGAGGTAAAAGATGGCGAGAATGGGAGTTATGAAGTAAAGTGAAGGCGTGAATATGATTTGAATGCAACATGGCTGATGGGCATATACGAATGGGTTATGATATTGTGAGTAAAACAACACAGTAGGTAAAATGGTAAGGTAGTGGAAGAAAACAAGTAAGGGAAAGCCAGAGGAAGGAAAATGTAAGATTAAATTTTGAAGGCAGAAATGACTGATGGGCAGATATTATTGAGTTATGAGGAAAAGAGTTAATAAGTTGACAAACCGTAACTAAGTGGAAAGCGACAAGGGGAGGAAATCTAAAGGAATGAGGAAATGCGACGGTAAGAGGTAAATAAAGAGGTTCAGCGAATGGAAGACGATATATGAAGGAAGACTTAACTGATGGACAGACAGTACAGTAATGGGTCGGAATATTACCGGCAAATACAGCAGCATGACGAATGGTAAGATCAGGATGGTGACAAGAAAAGAAAAACTGAAAGACTGACAGAATGGAAACTTGGGAGGTAAGGTAAGAGGTACAGAGAATTCTTATTTCATATAACTGTGTGTCACTAATTACGTGGGATTAGGGGAAGGAGAGAGGAAGGGGGAGGACCAATTAATATTTCCCCACTTAGTTCCAGAAAACCACACTGAGAGAGAGAGAGAGAGAGAGAGAGAGAGAGAGAGAGAGAGAGAGAGAGAGAGAGAGAGAGGTCTTATGTGCCAGAAGTCTACAAGCTGAAATAATATTCACATTTGTGTTCATGTACTCATCATTTTAGTCATATTTTTGGGACATGAATACAACATAATTTTTTATACATTTCATACATCTGGAGGCTCTAATTACGATGTTCACAAGAGAATATTAAACACAACACTAGGGTGTAGAATGCGTTGATGTTGCGTCACGGGACTGATTTGCAGCAGGTATGATTAAAACAATGGACACTCAGCCTCTCACAGACAAAGCAATTCCCAGGGGGGTGGGGGCCCTGGGAGAGACTCAGCTGTCTGAGATAACTGATAGTTAACACATCTCTGTAACCTCCTACTTTCTCTATACTCTTTTCAAAGACATAGGTGGCTGTTGTGTATATATATATTCTCAACGACATATCTTGATCCCGTGCTCCTAAACATGAATCTTCTCAGTTTTCTATTCTGGCTTCCGCTGTCCTGTCATTCTTTGGCTAAATATATCGGTGCTGTGTACTTATCCCCAAATTCTGTTAACTAATCTGTGACTCTCGTACATCTAAAATGGAACACAACCTATAATTTTTCCCTTTCTCTGAACACTCCATTCATGGTGATTTCAATGTTCACCGCTGCATTTGGCTATCCTTTCCTTTCACAAATCCACCCGGTGAACAAGCCTACATCTGTTCTATCCCTAATGACTTAGAGCAGCTTGTACATCACCCTACTCATATCTCTGACTTCCTTGAAGAGAGTTTATTCTTGACCTTTTCCTTCTGAGTAATCCTTCTTACACTGTTAATATTTTCTCAACTGGGCTCCTTTAACCACAACCTAATCACCTTAAAATGTCCGGTTTCTCCATTCAGGCCTGTGGACCCTCTCAAGAAGCGATGGCTGAGGCACTTTGGCACTGCTGATGGGGAGGCCCTCAGGCAGTGCTTCTTTGATTATCCCTGGCATTATTATTGCTTCCATTGCCGAGAGCCATCTGAGTGAGGCTCCCACATTACTGAAGTTTTTCTTTCGGAAATGGAAGCATACATTCCTTTCTCTTATTCTGTGACTAATGCAAAAATACCGTAGGTTAATCATGCTTTTCCTAATGTCCAGAAGAGGGAGAAGGCCTACTAAATGTACCAGTGCCAATCCACCCCTGAGCCTCATCCCTCTTTCATCTGTACCCAGAGCCATGCTAAGTCTGTCCTTTGCCCTACTAAAACTAATTTCATTTGTACTAAATGCTCTGAACACTGATTCAAAGTCTTCCTGCTGACTCCTTCTTGCACCTTGCCAAAAACTATTTTAACAACTTTAATTCATTATCCCTCTCTTCTCTTTTCCACTCTGGTGGCTGCATAGCTGTTTCTTTTACTAATAAAGCAGAACTCTTTGCTTAGACTTTCTCTTTCAGTTCCACTTTAAACGATTCCAGTGCTGTTCCTCCATCACTTCCTTCCTCTGACTTCCTATGGATGCGGCCACACTTGCCCCAAACACGTGACTGTCAAGAGGAAACAAGACTCAGGGGTCCATCAAGCCTTCAGACTGATATTCCAGTAGCTCTAATTCGTGTTTCATTTCATCCTGTTGATCACAAGTTTCGAGCAAGTGTGGCTGCAGCCTAAGGCTGACATTAACATATCTTCAATTGATGTTTTGTCTGCCATCACTGGCCTCAATACAAATAAGGCATTTGGGCCTAATGGAATCCCTCCTATTGTCCTCAAGAACTGTGTTTCTGCGCTTACACCCTGCCTAGGTAAACTCCTTTGTCTTTGTCTGTCAATTTGTACCCTTCCTTCTCGCTGGAAGTTTGCTCTCATTCAGCCTGTTCCCAAAGCAAGGTGCATTCCCAGCCCTCTAACTATGCCCAATTGCTTTAACATCCCGTATCTCTACAGTTCTTGAATCTGTTCTTAACAAAATAAAATTTAAACATCTCTCTGATCATAATCATCTTTCCAATCGCCACTATGGGTTCCCCCAGGGATGCTCCACTGACGTTCTTCTCACCTCCCTTCCAGACTCCTGGTCATCCTCCTTTCATGATTTTGGCGAAAGCTTTGCCATTGCACTTTACATCTCAAAGGCTTTCGATCGACTTTGGCTTAACTCTTTAATTCCCAAACTGTCCTCTTTCGGTTTTATACATCTGTCTGTGCCTTCTTCTCTAGCTTACTTTTTGATAGTTTTATAGCTGTTGTAAATGACCTCTGTTCTTCTCCTAGAGCTGTCAATAGTGGTGTTCCTTAGGGCACTGTCCTATCACCAACTCTCTTCCTTCTGTTTGTCAATAAACTATGCTGTACCTCGAACCCTATTCACTTATATGCTGATGACTCCGCCCTTCACCTTTCCATCCACCTCCCGCAGCATCCATCTCAACAGTTACTTCAACAAACAAGGGATGAGGCTATGCCATACCTGATGTCTGACTTGCCTCATATCTATGATTGGGGTAATTTTTTTAACGCATCAAAAACTCAGTTCTTACATCTTTTGAACTGTCAAAATTTGCTACAGTAATATTCTCTATTTCTTTCCAATTTCCAACTCATTTCTGCATCATCTTTGAAAATTCTTGGGGTTTCCTTCTCTTGAGATTTATTATGAAAAGATCATGTTACCTCTCTAGTAAACTCTGCTTTCAAGAGATTAGGTGTGCTAAGCCGACTCCGGGCCTTCTTTACCCCTGCACAGTTGTTGACTTTATCCAGGGGTTTTACTCGCCCTTGTAGAGTACAGTTTTAGGTGAAGTCAAAGGCTTTCCTTCTCATTAACCTTCCTCCACTTAATGGGTCCATTCAACCTCTGTCCCTTCGCTGCATTGTTGTATCTTTCTCTTTTCTATCCCTACTTCAATGGTCACTGCTTCTCTGAACTGTCTGCTTGCATCACTCCACCATTATTGCGGGCGCATAGCAGCAGTCTAGCAAAAAATCTCTCATCCCTTTTCTGTCCACTTCTCTAATACAAGAGTTGACCGTTACGCCAACTTTTTCATGTTTGCAGTCAGTCAACTCTGGGACTGACTTTGTATTTCCTGCTGCCTATGACTCACAGTCTTACAAACGCTGTGTCCAGGCATCTCGAAATGAACGGATCGTGAATTTGGATCTCTATTATTGGTTTTTTTCTTGGATGGAACAATCTTGAGAACTTGTGGCCGATTGTTCCGTCTTCCTTGCATAAAAAAATTACAGTATGGCGCAGCGTAAGCTAGAGGAAGAGAACGGAGAGTAACAGAACGTGTGAAAAAGAAGAAAACAGGAGACGCACAGAATATGTAAAGAAGTGGAAGAGAGAGTTGAGTCACAGAACGTGGTGTAAGGGAAGATAATTTGAAAGAATGAATGAATAAAAATAGTAGGCAGGCAGGCGTGATTGGCTTAATGAAAACAATAAGTAATATGACAGATGGTAAGACATTACAAAGGAAAAGAAAAGGAGTAAACGACTAAGAGACGTATCACTATATAAACCTTCAGTAACCCTTCAGCACCAGGCGTCTCTCCTAAGCTAAATAAAACCGTAAATGGATGGCTAGAATAAAAAAAAGTGCATCGTAATGAAGGAGTTAACGTGACAGATGGGACGGCACAGGATGGAAGACAACACTGGCAGGGTTAAATATATGAAAAAGAATGTGCTGAAGGAACATTAAAATAACGAGTTCTGGTCAAGAAAAAATTAATGAATAGTTAATGCAGATGGTAAGCGAAAGAAAGTGATAAAGGAAAGGAGAACTAAAGGACTGAGACACGAGAAAAAATAAAAACGCAAAATGGTTGAGTGAAAATAAGTCACTAATAATAACATGAGTCAGAAGATTTGTGAAGGCGACGGAGCGCTGAAGGGCAGAGAAAATGAGGGGATATAATCAATAAAGACTCGATGGATGAAGCTGAAGGTTAGATAAGACCGATGACCACACAGTTTACGACAGGGTAGGACATCACGAAGGTGAGTTGTGTAGACAGAGACATCGGTGTGATAAGACACAATGGGGCTAAAATTTAATAAATAATAAATAATATTGAAGGGCTGAAATATTTGTTGGAGAAAAAGGACAGAAATTCACATAACTGATACAAAGATTAAGGAAGGGAGAAACAAGAGGTAGATGGCTGAGAAAATGAGGATAACAAGTAAAGAGAATGGATGAAAGAGACTTAAAACAGGTATGAAAAATGGACACAAGATTCAAGAGAGAAGATAATACGATGGATAGAAAACCATATGATGGGAACAAGAAAGATGAAAACTAGAACTGAAAACACGCAAAAGGAAAGGATGAAAGACACTGGAAGGCAAGGAAAATAATATGACGGGATAAGGAAAGGAATAATGATGGAACAGTGAAAGCAGAGAGAGAAAAGGATATGATGTAAAAAATATGAATGAAACTTGAAGGCAGATGGGATAAAAGGGTTAATATCAATGGTGTGTGATGTTTAAGTAGAATGCATTAACATGACAGATAGTAACGAAAAGGAACAAGGACGAAGAGGTAAAAGATGGCGAGAATGGGAGTTATGAAGTAAAGTGAAGGCGTGAATATGATTTGAATGCAACATGGCTGATGGGCATATACGAATGGGTTATGATATTGTGAGTAAAACAACACAGTAGGTAAAATGGTAAGGTAGTGGAAGAAAACAAGTAAGGGAAAGCCAGAGGAAGGGAAAATGTAAGATTAAATTTTGAAGGCAGAAATGACTGATGGGCAGATATTATTGAGTTATGAGGAAAAGAGTTAATAAGTTGACAAACCGTAACTAAGTGGAAAGCGACAAGGGGAGGAAATCTAAAGGAATGAGGAAATGCGACGGTAAGAGGTAAATAAAGAGGTTCAGCGAATGGAAGACGATATATGAAGGAAGACTTAACTGATGGACAGACAGTACAGTAATGGGTCGGAATATTACCGGCAAATACAGCAGCATGACGAATGGTAAGATCAGGATGGTGACAAGAAAAGAAAAACTGAAAGACTGACAGAATGGAAACTTGGGAGGTAAGGTAAGAGGTACAGAGAATTCTTATTTCATATAACTGTGTGTCACTAATTACGTGGGATTAGGGGAAGGAGAGAGGAAGGGGAGGACCAATTAATATTTCCCCACTTAGTTACATAAAAACACAGTGAGAGAGAGAGAGAGAGAGAGAGAGAGAGAGAGAGAGAGAGAGAGAGAGAGAGAGAGGTCTTATGTGCCAGAAGTCTACAAGCTGAAATAATATTCACATTTGTGTTCATGTACTCATCATTTTAGTCATATTTTTGGGACATGAATACAACATAATATTATATACATTTCATACATCTGGAGGCTCTAATTACGATGTTCACAAGAGAATATTAAACACAACACTAGGGTGTAGAATGCGTTGATGTTGCGTCACGGGACTGATTTGCAGCAGGTATGATTAAAACAATGGACACTCAGCCTCTCACAGACAAAGCAATTCCCAGGGGGGTGGGGGCCCTGGGAGAGACTCAGCTGTCTGAGATAACTGATAGTTAACACATCTCTGTAACCTCCTACTTTCTCTATACTCTTTTCAAAGACATAGGTGGCTGTTGTGTATATATATATTCTCAACGACATATCTTGATCCCGTGCTCCTAAACATGAATCTTCTCAGTTTTCTATTCTGGCTTCCGCTGTCCTGTCATTCTTTGGCTAAATATATCGGTGCTGTGTACTTATCCCCAAATTCTGTTAACTAATCTGTGACTCTCGTACATCTAAAATGGAACACAACCTATAATTTTTCCCTTTCTCTGAACACTCCATTCATGGTGATTTCAATGTTCACCGCTGCATTTGGCTATCCTTTCCTTTCACAAATCCACCCGGTGAACAAGCCTACATCTGTTCTATCCCTAATGACTTAGAGCAGCTTGTACATCACCCTACTCATATCTCTGACTTCCTTGAAGAGAGTTTATTCTTGACCTTTTCCTTCTGAGTAATCCTTCTTACACTGTTAATATTTTCTCAACTGGGCTCCTTTAACCACAACCTAATCACCTTAAAATGTCCGGTTTCTCCATTCAGGCCTGTGGACCCTCTCAAGAAGCGATGGCTGAGGCACTTTGGCACTGCTGATGGGGAGGCCCTCAGGCAGTGCTTCTTTGATTATCCCTGGCATTATTATTGCTTCCATTGCCGAGAGCCATCTGAGTGAGGCTCCCACATTACTGAAGTTTTTCTTTCGGAAATGGAAGCATACATTCCTTTCTCTTATTCTGTGACTAATGCAAAAAATACCGTAGGTTAATCATGCTTTTCCTAATGTCCAGAAGAGGGAGAAGGCCTACTAAATGTACCAGTGCCAATCCACCCCTGAGCCTCATCCCTCTTTCATCTGTACCCAGAGCCATGCTAAGTCTGTCCTTTGCCCTACTAAAACTAATTTCATTTGTACTAAATGCTCTGAACACTGATTCAAAGTCTTCCTGCTGACTCCTTCTTGCACCTTGCCAAAAACTATTTTAACAACTTTAATTCATTATCCCTCTCTTCTCTTTTCCACTCTGGTGGCTGCATAGCTGTTTCTTTTACTAATAAAGCAGAACTCTTTGCTTAGACTTTCTCTTTCAGTTCCACTTTAAACGATTCCAGTGCTGTTCCTCCATCACTTCCTTCCTCTGACTTCCTATGGATGCGGCCACACTTGCCCCAAACACGTGACTGTCAAGAGGAAACAAGACTCAGGGGTCCATCAAGCCTTCAGACTGATATTCCAGTAGCTCTAATTCGTGTTTCATTTCATCCTGTTGATCACAAGTTTCGAGCAAGTGTGGCTGCAGCCTAAGGCTGACATTAACATATCTTCAATTGATGTTTTGTCTGCCATCACTGGCCTCAATACAAATAAGGCATTTGGGCCTAATGGAATCCCTCCTATTGTCCTCAAGAACTGTGTTTCTGCGCTTACACCCTGCCTAGGTAAACTCCTTTGTCTTTGTCTGTCAATTTGTACCCTTCCTTCTCGCTGGAAGTTTGCTCTCATTCAGCCTGTTCCCAAAGCAAGGTGCATTCCCAGCCCTCTAACTATGCCCAATTGCTTTAACATCCCGTATCTCTACAGTTCTTGAATCTGTTCTTAACAAAATAAAATTTAAACATCTCTCTGATCATAATCATCTTTCCAATCGCCACTATGGGTTCCCCAGGGATGCTCCACTGACGTTCTTCTCACCTCCCTTCCAGACTCCTGGTCATCCTCCTTTCATGATTTTGGCGAAAGCTTTGCCATTGCACTTTACATCTCAAAGGCTTTCGATCGACTTTGGCTTAACTCTTTAATTCCCAAACTGTCCTCTTTCGGTTTTATACATCTGTCTGTGCCTTCTTCTCTAGCTTACTTTTTGATAGTTTTATAGCTGTTGTAAATGACCTCTGTTCTTCTCCTAGAGCTGTCAATAGTGGTGTTCCTTAGGGCACTGTCCTATCACCAACTCTCTTCCTTCTGTTTGTCAATAAACTATGCTGTACCTCGAACCCTATTCACTTATATGCTGATGACTCCGCCCTTCACCTTTCCATCCACCTCCCGCAGCATCCATCTCAACAGTTACTTCAACAAACAAGGGATGAGGCTATGCCATACCTGATGTCTGACTTGCCTCATATCTATGATTGGGGTAATTTTTTTAACGCATCAAAAACTCAGTTCTTACATCTTTTGAACTGTCAAAATTTGCTACAGTAATATTCTCTATTTCTTTCCAATTTCCAACTCATTTCTGCATCATCTTTGAAAATTCTTGGGGTTTCCTTCTCTTGAGATTTATTATGAAAAGATCATGTTACCTCTCTAGTAAACTCTGCTTTCAAGAGATTAGGTGTGCTAAGCCGACTCCGGGCCTTCTTTACCCCTGCACAGTTGTTGACTTTATCCAGGGGTTTTACTCGCCCTTGTAGAGTACAGTTTTAGGTGAAGTCAAAGGCTTTCCTTCTCATTAACCTTCCTCCACTTAATGGGTCCATTCAACCTCTGTCCCTTCGCTGCATTGTTGTATCTTTCTCTTTTCTATCCCTACTTCAATGGTCACTGCTTCTCTGAACTGTCTGCTTGCATCACTCCACCATTATTGCGGGCGCATAGCAGCAGTCTAGCAAAAAATCTCTCATCCCTTTTCTGTCCACTTCTCTAATACAAGAGTTGACCGTTACGCCAACTTTTTCATGTTTGCAGTCAGTCAACTCTGGGACTGACTTTGTATTTCCTGCTGCCTATGACTCACAGTCTTACAAACGCTGTGTCCAGGCATCTCGAAATGAACGGATCGTGAATTTGGATCTCTATTATTTTTTTCTTGGATGGAACAATCTTGAGAACTTGTGGCCGATTGTTCCGTCTTCCTTGCATAAAAAAATTACAGTATGGCGCAGCGTAAGCTAGAGGAAGAGAACGGAGAGTAACAGAACGTGTGAAAAAGAAGAAAACAGGAGACGCACAGAATATGTAAAGAAGTGGAAGAGAGAGTTGAGTCACAGAACGTGGTGTAAGGGAAGATAATTTGAAAGAATGAATGAATAAAAATAGTAGGCAGGCAGGCGTGATTGGCTTAATGAAAACAATAAGTAATATGACAGATGGTAAGACATTACAAAGGAAAAGAAAAGGAGTAAACGACTAAGAGACGTATCACTATATAAACCTTCAGTAACCCTTCAGCACCAGGCGTCTCTCCTAAGCTAAATAAAACCGTAAATGGATGGCTAGAATAAAAAAAGTGCATCGTAATGAAGGAGTTAACGTGACAGATGGGACGGCACAGGATGGAAGACAACACTGGCAGGGTTAAATATATGAAAAAGAATGTGCTGAAGGAACATTAAAATAACGAGTTCTGGTCAAGAAAAAATTAATGAATAGTTAATGCAGATGGTAAGCGAAAGAAAGTGATAAAGGAAAGGAGAACTAAAGGACTGAGACACGAGAGAAAAAATAAAAACGCAAAATGGTTGAGTGAAAATAAGTCACTAATAATAACATGAGTCAGAAGATTTGTGAAGGCGACGGAGCGCTGAAGGGCAGAGAAAATGAGGGGATATAATCAATAAAGACTCGATGGATGAAGCTGAAGGTTAGATAAGACCGATGACCACACAGTTTACGACAGGGTAGGACATCACGAAGGTGAGTTGTGTAGACAGAGACATCGGTGTGATAAGACACAATGGGGCTAAAATTTAATAAATAATAAATAATATTGAAGGGCTGAAATATTTGTTGGAGAAAAGGACAGAAATTCACATAACTGATACAAAGATTAAGGAAGGGAGAAACAAGAGGTAGATGGCTGAGAAAATGAGGATAACAAGTAAAGAGAATGGATGAAAGAGACTTAAAACAGGTATGAAAAATGGACACAAGATTCAAGAGAGAAGATAATACGATGGATAGAAAACCATATGATGGGAACAAGAAAGATGAAAACTAGAACTGAAAACACGCAAAAGGAAAGGATGAAAGACACTGGAAGGCAAGGAAAATAATATGACGGGATAAGGAAAGGAATAATGATGGAACAGTGAAAGCAGAGAGAGAAAAGGATATGATGTAAAAAATATGAATGAAACTTGAAGGCAGATGGGATAAAAGGGTTAATATCAATGGTGTGTGATGTTTAAGTAGAATGCATTAACATGACAGATAGTAACGAAAAGGAACAAGGACGAAGAGGTAAAAGATGGCGAGAATGGGAGTTATGAAGTAAAGTGAAGGCGTGAATATGATTTGAATGCAACATGGCTGATGGGCATATACGAATGGGTTATGATATTGTGAGTAAAACAACACAGTAGGTAAAATGGTAAGGTAGTGGAAGAAAACAAGTAAGGGAAAGCCAGAGGAAGGGAAAATGTAAGATTAAATTTTGAAGGCAGAAATGACTGATGGGCAGATATTATTGAGTTATGAGGAAAAGAGTTAATAAGTTGACAAACCGTAACTAAGTGGAAAGCGACAAGGGGAGGAAATCTAAAGGAATGAGGAAATGCGACGGTAAGAGGTAAATAAAGAGGTTCAGCGAATGGAAGACGATATATGAAGGAAGACTTAACTGATGGACAGACAGTACAGTAATGGGTCGGAATATTACCGGCAAATACAGCAGCATGACGAATGGTAAGATCAGGATGGTGACAAGAAAAGAAAAACTGAAAGACTGACAGAATGGAAACTTGGGAGGTAAGGTAAGAGGTACAGAGAATTCTAATTTCATATAACTGTGTGTCACTAATTACGTGGGATTAGGGGAAGGAGAGAGGAAGGGGGAGGACCAATTAATATTTCCCCACTTAGTTCCAGAAAACCACACTGAGAGAGAGAGAGAGAGAGAGAGAGAGAGAGAGAGAGAGAGAGAGAGAGGTCTTATGTGCCAGAAGTCTACAAGCTGAAATAATATTCACATTTGTGTTCATGTACTCATCATTTTAGTCATATTTTTGGGACATGAATACAACATAATTTTTTATACATTTCATACATCTGGAGGCTCTAATTACGATGTTCACAAGAGAATATTAAACACAACACTAGGGTGTAGAATGCGTTGATGTTGCGTCACGGGACTGATTTGCAGCAGGTATGATTAAAACAATGGACACTCAGCCTCTCACAGACAAAGCAATTCCCAGGGGGGTGGGGGCCCTGGGAGAGACTCAGCTGTCTGAGATAACTGATAGTTAACACATCTCTGTAACCTCCTACTTTCTCTATACTCTTTTCAAAGACATAGGTGGCTGTTGTGTATATATATATTCTCAACGACATATCTTGATCCCGTGCTCCTAAACATGAATCTTCTCAGTTTTCTATTCTGGCTTCCGCTGTCCTGTCATTCTTTGGCTAAATATATCGGTGCTGTGTACTTATCCCCAAATTCTGTTAACTAATCTGTGACTCTCGTACATCTAAAATGGAACACAACCTATAATTTTTCCCTTTCTCTGAACACTCCATTCATGGTGATTTCAATGTTCACCGCTGCATTTGGCTATCCTTTCCTTTCACAAATCCACCCGGTGAACAAGCCTACATCTGTTCTATCCCTAATGACTTAGAGCAGCTTGTACATCACCCTACTCATATCTCTGACTTCCTTGAAGAGAGTTTATTCTTGACCTTTTCCTTCTGAGTAATCCTTCTTACACTGTTAATATTTTCTCAACTGGGCTCCTTTAACCACAACCTAATCACCTTAAAATGTCCGGTTTCTCCATTCAGGCCTGTGGACCCTCTCAAGAAGCGATGGCTGAGGCACTTTGGCACTGCTGATGGGGAGGCCCTCAGGCAGTGCTTCTTTGATTATCCCTGGCATTATTATTGCTTCCATTGCCGAGAGCCATCTGAGTGAGGCTCCCACATTACTGAAGTTTTTCTTTCGGAAATGGAAGCATACATTCCTTTCTCTTATTCTGTGACTAATGCAAAAAATACCGTAGGTTAATCATGCTTTTCCTAATATCCAGAAGAGGGAGAAGGCCTACTAAATGTACCAGTGCCAATCCACCCCTGAGCCTCATCCCTCTTTCATCTGTACCCAGAGCCATGCTAAGTCTGTCCTTTGCCCTACTAAAACTAATTTCATTTGTACTAAATGCTCTGAACACTGATTCAAAGTCTTCCTGCTGACTCCTTCTTGCACCTTGCCAAAAACTATTTTAACAACTTTAATTCATTATCCCTCTCTTCTCTTTTCCACTCTGGTGGCTGCATAGCTGTTTCTTTTACTAATAAAGCAGAACTCTTTGCTTAGACTTTCTCTTTCAGTTCCACTTTAAACGATTCCAGTGCTGTTCCTCCATCACTTCCTTCCTCTGACTTCCTATGGATGCGGCCACACTTGCCCCAAACACGTGACTGTCAAGAGGAAACAAGACTCAGGGGTCCATCAAGCCTTCAGACTGATATTCCAGTAGCTCTAATTCGTGTTTCATTTCATCCTGTTGATCACAAGTTTCGAGCAAGTGTGGCTGCAGCCTAAGGCTGACATTAACATATCTTCAATTGATGTTTTGTCTGCCATCACTGGCCTCAATACAAATAAGGCATTTGGGCCTAATGGAATCCCTCCTATTGTCCTCAAGAACTGTGTTTCTGCGCTTACACCCTGCCTAGGTAAACTCCTTTGTCTTTGTCTGTCAATTTGTACCCTTCCTTCTCGCTGGAAGTTTGCTCTCATTCAGCCTGTTCCCAAAGCAAGGTGCATTCCCAGCCCTCTAACTATGCCCAATTGCTTTAACATCCCGTATCTCTACAGTTCTTGAATCTGTTCTTAACAAAATAAAATTTAAACATCTCTCTGATCATAATCATCTTTCCAATCGCCACTATGGGTTCCCCAGGGATGCTCCACTGACGTTCTTCTCACCTCCCTTCCAGACTCCTGGTCATCCTCCTTTCATGATTTTGGCGAAAGCTTTGCCATTGCACTTTACATCTCAAAGGCTTTCGATCGACTTTGGCTTAACTCTTTAATTCCCAAACTGTCCTCTTTCGGTTTTATACATCTGTCTGTGCCTTCTTCTCTAGCTTACTTTTTGATAGTTTTATAGCTGTTGTAAATGACCTCTGTTCTTCTCCTAGAGCTGTCAATAGTGGTGTTCCTTAGGGCACTGTCCTATCACCAACTCTCTTCCTTCTGTTTGTCAATAAACTATGCTGTACCTCGAACCCTATTCACTTATATGCTGATGACTCCGCCCTTCACCTTTCCATCCACCTCCCGCAGCATCCATCTCAACAGTTACTTCAACAAACAAGGGATGAGGCTATGCCATACCTGATGTCTGACTTGCCTCATATCTATGATTGGGGTAATTTTTTAACGCATCAAAAACTCAGTTCTTACATCTTTTGAACTGTCAAAATTTGCTACAGTAATATTCTCTATTTCTTTCCAATTTCCAACTCATTTCTGCATCATCTTTGAAAATTCTTGGGGTTTCCTTCTCTTGAGATTTATTATGAAAAGATCATGTTACCTCTCTAGTAAACTCTGCTTTCAAGAGATTAGGTGTGCTAAGCCGACTCCGGGCCTTCTTTACCCCTGCACAGTTGTTGACTTTATCCAGGGGTTTTACTCGCCCTTGTAGAGTACAGTTTTAGGTGAAGTCAAAGGCTTTCCTTCTCATTAACCTTCCTCCACTTAATGGGTCCATTCAACCTCTGTCCCTTCGCTGCATTGTTGTATCTTTCTCTTTTCTATCCCTACTTCAATGGTCACTGCTTCTCTGAACTGTCTGCTTGCATCACTCCACCATTATTGCGGGCGCATAGCAGCAGTCTAGCAAAAAATCTCTCATCCCTTTTCTGTCCACTTCTCTAATACAAGAGTTGACCGTTACGCCAACTTTTTCATGTTTGCAGTCAGTCAACTCTGGGACTGACTTTGTATTTCCTGCTGCCTATGACTCACAGTCTTACAAACGCTGTGTCCAGGCATCTCGAAATGAACGGATCGTGAATTTGGATCTCTATTATTTTTTTCTTGGATGGAACAATCTTGAGAACTTGTGGCCGATTGTTCCGTCTTCCTTGCATAAAAAAATTACAGTATGGCGCAGCGTAAGCTAGAGGAAGAGAACGGAGAGTAACAGAACGTGTGAAAAAGAAGAAAACAGGAGACGCACAGAATATGTAAAGAAGTGGAAGAGAGAGTTGAGTCACAGAACGTGGTGTAAGGGAAGATAATTTGAAAGAATGAATGAATAAAAATAGTAGGCAGGCAGGCGTGATTGGCTTAATGAAAACAATAAGTAATATGACAGATGGTAAGACATTACAAAGGAAAAGAAAAGGAGTAAACGACTAAGAGACGTATCACTATATAAACCTTCAGTAACCCTTCAGCACCAGGCGTCTCTCCTAAGCTAAATAAAACCGTAAATGGATGGCTAGAATAAAAAAAAAGTGCATCGTAATGAAGGAGTTAACGTGACAGATGGGACGGCACAGGATGGAAGACAACACTGGCAGGGTTAAATATATGAAAAAGAATGTGCTGAAGGAACATTAAAATAACGAGTTCTGGTCAAGAAAAAATTAATGAATAGTTAATGCAGATGGTAAGCGAAAGAAAGTGATAAAGGAAAGGAGAACTAAAGGACTGAGACACGAGAAAAAATAAAAACGCAAAATGGTTGAGTGAAAATAAGTCACTAATAATAACATGAGTCAGAAGATTTGTGAAGGCGACGGAGCGCTGAAGGGCAGAGAAAATGAGGGGATATAATCAATAAAGACTCGATGGATGAAGCTGAAGGTTAGATAAGACCGATGACCACACAGTTTACGACAGGGTAGGACATCACGAAGGTGAGTTGTGTAGACAGAGACATCGGTGTGATAAGACACAATGGGGCTAAAATTTAATAAATAATAAATAATATTGAAGGGCTGAAATATTTGTTGGAGAAAAGGACAGAAATTCACATAACTGATACAAAGATTAAGGAAGGGAGAAACAAGAGGTAGATGGCTGAGAAAATGAGGATAACAAGTAAAGAGAATGGATGAAAGAGACTTAAAACAGGTATGAAAAATGGACACAAGATTCAAGAGAGAAGATAATACGATGGATAGAAAACCATATGATGGGAACAAGAAAGATGAAAACTAGAACTGAAAACACGCAAAAGGAAAGGATGAAAGACACTGGAAGGCAAGGAAAATAATATGACGGGATAAGGAAAGGAATAATGATGGAACAGTGAAAGCAGAGAGAGAAAAGGATATGATGTAAAAAATATGAATGAAACTTGAAGGCAGATGGGATAAAAGGGTTAATATCAATGGTGTGTGATGTTTAAGTAGAATGCATTAACATGACAGATAGTAACGAAAAGGAACAAGGACGAAGAGGTAAAAGATGGCGAGAATGGGAGTTATGAAGTAAAGTGAAGGCGTGAATATGATTTGAATGCAACATGGCTGATGGGCATATACGAATGGGTTATGATATTGTGAGTAAAACAACACAGTAGGTAAAATGGTAAGGTAGTGGAAGAAAACAAGTAAGGGAAAGCCAGAGGAAGGGAAAATGTAAGATTAAATTTTGAAGGCAGAAATGACTGATGGGCAGATATTATTGAGTTATGAGGAAAAGAGTTAATAAGTTGACAAACCGTAACTAAGTGGAAAGCGACAAGGGGAGGAAATCTAAAGGAATGAGGAAATGCGACGGTAAGAGGTAAATAAAGAGGTTCAGCGAATGGAAGACGATATATGAAGGAAGACTTAACTGATGGACAGACAGTACAGTAATGGGTCGGAATATTACCGGCAAATACAGCAGCATGACGAATGGTAAGATCAGGATGGTGACAAGAAAAGAAAAACTGAAAGACTGACAGAATGGAAACTTGGGAGGTAAGGTAAGAGGTACAGAGAATGGATGACTGATAACTGAAGGTAGAAATGGGAAGCAGCACTAGCATTTGGGAACACTGTGGCCAGCCATCCTGATCTTATCACATCGGGGCTTGTGGCCGAGATAACCAGCCTAGCAAAATTTATGTTCCTCTCTCTCTCTCTCTCTCTCTCTCTCACACACACACACACACACACACACACACACACACAAGACTGGAACAGAACACTTAAGAATGAGAGAAGCAGAGGGAAAAATAATATGAGAAAAGAATTCTGATACAAAAGGGAAAGGACGGCAGCCTTGATGAGAGTAACATTAGCACAGATTCAAGGAGCGATGAAATGTCAGTGTTATAATTAAACAAGTAACTGCTGTGAATACACAAGTAACAGAGAGATTTAAGGTGGGGGATGGAGTTAAGATGGGGATGGAGACAGGGGTGGAGTTAAGGCGGGGAGGGAGTTAAAATGTGGGAGAGGGTTAAGGTGGGGGAAGGAGTTAAGGTTAGGAAGGGAGCTAAGGTGGGGAAGAGAATCATGAAGGTTGGGGAGAGAAGAAATTAGATAGGGGAGGGAGTTAAGGTGGAGAAGGGGAATTGATGAATAGTTTGGGACTGGATAGATGTATGATGGGGAAGGGGAGGGAGGTTAGGTGAGGAAAGGGAGCTACGGTGGGGTAGTGAAGGGAGTAATGGTGAGGGAAAGAAGGGAGTTATTATGGGGGAGGGTAGAATTAACCAACACTATTAGCATAATGACGACAGCAGCAGCATATCAACTAACGCCTTCAAGTTCATTAACGTTACTCTAACACTTAGACTCACTGTGTGTTACAGCAAATGAATGTACGTACCCGTGTATAAAGAGCAAAACTGTTCGACACATATCTCCTCCTGCAAGACAAAGTACGCCCACAAGATCCTCGTCGCATCTGTGTTCTCATTACTGCCGTATAAAATCCCCACATTATAAACTGTTTTTGACCTGACCCAGTGATTTTATTCCAAACATTTACAAGGGACTCTGTGATGCCTGCTAATTTATTAGTTGCTCGGACTACACGTAGTTAGAAAGGTGCTTGAAGTACAGACACCCCCATAATAGCTGGCTGTGAGCGAGAGTATGGAGGTTACCGGGTGGGGTTATGGGGTCGGAGAGAAAAGTTGGGGGGTTGGGTGGGAGTGTGGGACTATGAGGATGGGAGGAGGAGAGGATACCTCTCCATCGAGCAGTGTTACAAACACGGAAAAGGAAACGAACTTATTCCGACGTCTGTATATGGTCTTTCTGGAGTAGAAAGAAGACTGAACTAAAACAAACAGGATTAGAGTGTTCGCCTTTATTGCCCTGGGCAACGCCGAGTACCCCTGCTGGGGAAAATAATAATAATAATAATAATTCTTTTTTTTTTTTTTTTTTTTAGTTGCTGGAACGATTCGGTAAAGAAAAAAAAAGTTTAGAATTAAACCTTCGCACTGTACTGGTCTAAAGTTCTGTACTCTAATCGGTCTGTTTTCTCCTGATCAAGACGGGCAACCCCTCTGCAGCTTACCTGATGGCCAGGTGTGGTCAGCATGGAGACCTTACTTGACTAATAATTATTAGTCAAGTACCCATCCCTACTTAATGAGGATAAGCGTGTGGACTAGGAGTATCATACACAACTTAAACTAGTGATGACAAGCTTATCGATATGTACAAGGAACATTATACACAACTGAAACTATAAGACGAGTATAAACGAGGATTATTATACACAAATTACGCTAGTGAAGACAAAAATATAAACGAGGAATATTATACACAAGATTATGCTAGTGGAGGTAAGTGTATAAACGAGGAATATTATACACAACTTAAGTTAGTGAAGATAAGTGTATAAACGAGAAATATTATGCGCAGTTTAAACATTGGACAATATACATATACTTCAGAATGTCTTCTATACCTCTCAACGTCTATAGAGACATTTTGTTGCAAGTAGGGAATACATAGGAGGTGATCTTTCTCCCCTGTTGCAGGGTGCAGTCTGCTGGTCATAATGTGGCTTGACGTGAAGGAAGAAGGACAAAGTCAAGGAAAGAAGTCAACAAAGCGAGCAAACTCCACCACGAAGGAAAGTCGTAAAATATAATGGTGAAAAAAGTGAAAGAAGAATAGTGGGTAAAAAGAAGAAGGGACGGCTGGATAAAAACGGGAGAGGATTAAACGGTTGATGAGGGGAAAAGAGAGAGAGAGAGAGAGAGAGAGAGAGAGAGAGAGAGAGAGAGAGAGAGAGAGGAAGGGGTGCTTGGTGAAAAGTGGAGGAGAGGGTTGGTGAGCAAATAAATGACGGAGTTAGTGAAACAAAATGGAGAAAAAGTGGTAATTGGTAAAAAAAAAAGAAGAAAGAAAGAAAGAGAGAGACAGAGAGAGAGAGAGAGGAGGGGTTGCTGGTGAAAAAGACAAGAAGGGATGACAGGCGGAAAAATAGGGGAGAGGAAGCGATGATTTGTGAGAATAAACAAAGGAAGAGGCTGAGTGAGATAAAAGAAAAAGGAAACGATGTTTAGTGAAAACGATCGGAAGGGATGATCAGTGAAAAAGACGGAAGATATATATTTTTAACTCGTCCTTCCTCAGTCATCACCCCTTCACCTTTCTCTCTCTCTCTCTCTCTCTCTCTCTCTCTCTCTCTCTCTCTCTCTCTCTCTCTCTCTCTCTCTCTCTTATTTTTCTATTCTCATTTCCCATTAATTCTTTTCAAACCTTCGATGTCAGCTTCCATGTCACTTGCCTTTCCACCGTTTTTTACATGCCTTCCTCTCCCCTCCTTTTCTAGTCTGCTCAACGAATAATCCGTTACAGACACACTGAGTGTACGCAGAATCTTTTGTATTTTCTCCATCCTCTTCGCTATTATCTCGTCACACACACACACACACACACACACACACACACACACACACACACACAGTGCCTGTCACCCCACATTCCCCTCTCACCCCTCACTCTCCTGCATCTCCTACCCTTATGCCCTTCCACATTCCCCCCGTCTCCTTCCTTTCTACCCTTTACTACCCCTTCCACCCTCCTTCCCTGTCGCCCCCTATTGCCCCTTCCACCCTCCCTCCCATTTCACCCTCCTGCCCATCCACTCTCCTGCCTTTCTTCTCTCTCCTCCTCTCCCATCTTCCTGACCTTCCACCCTCCTCAGGCTTCCCACCCTCCTGCCCCTTCCTTCCCCCCTCGCCTGCCCCTCCCAATTTTTCTTACCCCCCTCCCTCCTGCCCTACCACGCTCTTCTTCTTTCCCGTCCATCGTCTCCTGCCCTTCCACTTTCTCCTGCCCCTCTTATCCCCACGCCTTTCCCTCCTCACTCGCCCTTTCCACTCTCATGCTCTTCCACTCACTTCTTCCCTCCCACCGTCCTATCCTACCACCCTCCTGCACTTTCACCCTCCTTCTTTCCCATCCTCCTGCCCTTCTACCCAGCTGATCCTCCACCTTCCTACTCTTCCACCCACCTTCCCTCCCACTCTCCTGCCCTTCCACCCTTCTGCCTTTCCACCCTCTACTGTCTTGCTCCTCCCCCCTCCCTCCCCTCCCATCTTGCCGCCTTTCTACTCCTACTACCAACTCCCCTTTTCCCACCATCTTGTCCTGCCAATGACTCGTTCTCTGAGCACATGGGATGGGTTGTGGAAGGGTGGTGGGCTGCATTCACTAAGCTGAGGGTGATACCTGAAGGAGGTGGTAAATCAGGTACCAAGAAAGGAAAGAAGTGGCATACGGTGGCTGCTACAGGAGAAAAAAAGGAAGAGAAGCAAGAGGCTGCAACAGATACAGAAGGGAAAGAAGCAACAACACTAAGAAACAGCAGCAGAGGTAGCACCAGCAGCAGCAACGAGAAACAGCAACAGTGGGAGTAGCAGCAGCAGAAATAGACAGCAGAAGTAGTACTGTACCAGCAGCGACAGTTAATGACAATAGCAGCAACAATAACAACAAATAACAACAATACTATAAGCAGCAACAGCAAGAGATGGCAGTAGTAGTAGCAGCAACAGCAACAGCAGCTGTAAGGTACATCAGTACCATAAGCAGCAGCAGCAACAAAGTACAACAGTACTATTAGCAGCAGCAGCAAATACACCTACGCACCAATGTTTCCGTACCCCCCTTGGCGGAAGGAAGTGGAAGTCAGGGTTAGAGAGAGGGCATACGAACGGACAACAGTTAGTGGTACCTTGGAACTGAGCTACGAGGCGAGTAGTGAGAAACCTGATGACAGTGGATTCGAAACATTTCCATGCTACTCACCTGCAAAACATTATGCGTCCATAACATTCATAGCATATATTATAACATAGACTATGTTATCATGGTGTCCTGTGAAACTGATCCATCTGTTTCGGATCCTCATCATACAGATAAAGCACCGAGCCAGTTGTATATAAGCTGCAAATGGTCATTATCGCTGCAGTGATTATTTTTGTGAATGGTATTCCTGGATTGTCTATAGCTATAATGTAGAATGATTGTGAAATTAATGTTGATTCTAACAGTAGCTGTGTGGATGGTTATAAATGTTGCAATTATTTTATGTGGACGAATAAACTACATTGTGATGGACAGCGGAGAGCATTCGCCAATAATTTACTATAACCAGATGAAATTAGATGGAAACAACACAAAATATTATGAGACAATGAAGATAAAGCTGTGGTATCGTGCTTCGCCTTGTTATCCAGGGCTTAACTGTCGCTTCATCTCATGCGTGCATTATTTTCCTTTAGTCTCTGCCTTTTTTATTACGCTACTCTTACTTTCCGGTATCCTTGTATTGCGAGCCGTGATATTCCTTAGGGGGTTTCTTGTCGTCCAGTCCTACATTATTCCTCACATCATCACTCCCACACAAACAACGTTAGCCCAAGACTGCTGAATCTGTTACCGCTATTATTGGCACTGCCATTACTATTTCCTATTGTGCCTAATTTCCCTCATAATATTACTACTGCTACTTCTACTACTGCTCCAGTATAAATCTGTATAATAATGTATATGATTGTCCTTATGTCTGTGTATCTGCTAACCATATTGTCCCTGTACCACCGTCAACAACTCGTCACTTAACCGGCACCGCTACCACAGTTGCACCCCCCTCTCACCCTTCCACCATGGACTCTACTCCTCACCCACTCCGACACCACACTACCCCTCACCTCATCCTTGGGCCACCAGGCCTGTTGTTCACCTTTAACCGTGAATATACGTGGTATGCATTAATGAAAAAAAAAAAAAGGAATTTGGGAGCCGAATGCTAATCGCCCGCCAAAATATGCTGTTTGCCAAGTCCAAAATTTAGGCCATATTTTGATACCATGAAGGTTTTATGTTGCTCAAGCCGTTCTTGAACTATAACGGTGCTAAAGGCAGATAATAAAAACTAGTTGACCTTTGGCAGTTATTTGGGTGACCTTGACCCTGACCCCGAGTGGCCATTTTCGAACTCGTCCAAGATTTTGGTCATATCCTAATACGCTGAAGGTTTCATTTTGATAGTTCAAGTCGTTCATGAGATATAATAGGAAGATACACACACACACACACACACACACACACACACACACACACACACGCACGCACGCACGCGCGCGCGCGCGCGCGCGGGCAAAAACATTATTACTCCGCCTTCTAAAGGTGGACGATAATAAAATAATAATAATAATAATAACAATATAGATGTGGACTGTAGTGTTACTAACATTACTCATAAAAACCGCAGACTCAAACGTGCCTATAGTACGGAACACTGATATATTAACCAGAGAACCCGTTCTTATCATTACCACTGGACCCTTCCTATAACACTTCACCATAGTAGTACAAACCACTGTAGTCCTTTGTGGGATCACTACACGTGTTTGGGAAAAATAACAGTGTACAACATGCCTACAACCCACAAAAATACGCATATGACGTTTCACATCCATCCATCAAATAGCCTAGGAGAATTTAGCGGACAAACATACGACTGGACATAGTGAGAAGCAGAATGTCTCATACTGGTATGTAACGACCTGACAAAACTCTTATCATCCTGCTTTGCAGGTGTCATCATAGTTACATCAATAATAATAATAATAATAATAATAATAATATAATAATCACACGATATTAGGCACGATACACAGGAGAACAAACAATTAAATAGCATGTGTCGAGGCAATGCAGAATTTGTTGCTATGACAGAAGGTTGGGTTGCTGTCAAACATTAATTTAGTATTACTATACCCCTACCATTACATTATATTATGGCACTTGTTGGTTTCATATGTCACAACGGTTTTCACGTGTTTTATCAGGGAGATTATGGTGTTTGCCCTCCTCTGTATCATGCATATTAACATGTGATTACTACTACTACGTCAACTACTACTACTACTACTATTACTACTATTATTATTATTATTATTATTATTATTATTATTATCATTATTATTATTATAACTATGATGACACCTGCAAAGTAGGATGGTAACAGTTGTGTCAGGTTGTCATATACCGATGCGAGACATTCGGCCTCAGTCTATGTCCAGTCGTTTGTTTGTTTGTCCGCTAACTTTTCCTAGACTATTTAATGGATGTTTGTGAAATGTCACATGCGTATTTTAGTGGGTTGTAGGCATGTTGTGCACTGTTATTTTTCCCGGACATGTGTAGTGATCCCACAAAGGACTACAATGGACTGTACAGTATTACCATGGTGAAGGGCTATAGGGAAGGTCCAGTGGTAACGATAAGAACGGTCTGTGGTCGGCTCTGTGGTTAATATATCAGAGCTCCGTAATATAGGCAAGTTTGGGTCTGCGGCTTTTGTATGTAATGGTCGAAATACTGCAGATGTATGTTGTTGTTGTCGTCATTTTTATAATTCTTATTATTAATGCATGCCACGTATAATCACCGGTAAAGGAGGAACAACAGGCCTGGTGGCCCAAAGATGTGGTGAGGGGTAATGTGGTGTCGGAGTGGGGTTTACGTCCATGGTGGATGGGAGAGAGGGGGGTGCCGGGCAAGTGACGAGTTGTCGACGGTGGGACAGGGACAATATGGTTAACAGATTTACAGAAATAAGGACAATCATATGTGTTATTATACAGATTTATAGTGGAGTAGTAGCAGGAGTAGCAGTAGTATTATGAGGGAAGTTAGACACAATGGGAAAAGGGGGATTAGTAGTGGCAGTGCCAATAATGGCGGTAACAGATTCAGTAGTCTTGGGCTAACGTTGTTTGTGTGGGAGTGATGATGTGAGGAATAATGTAGGACTGGACGACAAGAAACCCCTTATGGAATATCACGGCTCGCAATACGAGGATACCGGAAAGTAAGAGTACCGTAATAATCATTAGCAGAAGCAGCAAGGAACAACAGTACTAGAAGCAGCAGCAGCAAGAGACGACAGTACAGCAGCAACAGCAACAAGAGACGGCAGTAGTAGCAGCAGCACCACCAACAAGACACATCAGCGTGGTAGCAGCAGCAACAGAAATAGAAAACAATAGTGACAACAACAGCTGTAGTAGCAGCAGCAACAGTAAAAGACAGCAGCAGTAGCAACAGCAAGGTACAACAGTGTTATAAGCAGCAGCAGCAGCAAGGTACAACAGTACCATAAGCAGCAGCATGACAGCAGCAGTAACGGCAAGTAGAGATGGCACCAGTAGGAACAAGACACTTCTGCAGCAGCAGTCATAGTATCAGGATAAGCAAGACACAACAGCAGTGGTACTAGCATCAGTAGCAGCAACAAGACACTGTAGCAGTGGTAGAGGCTGCAGAAGCAGCAAGGTGCAACAGTACTATAAGTAGTAGCATGACAGCAGCAGCAACAAGACACAGCAGTAGTAACAGGAGCTAGAGATGGCAACAGCGGCAACCGCAGCAACAAGGCACATCTGCAGCAGCAGTAGTAGTACCAGCACGAGCAAGACACGGCAGCAGCGATAACAGCAGCAGCAAGACACTGCAGCAGTGGCATAAACAGCAGGAGCAGCAAGAATCAGCAGCAGTAACAGGAACAGCTGTAGTAGCATCAGCACCAGCACCAGTAGGAGCAGCGAGAGAACAGTAGTAAAAGAAGCAGGAGCAAGAGACAGCAGTAGTAGCAGCAGTGGCAAGAGACAACAGTAGTAACAGCAGCAGCAAGAGGTGACAGTGGTCGCAGCAGCAGCAAGACACAGCAGCAATGGACGTAGCAGCAGCAACAGTGAGACACCAGCAGAAAGAGCAACAGCAACAAGAGACACTGCCGAGGGGCTGGCTGTCGTCACCATTTTTCTCTCTTAAAAATACCATTGTCCTCTCCCTGCCACCTTGCCTCTCCCGTTTTGTGTGTCGGGAAATACATTATTGTTTACTTGTTTTGGCGTTTGGCAAGTTTTTTTTTTTTTTTTTTTTTTTTTCTGCACCGTCTCTTGCCTTTCCCCTCTCAAGTATCGGCACTAAAAGTGTACATTTAACTATGTTTTCTTTCCAATTACATGAATTATTTGCCGATTTTAGAAAATGGACATTAATTCTATTATCTCTTAATAACATTCGTGCACCATATGACTCCTTCCTCCTTGACATTCATTCCAGTAAGAGTAATTTACTTAACTTGCCGGAGGCATTAGTCCTTTTGCAACTTACGTCAAGCAGCTCAGAGGCAGAATTTGACAATATTACGGATCTACATCCTATTTATCTCACCTATTCTTGACTAGCATTAAATGTTAGGATTTAGGTCTTGTTACAACTCAGCTTGCAAGATAGCGAGATGGTACATTTGGGTCAATTAAAGTCGACAGAAAACAGATCCCTCACTTACTTCGTGATCTATCATCCATGTCTATAAATTCCTTCAATAGTGCTTCCTCGTTACTAGCATCATATTATAAGGTTAATCTTTTGCTATGTTTCAGCATTCAAAATGAAGTCATTGCATTTTCAGATCAACTTGAAGTGTAAAACTTATAGGGTCATCACATATTTCATGCTATGCCATCATCCATGCTACCATCACCTGCTGTTGGCTTTCTTCCTCACATTCGATATCCAGTCATCGTGGTTTATGTCACAGTGTTTGCAGTTGTAGTACCAGTTCACACACAGAGTGTAGTCTCTCCAGCCCCGTGACGCACTGCCATTCTTATTATTGCTACATGCAGAAGATTATATTCAGCTTAGGAGAGACTCTTGAAATTGTGGGGATTCAACATAGCCTTCATTAACTCCTTTTGAACTATGCGTGCTCTCCAAAGCTGAACAGATATTCAACAGCAGTATCAAGCAAAACTAGCGTTGAGTGTGCCGACGGAGTTAAGGTCTCAGTGTTTTACAAGTCTCGCAGACGCATTCTTTGTATGTGTTGTGAAGATATTGTTCGTACTGTTGGTACTTGTACTGCTGATGATGAATAGCGTCACTAGTCTCGCCGAATTTTCCTTGACCTTTATCTGTGTATAATTTGTCATTATTCCCTTGACCCTATCCAATAAGTAATGTGAAGAGCATTTCTGCAGAAAACAAATATATAGGCTATGCAGATGGTTAGGGCTGAAAAGAGGATCCCAAGATTCCGGTTGCTTGACCATTGAAAGAATGAGTGTCTGGCCCATTTCGCCGGATATGCTATTGATGTTCTCCCCCTTTTGTGTGTGTGTGTGTGTGTGTGTGTGTGTGTGTGTGTGTGTGTGTGTGTGTGTTTCTCTCTCTCTCTCCTAGTTTTCTGGACCTTACGTGAGAAAAAAATGTCATTGCCATGATAATGATGATGATACCTTATCTTATAGCACGAGACATTAGTTACCTATTACACAAACACCATTTCAGTGTAGATCGCATTATATAAAACCACTTCATGCAATAATTGTCTAACGAGTATGCAAAGCGATTATACTCGTTCTTTTCCTAGGCTCCCAGATAAAATTATTTTTTCTTTGCCTTCCTTTATGGTGGCCCCAAATTACGCATAATACTCGCTATTCCTCCATTTTTTATTATGCAAGAAAGAAGGAATCAAAGGTCAGAAGCCTGCAAACCGTTCCTTCCAAGAAAAATAAAAAACAATATAAAAAAGAGCCAAAGTCAAGATCCGTTCACTTCGAGGTGCTTGGACACACTGCGTTTGAAAGACCGGAGATCATAGGAAGTAGGAAATACAGAAAGAGGGAGACAGTTCCAGAGTTGACCTGTTGCATAAATGAAGGACTGGGAGTAACAGTTAACTCTTGCATTAGAGAGTTGGACACAAAAGGGATGAGAGTTTATTGCTAGACGGGTGCTACGTAGAAGTGGAGGGATGCAAGCAGACAGTTCAGAGGAGCAGTGACCATTGAAGTAGCGGTAGAAGGGATAAAGATGCAACAGTGCAGCGAAGAGACAGAGGTTGAAGGGAGCCAGTAAGAGGAGGAGAACTGATGAGACGAAAAGCATTTGACTTCACCCCATTGAGAAGTGCTGTATGTGGGGAGCCTCCCCACACATGAGAGTTGTGCTCTAAACAGGGGCGAATAAAACCCGTGCATAAAGTCAACAACTGTGTAGGGGTAAAGAAGGTACGGAGTCGGCTTAGCACACCTAATCTCTTGGAAGCAGATTTTACAAGAGATGCAATATGATCTTTCCAAGATAAGTCACGAGTGAATGAAACCCCAAGCATGTTCAAGAATGATGCAGGATTGAGCTGGATATTATTAAACATTAGAGGGTACTCCTGTGGAAGATTGTATCGGGTTGATAGGTGTAAAAACTGAGTTTTGATGATTAAAAACAACAAGAACATATTTACCCCAGTCAGAGATACGAGCCAAGTCAGACATTAGGTGTGCCATAGCCTCATCCCTTGTTTGTTGAAGTAATTGCTGAGATAGACGTTGTGGGAATCGAATGGAATGATGAAGTGTGGAATCATGAGCGTACGAGTGGATAGGGTTAGATGTACAGGTTAGATGGTCATTGATGAATAAAAGGAAGAGAGTTGGTGACAGGACAAAGCCCTGAGGAACACCACTGTTGATAGATCTAGGAGAAGAACGATGGCCGTCTACAACAGAAGGAATCTACAGATGAAGGCACACGCACACACACACACGCGCGCACGCACACGCACACACACACACACACACACACACACACACACACACACACACACACACACACACACACACATTCTCTCTCTCTCTCTCTCTCTCTCTCTCTCTCATTTCTATAAATCTTTATCCCATGTACACCAGCTTATGGACAAAAACAATCCCGTGTAATTTTCATTTTTTTTGCACCATCAGAAAATCTTTTTCACTACGTAGAATATTCCATTTTAGGTCTACTTACTTGTAATTCAGCTCTGGCCATTGATAAAAAAGACCCAATCAATACTTCAGTTCTTTAACAAAAAAACTGGACAAAGTACACCCATTGTCTATCGGTCAATATGTGTTTGACTTTACAAATTGAACGAACAATCGATGCAACACTGTGATCGCTGTCTCTGACATCCAAATGTGTCAATAACTCCTTCTAAATTAGTCATAGCATGAATCGGAGGAGGTAAGGATTGGGAAAACCATAAACAGAGAAATTAATTAATAAATAACGAGAGGTGGGATAAGACCAAAGAGACATGGAAAAGTGAAAGGCGTGTGCGAGGAAAAGTGAGAGAGAAAGGTAGCAAAGGAATAGAGGCGGGGTCGGTCAGAACAGGGGAGAACTGAAGTGTCAGATCCCTTATTTACAGTGACATCTTGAAAATGTAGTTATGCTGCCTCTAGACGATTTTACTGAACTTCGGAAAGACCTCTATAAGTGAAAGGATTAAAAAAGTCTGTATGTAATCCCTCCAGGTCTAAAAGTCTCCTTCGATCTTATCAAATAGTCTGGAAGGTTAAGGAAATATGGAAATATGTCATCGAACTGAAGGGATTAGGTTGAAATAAGATAACGCCTTTTAACAATAATTCTTGCTAACTCCAGTCGATTATAGGCTTAGGATATAGTGTACATCACAGTGCAGTAAAGGTGTAAGATAATTTTCATGTTCCAGTTAAGTCATGTGAGGGTAGCAAGAATATTCGATTTACCATAGAACGCTGAACATGGGTATAATATACCTGACGCATCTGACTTCACGCACATTTCGTTGTGTTCCCGCGGAGGCAGGGTGCCTTCCCTGTGCCTTGACAGATGTAGGTCACATCGGTCCGCTCCGCTTCCTGGTATTTCCATAGACCCGTGTTCGGGTATACCGTACCTCTGTTTAGTGATAATAGTTAAAGACAAAGTCGGATATATCGTGCCAGAGTTTAGTGTTAATGCAATAACCGGAACTGTAGTGATTAATTATCTCCGTTTCTACCCCCTGCCACCCCTGCCTCCCCTGCTGCTGACCCTGTCTCCCCTGTTGCTGACCCTGCCTCCATTGCTGCTACCCTTGCCACCCCTGCCTCCCTGCTGCTGACCCTGTCACCCCTGCTGCTGTCCCTGCCTCCCCTGCTGCTGACCCTGCCACCCCTGCCTCCCCTGCTGCTGATCCTGCCTCCCCTGCTTCCCCTGCTGCTCACCCTGCCTTCCCTGCCTCCCTTGCTGCTGGTCCATCTGCGTACCCTGCTGACTCTGATGACCCCAATGACACTGCTGCTACAACCTCTGCTGCCACCCCTGCTACCATCCCTGCTGCCACCCCTGCTGCCGCTCCTGTTGTGAATAGTCAATACATATCACTTGGCACTCATTTACAAAGATTAAAACTGCATTATAGAGATAAAAAGTCATTTTCTGGTACCTACCAGAGGCTCTTCTTTCGCTTCTCTTACCTACGGTTTGCACACAGACTGTGTACTGGTGACCCCCTGAGAACAGTGTCAGCTTACCTGGGAGGGGTTAGGGGAAGTTTGGGGAAAATTGGCAGTAGATCTTTTTGGGGAGTGATTTTTTCCGAGAAATTGTCATTTTTTACATTTTTTCTGTTTCCGAATTCAGTACTTAGTTAAAGTGATTAGAGGTTCCTAATAGGTTTACGTAATAATAATGTGGTTTAACTTTAATGTGTAACTGTTTGGAATAAGAAATATTTATATGTACTAATTTTTTTTATTTTAATTTCACAATTTCAGGTATAATATACCCGAGTTTAGTGTAAGTGTGACTGGATTCTAAGTTTTGTATTCTTGGGTTTATCGTCCAGTTCTTTATTACCTTATCACCATTTAAGAAGAGAGTGACCAGTCGATCCAAAAATAAACTACAGTTATGTTTCTTTATGGTGAAAAGGTTAGAAACAAGTTTTTGGTATAAGTGAATAAGATCAGCTGTAACAGTGGTAAGTGATGGGTGGGCAGCTGGTAGTGAAAGTAGACAGACAGGTAGGAACACAGCAAGATCATTATCAAGGTTAGATAGGTTGGTCAACATGCATGTAACCAGGAAAGGTTAGCTTAACAAGGGAGGTAGATGTGTGGCGAGTTAGATGGACGTGAGGATAATTCAATCACCAATCAGACTGTAAGTTCATTGAGTAGAAACTGGGAGACAGAAGAGCCTTAGAGAAAAGTTCATACCACACACTTAAATTTTCTTACTTATTAGGTAAACATAACATGTGATAGATAGTGAACACAGATAATAATATGAGTATGGAAAAAAAATTCTTCATTCCATCGATTATGGTGATTTTTTTTTATGTAATCAGTCTACTTCAAAATTATTATATTCAAGTTATGAAGGATTTCTTATAACGGGGGTAATAAGGAGGGCTTTATCTATCCCCTCCAATCAGAAGAATCATTCCTAGGCTGAATAGCAACGTCTGATAGTAACAAAACCTAAATGGCGTCTTTGGCCTGAAGGTATGAATAATGCCAGTTAGTCAAGTATATAATGAACAAAAGATCCACGTGTAACCACCTCCATGTCGGTGTAGATATTTTTGCTACCGGTACCAGTGGCAGACATCTTACATACACACAGAGCTTACTAGCTCTCTTAGGTTGCCATGCCTAATTGTGAGCAGAGTATGGAAAGTAATGTGCATAGGACCCTGAATTTCTTCCTGTCCCAAATGCTGTCTTATTTCTATACTTTTATATCTGCACGTTTCCTTACCTATATTATAACAGTCATTTTAGACAAAAGTGTTTGCTTTCAGGTTTATGATTTTTTTTTTTTTTTTTAATGGAAGCTAGCCACCAAAAACATTTAGTTCTACTGTGAAGTGACTGAACCTGATGATAATTGCTGCAGCTATTATTGGCTCAATATCCGTAAAAAGCTTACGTGGAATGGGGCATCACAAATCTGTTGCGTCTCACTTATTATAAGAAGAGGATTGAGATCTGGAGAACATTTTTTTTTTTTTTTTTGTATCTTGGGTACTGTGTACTGTATCTACTGCTGCTCGAAGTATGAAAGGAAGCGTCCCCTTTTGTCAGTAAGCATTTCGGTGCATAACACACTTTTGTATGCCCTGTCGTTTAGGAGTTATGAATGATGAAAAATGAGAAAAGATAAGGAACCAGATATTTTGCGATGCAGTATCGCGACCCCTGCGAAGGGTAGTGGGTAATGTTAACCTCAAGCTGATAATTAGGCCCATTTTACTCTAACATGGCCCAAAATTCGCACTTCATCATTTTTCATGCTGAATTGTAGGAACAGATAGACAGTAGAATATGATACTAATTGTGAATATGTCACGGAAAGGATGAACAATCGTAATATTGCCTCTTTCTGCCATTTAGCTACTTGATATAAACTGCAAAAGGAAAAAAGCTGAAAAGAAACATTTTGTGTCTTTCCTGGGTAGTGTGAAATCAGCAGCTTCCCAGTCGAGCACTAGGAGAAGAATGGGTATAATCTGCTGGCAGAGTAAGTTATATTACGGATTACTTATATTATTATAATGTTATGTGGATGTGATAGGAAGCGTTATGAGGAACACTCTGAGGTGGTTTGGCCATGTGGAGAGGATGGAGGGTGAAAGACTCACGAAGAGAGTGTATGTGAGTGAGGTGGAGGGGGGAAGAGGTAGGGGGAGGCCGAGGATGAGATGGAGGGATGGGGTGGAGAGGTATATGAGAGAGGGGGGTGTGAGTTGGGAGCAGGGCAGTGAGATGGCGGGGAACAGGGCGACTTGGAGGCGATTTGTTTGTGGCCACCCCAAACGGGATTGAGGCGTCTGGCAATAGATAGATAGATAGTTATCAAAGTGGATATCAAAATATTCTATACCATATAGAAACCTGTTTTACGACTTTATATATATATATATATATATATATATATATATATATATATATATATATATATATATAAACTACTCCAGAAAGACCATGTACACTCATAATCACTAATTTCTGCTCGGGGATGCCCCTTTCCTACCCCTTTATACCCAGGAAAGACAGGAGGGGGGGGACGAAACAAGCTCCACCCACGATTATCCCAGCTCCCAACCCTTCCCCATACCCCAGCCCAACCTAACCACCCACTAGTCATTCTTAACCCGCCGCGTCCCGTTGACGTGCGGGTATGTCACAATGTTTTGTCATTTTTTTTTTTTTAATGTGAGGAAGAAGGAACCAAAGGCAACGAGCCCGCAAAACTGTTCCTTCCAAGAGAAAAACAAAATACAAGAAAGCCAAATTCAAGATCCATTCATTTCGAGATGCCTGGACAAACCACATTTGAAAGGCTGGAGATCATAGGAAGCAGGAAATACAGACAGAGAGAGACAGTTCTAGAGTTGTCCTGTTGCATAAATGAAGGAGTGGGAGTAACGGTTAACTCTTGCATTAGAGAGTTGGACAGAAAAGGGGTGAGAGTTTGCTGCTAGACGGGTGCTACGGGCCCGTCGTGGAGGTGGAGGAATACATGCAGACATTTCAATGGAAGAGTGACCATTGAAGTAGTAATAGAAAAGAGATAAAGATGCAACAGTGCAGCAAAGAGAGATTGAAGGGAGTCAGTAAGAGGGGGATAGTTAATGTGACGAAAAGCCTTTGACTCCACCCTATTGAGAAGAGCTGTATGTGGGGAGCCTCCCCACACATGAGAGTTGTACTCTACACAGGGGCGGATAAAACCCTTATATGGAGTCAACAATTGTGCAGGGGTAAAGAAGGAACGAAGTCGGCTTAGCATACTGAATCTCTTGAAAGCAGATTTTACAGGACATGGTCTTTCCAAGATAAGTCCCGAGTAAATGAAACCCCAAGCATGTTCAACGATGATGCAGGATTAAACTGAATATTATTAAAAATTTGTGGGTATACCTGTGGAAGATTTTGTCGGGTTGATAGGTGCAAAAACAGAGTCTTTGATGCATTTAAAACAACAAGATTATTTTTACCCCAGTCAGTTGCAAGCCAAGTCAGACATTAGGTGTGCCATAGCCTCATCCCTTGCCTGTTGAAGTAACTGCTGAGATGGACGTTGAGGGAATCGAATGGAAAGGTGAAGGGTGGAGTCATCAGCGGATGAGTGGATAAGGTTAGATGTGGAGCTTAGAAGGTCATTGATGAATAAAAGGAGGAGAGTTGGTGATAGGACAGAGCCCTGAGGAACACCACTGTTAATAGATCTAGGAGAAGAACGATGGCCGTCTACAACAGCGGCTATAGAACGACCAGAAAGGAAGCTAGAGATGAAGGCACAGATAGAAGGATAGCAACCGTAAGAGGGCAGTTTGAAAATTAAAGATTTATGCTAGACTCGATCAAAAGCCTTTGAGATGTCAACTGCAATGGCAAAGCTTTCGCCAAAGGCCCGAAAGGAGGATGACCAGGAGTTTGAAAGGTAGATGAGAAGATCGCCTGTAGAGCGTCCCTGATGGAACCCATACTGATGATCAGAAAGAAGGTTGTGATAGGAAATATGCTTTAAAATTTTTCTATTAAGAATAGACTCAAAAACTTTTGAGATACAGGATGTTAAAGCAATTGGACAATAGTTAGAAGGCTGAGAATGGTCACCCTTCTTTGTGACTGGCTGAATGAGAGCAAACTTCCAGCAAGAAAGGTACAAGTTGATAAACAAAGGCGAAAGAGTTTGCCTAGGCAGGGTGTAAGCACTGAAGCACAGTTCTTGAGAACAACAGGAGGGACTCCATCAGGCCCATATGCCCTATTAGTATTGAGGTCTGTGATGGCAGAAAATACATCAGCTGCAAAAATTTTAGTGTTAGCCATGAGAAAGTCAGAGGGAGGAAGCGATGGAGGAACAGCACCAGAATCGTCTAAGGTGAAATTCGAGGAGAAAGTCTGAGTGAAGAGATCTGCTTCATCAGAAGAAGAAATAGCTACAGAGCCATCAGAGTAGAAAAGAGAGGGAAGGATGATGAGGTAAAGTTGTTAGAAAGGTTTTTGGCAAGGTGCCAGAAGGAGTGGGAAGAATTCGAGTTAGAGAGTTGTGAGCATTTTGTACGGATGAAATTATTTTTAACAGAGCGAAGAACAGACTTAGCATGATTCCGGGCAGAAACGTATAAAAGATATGATCCAGGGGTGGGTTGGCTCTGGCACCTTTTATAGGCCCTCTCCTTGTTGCGGACAGCATTAGAACAAGCGTGATTACACCAAGGCTTTCATGCATTAGTCAAAGGATATGAGAAAGGAGTGTATGCTTCCATGCCCAAGAGAATAACCTCCGTAATGCCCAAGGCACACCCAGATGGCTCCCGGCCATGGAAGCAATAATCATTCCAGGGAAAAGCAAAGAAGTAATGCCTGAGGGACTCCCAATCCGCAGCTCCAAAGTGCCACAGATGACGTTTCTTTGGAGAGTCCGCAGGCCGTACCAGAGTGATAGGACAGGTTAAGGTAAGAAGGTTATGATCAGAGGAGCCCAACAGAGAGAAAAGATTAACAGTGTAAGCAGAAGGATTAGTTGTAAGGAAGAGGTCAAGTATGTTGGAGCTCTCTCCAAGGAGGTCAGGGATACGGGTAAGGTGCTGTACAAGCTACTCTAGGTCATTAAAGATAGAAAACGTGTAGGCTTGTTCACCAGGTGGATCAGTGAAAGGAGAGGAGAGCCAAAGGTGGTGGTGAACATTGAAATCTCCAAGAATGGAGATTTCAGAGAATGGAAAAATGGATAGAATGTGTTCCATCGTAGAAGTAAGATAGCCAAAGTATGTTTGATAGTCAGTAGAATTAGGAGATAAGTAAACAGCACAGATATATTTAGTCAGAGAATGACAGGAAAGCCGAAGCCAGAGTGTAGAGAATTCAGAAGAATCGAGTTCAGGAACATGAGAGCAAGGTAAGTTGTTGCGTATATATACACAACAGCCAAATTTTGGCTTTGAAATGAGTATAGAGAAAGTAGGAGGATACAGAAAACGGTCTGCTGTCAGTTGCCTCAGACAGGTGAGTCTCAGTTAGAAAAAGAAGGTGAGGTTTAGAGAAGGAGAAGTGGTGCTCAACAGAGTGAAAATTAGAGGAAAGGCCACGAATGTTGCAGAAATGAAGAAGAGAGTCAGACAGTGGTTCCAGGCATCTCGAGTCGTGACCGGGAGAGGGGCAGAAGATGGGGGCATTTATGGTCCCTCCCGTGGGGACTCCGAGGCTACGTTATTCGACGCCATTTTTTTTTTTTTTTTTTTTAAGTGTTGTGTGTAATGTTCATGTAGTTTAGTGTTGATAGTTAGAGAAACTTGTATTGGAGAGCATGCTGGCCTACTCCCTGTGTTACTGAGACACTGAAAAAGTTCAGCAAAGGGGGATGGTCGGGACCTAGTCCCGAGGGCTGATGCAATGGGATCTCCAGCTCTCCCTGTCATCATCTTTCCATCCACCTTGGGAGTACTGCCTTGCTCGACTGGTGCTACAGTCTACGCCTACCCATACGTTTTGCAATTGTGAGGTCTGTCATATGCACATTTTTCAAACTTCGTACGTGATTTTTCAGTACGTATATGTGGGACACCTTCCTCTACCTGCCGCCAGGCAGGGACACTGCCTTACCTTGGGTGACCTCCCCCCCTCCCCCGCTCGCCATTATCTCGGCAACTCACCTGTTAGCAGTGACATGTCGCTCCACGGTACGAAATTCAAGGCCAGAGTGATTCCCCAATCGATGACGATGTGGTGGACAAAAATTACGTGGTGCCTGAGGAAGAAACGAGCAGAAGTGATGAGGAGGTAATATCGCCAAGGAAGGTGCGGTATGTTCAGTGAGTGAAACAATGCTTATACTGCCTATATTATTGAGTGAAAAACAATATATTCTTGTACTATATATAAATTTGTACCAAATGAATAAGTATCTACCTATTCTGAGTGGTTTGCAATAGATACCGCTACCATGGAAAATGCGACACCTGCAGCACGGCTTCAGAGAACATGGTACCAGGTGTTTAAAGGGTCACCTGTTTAGACCACTTCTTAGCTCAGGTGAGCACTTTTGGGTGCATTTTCCAATGTTTCTCATAAAAATCGGAGGTTTTAGCAAAAAAGAAAAAAAAAATGAAAATCTGCTGAGATTGGGGAGGGGGGGGGGGGGCAATGTTGAAAAATCGGTCAGGATACAGCAGGTTAACTGGCAGTTACATCTCAAGCTAACTTCATACTTTACACTCTTAGTCACAATACTAATACACAAACATAAAACACTAGGGTATGTAAAAAGTATGTAATATAACTATGAACATGCTGCAGCAAGAAATTAATGCATTATAACATTGAGAGTAAAACAAAAACGTTAACAATGGCCATCCCAGGCCTCATGCACTGGGTGCTGACATGCGCTTGCATGCTTGCATGCGTGTCTGTCTGTATGTTTGGATGTGTCTATTGTTTGTGTGTGTGTGTGTGTGTGTGTGTGTGCAAAGCAGTGCACCCAACGCATGAGGCCTGAGGTGGCCGATGTTAATATTTTTGTTTTACTGTCAGCATCATAATACATTAATTTCTTGCTGCAGCGTGTTGATAGTAATATACTTTTAACATATCCTAGTGTTCTATGTTTGTATTAGTAGTGGGACCAAGAGTGTTAACCATGAAATCAGTTTGAGATGTAACTGCCAGTTAAGAATGACGGGGAGGGGGTTGGGTAGGGGTATGGGGGAGGGTTCGGAGCTGGAGTAGAGGCTGGTGGAGCTCGTTTCATCCCCCCCCTTCCCTCTTCCCTGGGTATACAGGGATAGGAAAAGGGCCCCCCTGGGCGGAAGTTACTGATCGTGAGTGTACAGCTCCGTTCACAAACTCGTACTACACCCAAAGTGGAAGGCACAAGCCTCGGTCCGCTCTTTCTGGACGACATGTTAATACCCCGAACTTCTCGCCACCACAGAGAGAGAAGCAAGTACCGGAGCAGTTTCAGTCACACAATGAATGCTAAATTTGTGATGAAATGGATATTTACTTAAATATTGGCAAGTATTATTACAGATTAATGAAGGCAATACCTGGACATTCTGCAGCTGTGATGAAAACATGTACTGTATACAAATAACGATTTAAAATACACAAATAGAGGGAAATGAAGATAATATCTGTTATGAAGCATTTAATGATTTATGAGTTTAATACTCTCTCACTGAAACACACACACACACACACACACACACAAGAACAACAACAGCCATCACGACCACCGACGCCACCACCTGCCACCCACCACAACCACCGACCACCACCCCACCACCAACGCCGCCGCCACCACCCACCAAAACAGCCGCTGCCACCACCCACCACCACCATCGCCACGCGCCAACACCCACCATCCACCACCATCACCGCCGACGCCTAAACAAATCGCATATGAAGGAAAATACATTGAAGTAGCCTACTTCATCCGTCCTATTTGTGTGGAAAGGCCATGGAACACAATATAGTTATTCCGTGTGAGTGATCTTGCTTCTAGCAGGCGGTGGATAATAAATAAGGATAATTATACGGATGTTTTCAAACATCCGTATAATTATCCTTTTTCGTATAGTAGGGTATATGGGTATATACATATATATATATATATATATATATATATATATATATATATATATATGAGTAGGCTATAAGGTAGATATAAGGAACAGAAGGCAAAATTTCATACCACTGTAGATTATATAAAAAGTATCATTATATGTAATAATGCTTACATCCTAAATATTATGATAACTGTTGGCTAACTTTTCACATCAGTATCGGGTACAGCTTCCCTCTTTCTCAATCACTGCTTGCAACCTATTAGGCAAGGAGCTTACAAGGCCACGGATGAAGTTGTGCTTGCGTCGGCAAAGTTCCCATTGGGCGATTACGTGGTTGAGCAGTCCATTTCCTGTCCTCTCGTCTCCTAGCTGCCAGGTATCAACCATTTCAGCCCTACATGTTCTGTTACATTTACATCGGCCCCCTTGCCAGGCCAGTCTAAGAGCTGAAGTGTGTCCTGTCTCTGAAACCACTGCTGTACTACACGTGCGGTGTGGATGGGGCACCGGTCATACATGAAAATAACAGGTCCATCTGGGAACGGGAAACACTTTTTCCCGTAATGATGACAGGAAACATTCTCCAGGATATGGACGCATTGGTCAGCAGTAAAACGCCCCTCGTGCTGAACATGTCACTCAGACCATGTAGAGTCAGCTATCCTCCAGATGTTACTGGTAACGTGACCCGATCGTGTCTCCTCACAAATGTTGACCCTCTCGTAGCTGCATGTGGAATATATATATATATATATATATATATATATATATATATATATACAGGGTGTAACGCGACGTATGACAAAAACTTACACCAATGATCTATCATGTAATTTTGAGTATATTTTGTTCTATAAACATATGCTCTCTGCGACCCCAGTTCAGTACCCAGCATTCTGCAGTTTTGTGTAAAAGCTTCGTCTCTTGCATGTGCCATTGCGTGAGAGCTTGGCAGGGCGACGGGAGATGAGTATTATTAGCTTATACTCTACATGAAAACCCCATATCCTATCAGTACACACGAGTTTTAAGAAGAAACTTTACGTAGTCTATTGATTCTTTAACAACAAGTCATGCATTCATGCAATTCTTTTGCACAAATCGACTGTAATTAAGGATTAAATTCGAATTTTATGGCTTGCAAGGGAGTAGGGAGGGAGGGAGGACAGGCTGGTGTGTTGTTGCCAGTTATGTAATATTTGGTTTGTAGGATGTTGTACCAGCATTATCATAACATCCACAGCTCATTCAGTGAAAAAACGTTATTCTAAAGGGAGATTAGCCTCACTTTAAGTCAGGAAGAATATTATAATTTTTCTGCTGCAAGTAAACGTGGCGCCCTTGGGTATCTCCACCTGTGTTCCTCTCAGCAGCACTGGCATTACCATCGCAGAACCCGTAAAAAAAATACACGATATCTGCATATTCTTCATTGCTGTACGTACGTAGCATGCTGTTTCATGAACATGTGAAGCTGAACCCATTGAACAACAGAACTCGGAGAACAGTATTTGAAGTATGTGCCTCCCATGCAAATGTTCCCGTTCAAATGACACGGGACGCAGGGTTGCCAAGTCCTTATCAATCTCGCTAGTTTAGTCCTGGAAACTTGCTAGAATGTCGCTAGATAATAAACACTGCAAAACATCGCTAGAAAATTCGATACAATCTTTAGAATATCACCTAAAAATGGCAAAAATATCCAGAATGTAGCTAGATATCATGTTCCCACATGTTAGTGCTGCAAGTAGAAGCAAAAAATAGGTCTAGTTGCATAGGCGTTACATTGGCAATCCTGTATCACTGGTCTCACGTCATCATATGAAAAAAATGGTGCCACGTTTACTTGCAGCAGAAAAATAGTAATGAATAATAATATTACTCCTGATTTAAAGTGAGGCTAGTCACTCAGTAGAGTAATGTTCTTTCACTGAATGAGCTGTGGATGTTATGATAATGCTGGTAGCAACATCCTACAAACCAAAGATTACATAACTGGCAACAACACACCAGCCTCTCCTCCCTCCCTCCCTACTCCCTTGCAAGCCATAAAATTCGAATTTAATCCTTAATTACAGTCGATTTGTGCAAAAGAATTGCATGAATGCATGACTTGTTGTTAAAGAATCAATAGACTACGTAAAGTTTCTTCTTAAAACTCGTGTGTACTGATAGGATATGGGGTTTTCATGTATAGTAGAGTATAAGCTAATAATACTCGTCTCCCGTCGCCCTGCCAAGCTCTCACGCAATGGCACATGCAAGAGACGAAGCTTTTACACAAAACTGCAGAATGCTGGGTACTGAACTGGGGTCGCAGAGAGCATATGTTTATAGAACAAAATATACTCAAAATTACATGATAGATCATTGGTGTAAGTTTTTGTCATACGTCGCGTTACACCCTATATATATTTACCTTTTTTTTTTTTTATTGTTGTAGCCATTTGACAATAGTAGTTGATATCATGTCCCCTTGGCTGACCTTACATTATTTAGAATTGATTCATCAAACTTTTTTTGGTGCTAATGTCTTTGTGCAAAGAAAACAGAGGCAAAGACTAGAAGGAATCATGTCTTTTTCCTGGGCAATCTGAACAGGATAAGACCAAAATATGGAATCTTGATTCTTTTAGATGCCGGACCATATTGTCTTTAAAAGACTGGAGATGAAGGAAGGAGGGGTTTGCAGACTGCGGAAGACAGTTTTATAATTGATCTGTTCTATACATGAAGGTCTGAATATCGGTTAACTGTTGTAACAGAGGTGGACAGAAAACAGGTGACTGCAACAAAGACATAGGCTGGAGGGGGGCAATAAGAGTAGGGAATATTATCAGTAATAAAAATGGTAATATATACCTGGTGTTGTTTCTCCTCCAGCAGTGAACCCTGCCATGTGAGGTGGAGGAGAAACACTTCTCATCCGTGAAGATGACACGTGACCAAAAGTCTAGGTTTTCCTGGGAGCAGCGTTGAGCAAAAACTAACCTCGCCGCTCTGTGCTGTTGTGCCAAATTCCTTCATTGCTGGATTTCTATGGTGTATGCCAGGGCTATGCAGCCTTCGCCTGACAGTCAGTGCAGACGCTTCTAAATGAAGACTGTCCCTTATGGCCACCGCATTCGTAAGAGCTGTTGCCTCTGCTGGTGCGACTATAGCAGCATATTCAGCCTGGGTGGTTCTTCGAGGGGCTCCCGTCCATTCTCTCAAGAAAGTAATCGCTATTATTAAATAAGGCAGTAATAAAAATCAACGCCGGAAGCTGAGTTTGCAAACAACATTATGTATAGTTGTGTTAAAATAAATTATTTGATATGTAAATATTGTTACAAGGGCAACAGTTGTACTAAACAAACTGCTGTCTATAAAACTAGTGGTGTAGCGAAGCTAAATGCTGCTAAAGGCAAAATATCCTAGTTTCACCCCGTCACTGCATGGGACAGCCCTGCAGAGGTGATTGCTTGCCTGCGGTTCATGGCTCAATTCGTCCAGACAGACCAGGGTTACTCAACAACAACAACAACAACAGCTACATAAGGTGATGGTATTGAAGTTTCGTTCTTTTGAATAATTAGATCTGATTTGTATGTGACCGTCACAGCTAAGTCAAAACCCTGTCAGTTCCTTCCAAAGAAACGTAAACACACAAATATCCATTCCACTGAGATGCCTGGACACACTGTGTTTGAAATAATGTGGCACTGCATTGGAAAAAGAGATGCTAAGACGTTTCAACAAATAACCAGTCGTAAACAGGAAAGGCAGATTACCAGTTAACTGTTGCATCACACAGCGGGTGAGAGGGTGTGGCAAGGCTGGTCCCTCTTTTCCGTCATAATGGGGGAGAGATGCAAGCAGAGAATGCAGAGGAACAGTGGCGTGTGTGTGTGTGTGTGTGTGTGTGTGTGTGTGGAGAGAGAGAGAGAGAGAGGCCAAAGGGAGTCAGCAGAGTTAAGAAGATTATAAATCAGTGCACTATGTATTAAACCTGGAAAGTGTGTGTAATCCGCATACTTTAGTCTGACATAAATCTGACATGGATAAGCTTCATCATCACAAAACAAAGCCTTAAAGAATAAGTACACTATGCATCAAAAACATAATTATTGATCACTTTCATCAAGAAGCAAAAATATTGTCAAAGATCATTTGAATACCAGAGACACAGTGAATTACGTCAGCTCAATGCCCATCCCACCCTTGCAATTTCATGTTGCATCACGTCCATCAAAAAATAAACAAACGAACAACTGCCCAACAGAATATAGAGCTTCTTGGCAACATAGCCCCTCTCCATCGAACAATACAAATCACAGATCGCCCAACACTGTAAATCACAGACACATGCAGTGCATAAACACCTAGCTGTTAGGTACCATAGCCATCCAAGCCCTTCAGCCAAACAACGTCCTTCGTGAACCACCACCAGACATTCACGCCTCAGAAAGTTCCCTACCCAGAGAGACGCGAGCACACCTATACTCAGTATTTTTTTTATTGAGGGGAAAATGCACTTGACAGGTTGGTGATGATTGGCTGAATGCAACATGTGTGAATTTCATCCTTTTATTTCAAATAATTACCAAGTAATGCCACGTTACTTGGCAATTATTTGAAATACAACGATGTTATTCGGACATGTCGCATTCAGCCAGTCATCACCAACCTGTCAAGTGCATCTTCGCCAAAGTAAAAAAAAAAAAATGAGTGTAGTCAGACTGAGATGTGGTCACCACCGTTCCCTGCTACGATACCGACACAAAATACATGTCACAAACAGGTTGCCTTGCCCACACCGCAAGGCAGCCCCCCGCGCCACAGCACATTCATTCACCACATGCACATTACTACTGCAACACGGTCTTTCAATATAACCTCAACCAAAGACTTATGGATGTGACAGGTAGAAGCTTCCGATTTCCACTGGGATCGCAACGAGATGAATCTGGGGTTGCAATAACAACAATTACAACATCCTAACCTCCGCCCGCTTTCAAACTCGAATTTACTTTTTCATCACTTTATCAAGATCCATTCTCTCTTCATGACAATGCCAACTATAAACTTGTATGTTATCAACAAGCTTCCTCACACCAACAATTTCTCAATTCATAATATTCCTTCTTCAACCCACTTATACGCACTTCACACACATTCGAAGAGGAGTCCCATTTCCATTGCCCTTAATCTATAATTTTCGCCCTTATGCCATACAAGGAGTTTCAAGAGATTACACACACACACACACACACACACACACACACACACACACACACACACACACACACACACAACGCCACCTCCACATCCCCACCCCCACTCCCATACTCCCACACGCACATCCACACACCCACACCCACACCCACACCCACACCTCCATATCCCCACCCCACACCCAGAGTGGACAATGCATCACTGAACCGAAATCTGATATTTTGTGAAACACCAAGACAAAGTTCAGCAAACATTGGCTGGGAAAGTATCACGGAACATTATATATTGCATATAAGTCATGAATTTACTAGGCATAATGAATATTCAGGTGTGAGGTGTGTGGACGTGAAAAAAGCAACAAAAGAAGCGAAGTGAAAATCGGCCACCGTGCGTGACGCCGCCCACTGGCTCTGGCAATTGTGGATGTAGTGTAGGGGATACCTGGCCATGGAAATAATGCATAATAATTTTTACTACTTTTACACCTATTGCAGATTCTTTCCATTAGTCACCCACACCACATCAAAAAGTAAAATGGGAAAGTTTATATATACTCAGGATGTAATTTGTCCCCTTCCCAAAAACTCATGCTCGAGAAGGTTGCAAACCCATTCCAACCCTCTGCCCCCTTCCTACGCTACTGTACACTGTATATACCGTAGCTATTTTCACTGAAATCTTCCATAGGGACCGAAAACTACTTTTAGTTTCTATTAGCACTGGAATATAATGGGGGGGCTATTGTTCACAATTATTCATTATTAGTATAACACTACTGTAATACAAAAGACTTATGACCGACGTTGGTCCTGAAGGTTGCCACTCTCCTCCCATCTCTTTATCCTCTTCATCACAGTTTTTGTAGTGAGGCAAAGCTGATGCGCTACTGCCCTGATGGAAAAGCCATTATCAGGTAGAGCGATAATTTGACCTCTAAGCACGAATTTGTCGTCTCGTCGATTCACATCGACTTACTGGGGCACATGAAGCCTATGAGCAAAGGATAGCCAAAATACCTCGGCTGACCCCCTCCCCTTCCACACCCCAGAGAGAGAGAGAGAGAGAAAGAAAGAAAGAGAGAGAGAGAGAGAGAGAGAGAGAGACAGACAGACAGACAGACAGACAGACGGTTATGTAGGGGAAATATCAGGTAAACTATTTCATCTTAAAACATGTGATTTCCATTATTCCTTAGACTCCACCTATCGTCTTCATCTAGTTCTGAGTATGAATATGAGATTTAGCTGTTCAGATATTTCTTAAATGTTTGAAGATCTTGATTTCATACAAATTATTTTTGGCTGCTTGAATTTTCCTTGAAGCTGTAGAACTGTTCATAGATAATGAGCTAAGATGGTTCGCTGAAATACTACCCGTGTCTAGGGAGTAAGACATGATAACTCACTAGCTCGCATAATTACATTGACTCATAGCCGACCTTCTCATATTCTGGTAGGCTACGTGCTTTTTCTGCTATTTATTATTGTATTATATTTTCTGAGACAGGCGAATATAAACATACTTTCATAATTAAATCAGCAGTAAGATCGAATAATATCGACGAGTATGAAAATAACATTTTCATTTCATTTAAGTTGGTGAGCGAATGACACTGCTTCGATACTAGCCAAATTCTGGATGCTCGTGGCAGGTTCGAAGCTGTAACCTGTCGCCGGGGAAGGAGGGGCCGGGACTAGCGCTTTAAACGATGGGTGTAGTACGAACTTCTAAACGGAGCTGTACCTCAAATGCTTTTGAAGAGATTATAAGATGTCCAGGAACTTTCTATTTCAGTTTACACACACTAATGCACAGTATTTGTGGACAATTGTTTAATATTACCGGTGACCTCAAAATGACCTCCGACCAGTGACCTCAAATGACCTTGGAAGTCAACCTCACATAACCTATGTCCGAACTGGAGGTCATGTGAGTCTCCATGCCAAAAATTAGGCTGCAGCAGTACCCGGCGTGGCCCGGGCCAAAAAGGCGAACACTCTACCGGTGACCCAGATAACGGGTATGAATTTTGACCCCCCTAAAACCATCCTTGGGTCACCTTAATTCAGAGTATATATGGGTCTGGGGATCTGTGACCCTGGGTTTGGACGTGATTAGAGGACAAACAACGTGGCTCTTATACGTATAATAATACCGATATATATATATATATATATATATATATATATATATATATATATATATATATATATATATATATATATATATATATATATGGTATCTATCTATCTATCTATTTATAGATAGATAGATAGATAGATAGATAGATACCATATATATATATATATATGGTATCTATCTATCTATCTATTTATATATATATAGATAGATAGATAGATAGATAGATACCATATAGATAGATAGAGAGATAGATAGATAGATACCATATATATATATATATATATATATATATATATATATATATATATATATATATATATATATGTCTATGTATATATATGTTTCTTTTCAACACCATTATAATTGCCATCATTGGTCATGTTTGCTTTACCTGTTCCTATCTTCAAGCAGTTTTTTTTTTTTTTTTTTTTGTTCGCTGTCATCTTTTCGTCCTCTGTGGGTCGATCTGAAGTAGGTGGTAGGAAAAGTAATGTAGAATATAAGCTAACCTCTTCTGTCGTCACACAAGATAAATGATGTTTTTCACTATTTTTCTTTCAATGATCGCAGCCCAGTCCTTTCTTTTTCCTTCCAGTTTTAGTTTGTATCTTGCAATATCAGCAACCCTCCACACAGGCTTCTCACAATCCTCGTGTTCAAGCCACATCCAAGCGCCCCTGTTTGTACAAGTACGATGACCCAAATGTCGTGTCGTGGTTTTATCGGAGAATTAAATATAACTGATGAAATATTAAGAGAACCCCAACACAGTTTCATTTTTATAGCTGGTAAACCTTATTTCCTCAAGCTTCTTATCTACTGCCGATAAAATAACGATAAAACTGAACCCAAGGGATTCCGAAGCCTTTACATTGATTCACGAGGGTTACTGAATCCAAATTCCGTACGAGAGAAGAAATGCGACGACTGCCTGATCATTTTTATCTTGCACTTTAAGACAAATAGCCTAACTGACCTAACTGCATATGCAAATAGGAGAGCAGATGGTAACTATCAAATAAAAACAGTCAGAAATATAGACTGGTTTCGTTTACTCACCAAAACTTCGCCCGTATCCACAGTCATGTCAACTGGAGCAAATGGCAACACATATCAGGATTCAGGGCTACCAACTGACCATATTAACACAAGGCTTAGCACACCAAATGTTTAGTCTTCCGGTATATATATTGACCAGAGTTCACGACATTAATATTTCACTGTACACAGACATTTATGATATTGCAGCACTTACTGTAATTATGTTCACCTTTTTGTGGTCAAGGAGGGCGCGGTAGCACAGTGGTAGCGCGCTGGACTTGTAATCGGGGGATTGCAAGTTCGAGCCTCGCCCGGGCTGCCGTGCCGGGAGGGGTAGCTCCCTCCTGTAACCCTAGCGGGGCTATATAGTCCAATACAGGGCTTAGCTCGGGGGAACTCCATTTCTCCCTTTTTTTTTTTTTTTTGTGGTCAAAGAATCAATTACCATTGCATAGTTTTCTTTCATTTTTTTTTTTTCAGTTGAGGTCAATTGTCATTTTTGTTTTTCCTGGCACACCAGTAAGTTTCATTAAATCATACTGTACACTGAACCAACACCAACCCTTCCATTCAGATCATCCATCACAAATATTACAACTCCGTGTCATGTGTTCCATTACTCCTCAGCATTTATAATGCTTTCCCATCTATTCCACAGCTGTGCTATAACAGGGTGCTTATGCAATGAACCAGACCACAATATCCAACTTAATTTTAAAATGCATGCACTTCGAGCGGATACATTCATAATTTTTTCATTCCCATCTGACAATAAATTTAGTACTGGATATGTGATATTGCATTTCTCTAAACACTATTCTCACATAACTCTGACACTTTTCTAGTTACTTTTACCTGCACACGGTGAGTTTTTCTTAAACACCTATTGTTGGCTGTTTCTTGAAGAGCTTCAAGGACGTCATGTGGCAGTCGATTCCGTAGGGTTCGACGGAGATGATAGCATAGGTTGTCGATGTTCCTCTTTGCCTGTTGGATGCTGTCCTTTATCATAATTATACTTGGTAGTGTCGGGAAATGGAGAATCTGCTTGTCGGAACAGTGGTGTTCGAAAGGTTGTAGGGATGGCCTGTTGCTGGAGGCAGTATTGAAGAAATTGTTCTTGTAGTTTCCTGGTCTTTACTGCTATGAGATGCTTCTCATACCGTCGAAAGCTGGCCAACAGATGAGGAAAGGTGACAGTGAAAACGCAGAAGAGTTGTCGTCTTATCATGGGATTCATAATGGCTGGATGAATCACTCTTACATGATAATCAAAGACGGTGAATAAAACCCACACTTGTAGTGTCAGTGGCAGTGTCAACCAAACAGGTTTGGTGGACACCGTCACCATCTTCAGTGGTTAAGATGGAGAGAAAGAATGACATATTAACTATAAGGCTCTCTTTATGCGTGTTTGTGCGGGAGGGTGGGGTAGAGGTGAGGGAGGTGGGGTCGCTGGGGTGGATTGTAAGCAGGGAATTCCCCAAGAGGGAAAGGTAGAACACCACCAGACAGTTTAGGTGTATATCCTATCTGACCTCACCTGTGTCGGTTAGCAAAGACCTATGTACAACATATTCAGAGGCAGGCATATATAAAATTCCTTGCAAAAATATGAACTAGTTTACATAGGAGAAACAGATAGAAGTTTGGAAACAGATCAAGGAACACAAGTATGACCAAAAAATTTGTAATGTGAATAATGCTATATTAAAATAAGTTTGTGAAGCCAACCGCAAAACTGTCTGGCAAGGCAGCCATCTACTGTATAAAATTCATGACCTTCGGAAACAAAAGATTATTGTAGCCATGTGTATCCAAAAATACGAGAGTTTCAACCAAAGTGAAGGCATGTACAAGCTAGACCCTATAATGAAGTCCCTGGTGGAAATGTCCCTTCCCGCACCGACACAGGTGAGATCAGACAGGAATTACACCTGACCTGTCTGGTGGTCCCCCCCCTTTCCCCCTTGTGGACTTCCCTGCTTACAATCCACCCCACCCCAACTCATCTCTACCTTTACCCACCCTCCCACATACAAACATGCATAAAAAGGAACCCTTGCATTGTCAACATGTCATTCCTTCTCTCTATTATGACTTCCGAAGATGGTGTCAGTGTCCAACGAAACTGTTTGGTAAATATATTCACCGTGTACAGGTGTGGGTTTTATTCACCGTCTTTGATTATCATGCAAGAATGATTCATCCAGCCATCACACTGGAAAGGTCAGAAGGGGGGATGGTCAAGATATTCCGATGGCTAGTGAAACAGGAGCTCCAGCCCTCCACAGCACCGGCATTCCTATCTTCCCTGATTGGTTGGTTCTACAGCCTGCTCCCTGTAAATGTGTGTGTGTGTGTATGTGTGTGTGTGTGTGTTGTAAAAAAAAAATATATTTTTTTTTCAAAGTTTAATAAAAGTTGGTGAAGGGGTTCAAGGTAACCTACGAGGAAACCAACTGTTTTTCAGAACAATAAGGCAAAGGTTAAGGTCACAAGGTTGAGGTCACAAGGTTAAGTCCAGCATTGACCTAGCAATGTCATCTTAAACAGTTATCATCCAATTTATACCAACCTAGGAGAAAAATTTTGAGGTAGGGCAAGAAAGAAGCGATTTAGTTTTAAGAATACTCCGTCAAAGTTCAAGGTCACAGGACAAGTTCAAGTACGACCCGTATGTGTGGTTGTCAACAGAATAACTCAAACTACAGTCGTTCTGTTTTATGAAGGCAGTTTGGGTGGGGTGATCTGGGACTTCACACTGTTAGCTCTGTTGTCACATCGCCGCCGACACACGTGTATTATTTGTGCTCACCTCTCTCTCTGTCTCTCTCACTCTCCTATTTTAAGCTAGTAACTACTTATAAGTGAATTTTAAACACTCTGTATAGATGTAATTCAATAAAAAGCTATAGTATAGTATAAATCTCATAAGACTTGTCAGAGTTGCCTTTGAGACGTTGTCAGGTGGTGACACGAGGGACAGCCCTGCGTGAGCGGGTCATACTCGGTCAGTCTCCCGCCATGGAAGCTATAAAAAAAAAACACCTATAGACTTTTACCTCAGGGTGGTGTGGAAAAAAAGTAGAAAACAAGAGAAAAAATAAAGAAAATACATTTAGTAGTAGTTAATATAAATATGAGAGAGAGAGAGAGAGAGCACGTGTGTGGCGACAATGTGGCAACAGAGCTAACAGAGGGAGGTCCCAGAGCGCCCTACCCAAACTGCCTTCATAAAATAGAACGACTGTAATGTCAACCAAGTTTAGCCAAACTTGACAGAAAATTTGAGTCAGTCATGGAGTAAAGAAATTGTTTCAGAGAACAGTAGGTCAAAGGGCAAGGTCATCTTAAACCATTTTTATCCGATGAAGACCTAACAGTGTGGAACGGTTAAAGAAAGACACGAATAATCCTTTTCAAGTGTTAGATCACAGAGAGACGTCATATGCCAAGGTCACAGGACAAAGTCAACTCAAACAGTTTTGATGTGATTTAAACCATACCTGGTGGAAGGGTTAAGATTCAGACAACAACGAAAGGATCCAATTTTCGGTACAATGTCAGAGGTCATGGTCACAGGGCAAGGTCAAATTTCGGCTGGTATGTATCTGTGTGTGAACAAAATAACTGAAAGAGTTTTTATGTTATTAAGAGTTAACTTTGTGGGTGAGCTGACGATCACGCTAGAGGCTGATCTGATGTTTTTGATACTAGTTTAAAGGCCAAGGTCATATGGCAAGGTCAACATAAAAAGTTTTTATCAAACAGAGATTAAACTATGTGGCTGGGTTCAAGTTCAATCAAAGATAAAAAGAAGTCCTATTTTGAGAATAATTAGTCAAAGAGTCAGGTTACAAGGAAAGGTCAAAGGTTAAGGTCACTAAACAAAGTCAGCTCAGATACTTTTGTCTGACCTGAACCAAAGTTGGCTGAAGGGTTAAGGATCTGGCAAGCATGATATAATTACATGGCAAGAGTGATTTGCTGGAGAACAAAATCACTGGGCAAAGTCAGACATTCTGCCCCAGAGCAATTTTTGGGAGCGGGTGCTGAACTCTCTTAGCGTCTATTTCATCCTTATTACCTTCTTCACCTCACTACCATGACGTCTCTCTTATGTCATTCATACGAGTACTTCTGGCTGGTGATTTCATTCGGTTTTGGAGGGACTTTTCGAACTAGTGGAATTAATCCCACCACTACGGGAGATCTTTTTTAAGCCGAATATCGTCTGGAGGTAATAAGAATAAACTATTTTACTTTTATCTTATGTTGGTGGAGAATTTATTTCCTTTGCAGCTGATATCCCGTAGTTCAGCGACAAATTAAGACAATATTACGCTTCTGCATCCTATACAAATAACTTCTTTATGACTAGCACCGTACTGTGATGTTAAAATCATAACAACTTTGCACTGAATATGAGGAGATGCTAATTTTACGCCTAGCTAAAGTGAAATGAGTATAGAAAAGCCATCATCGTTTTGAAGGGAAAGTCCTTCTCAAGTATCTTTCTCTGACCGTTCTTCCAATTTTTCGTCCAGTCTACTGTCTGGGTACCTGTATATAATATATCTCATTTAACCTGGGTAGTAAATGCCATCTCTCCATCTAGGGTACTGAGCTGTAAAAAAATCAACACAAGAATATGATGTTGGTCAGAAAGAATTGTTGTGGTAAGGATGTTGAACAGTAGCATTATTCTATTCTGCTATTTGAGCTACGGGAACTGAATAACAAAAATACAAGCCAAGTTGTGGTGAACGAACTGTTGGTGTGTAATGCTCTAACACTGACCCACCTACCCTCATTTGCCTGCCTGCCTATCGCGCTTCTGTGTTCATGCAACACTTTTATTCCAGCTAATGCCAGACGATTTTTTTCAGCCGGGAACGGGTCTGGCAGCACTATGGGGTGATACTACTACTCTGCGGCCAGGTTGTGTTAGGAAGAATACTGCCACCAATAAAAGGGGCGGGGTGAGGGAACTAGGGACCCTCTCCTCTGTTTTTTCAGTTCCTACAAAAAGACAGGGAATAGAAAGGGATGGGGGATTGAGTTATCCCCGAACCCTGAAGATTGGGTCTATGAATGTGCTTGGATGTAGTACGACTGAGGCTAAAAGGAAGGAGATTGGGAGAATGTTTATGAGAAGAAAGTTGGATGTGTTAGGTTTGAGTGAAACAAAGATGAAAGGGAAAGGTGAGTCTAAGTTTGGAAGTGTAAATGGAAGATTGTCAAATGTTGGCAGAGGAAGGGCAAGAGAAGGCGAGGCTTTTTAGTGAGTCCGGAAATGCAGCGCGTGTGATTGAATAGGAGGTGTCTTCGAGACTGATGTGGGTGAAAAGCAAAATTTTAACGTGAGTTGTGGGTATTTGTGAATGCATATGGGCCTAGTAGTGAGAGGGATGCGGAAGAGAGTGAGTCTTTCTGGAATAATGTTGATGAGTGTCTGTAGAGTTTTGGAGCGAATGTGAATGTGGTAATGATAGGAGATTTGAATGCTAGAGTGGGAAATGTAGCAGCTGAAGGTGTAGTTGGTATGCATGGTGTGCTTGGAAGAAATGAAAATGGGGAACGAATGATAGGGATGTGAGTTGAGCAAGAGCTGGTGATTGGAAATACATTGTTTGAGAAAAAAGATATTTATAAGTATACATGGATGAGACGGGAGAGTCGAAGGGTTGTTGATAGAGTATTGATGGACAATGTGGAATGGTGGTGCGAAGAAGTAAGTATGGCTGTGGCTGAGAAGAGACGTGCATATGAAGTGTGGCTGCAGTGGAAGGATGGTGTGTTGTATGAGCGGTATAAAGAAAAGAGGAATAGGGTGAGAAGGGCTGTGCGTGATTCTAAAGTGGCAGTAGATGAGAGGTGGGGTAGGCGTTTGATTGAGAATTTTCAACAGAACAAGAAAATGTTTTGGAAGGAGGTGAAAAGGGTGCAACAAGGAGAGTCTGGGTGGGAAAAGCGAGTGAAAGCAGAGGATGGAAGGATGTTAACTGAGATGGATGCGGTATTGAAGAGATGGGTGGAGTATTTTGAAAGATTGTTAAATGTAGAGGAGGAAAGGGAGGCTGAGACTGTGGCAGATGGAAGGGTGCAAGGAATAAACGTGTTGGGAGAGCTGAATGATTCAATGATCATGATGGAGAAAGTGCAGGAGGCAGTAAAGGAAATGAAAACAGGGAGAACTGCAGGCATGGAGGGGGTGTGCTGTGGAATACCTGAAAGGTGGTGGAGCGACTATTGTTGAGTGGTTAGTAGGATTGTTGAATGTGTGTTTTGTGAGAGGTATAGTGCCAATAAACTGGGCAAGTCCTTGTGTGGTTCCGCTGTATAAAGGTAAAGGTGATAAGTATGAATGTACTAGCTTTAGGGGTATAAGGCTGTTGAGTGTTGTAGGTAAGGTGTATGGCAGAGTGTTAATTAAAAGAGTTAGAGAGGGTACAGAGGGAGTGATTGGTGATGGGCATTGTGGCTTTAAGGGAGAGAGGGGATGCGTGGATCAGGTGTTTGCTGTGTGTTTGAAAAGTATTTCACAAAAGGAAAGGATATGTGATGGACATTCATGGATTTAGAGAAAGCGTACGATACTACTGATAGGGAGGCTTTGTGGACTGTTTTAAGATTGTATGGACCTGATGGTAGGTTACTAAAAGGAATGAAAAGTTTCTATTTAAATAGTAGAGCATGTGTAACAGAGTGTAATATTGTGATTGATTGGATTCCCGTGAGAGTGGGGCTGCAGCAGGGATGTGTCATGTCGCCTTGGTTGTTTAATATTTATATGGATGATGCTGTAAAGGAGGTGAATGCAAGAGTGTTAGGTGGAGGTTTGAGTCTGGTGAATGCTGATGGTAGAGTGTGGAATCTGAATCAGCTTGAGATACGGTTGATATTACACTGGTGGCTGATTCAGAGGAGAGATAGAGACAGTTGGTAGAGGAGTTTGGGAGGGTGTGTGACAGGAGGAATTTGAGAGTAAATGAGAATAAGAGTAAAGTGATGAAGTGTACGAGTTTGCTAGATGGTAGGAGGCTGAATATAGTTTTGAATGGTGAGTTGCTTGAGGAGGTAGTGTGTTTTAAGTATTCAGGGTCACATGTTGCTGTGGACGGAAGAATAGATGCAGATGTGAAGTTTAAAATGAATCAAGAAAGGTGCTGGGAGGAATGAATAAAGTGTTTAGATGTCGTTCACTTAGAATGAATGTAAAGAGGAGGCTGTATGAGGGTGTAATGGTACCGACTGCATTATATGGGGCTGAAACGTGGAATATGGGTGTAGCAGAGAGGAAAAGTTTGAATGTAATGGAGATGAGGTGTCTGAGGATTATGTGTAGAGTGACACGTATGGATCGAATGAGAAGAGATGAACTGCGACGGAGAATGGGAGTTGTGTGGGAGCTGGCTGATCGAGTTGAGCAGACGGTGTTGTGATGATTTAGGCATATGGAGAGAATGGATGATGAGCGATTGGTGGATAACTGGATTGGATGTGAGAGGTGTCAGGCTGAGAGGAAGACCACTAATAGAATGGATGGACAGCATGAAGAGAGCGTTGGATGCGAGAGGGATGTCTGTTGAGCAAGGAAGTGTGGCTGAGTGTGATAGGAATGAGTGGAGAGAAATTGTGAATGAATAAATGATGATGCAGCTTTGAGGGGATATTCTCCCACATTTAGTCTAATCAGCTAATCAGGTTAGGTGCAGGGAAGGGAATGGGTCCATTATGATGTGGCAGGGGTAAACCAGCTCTGCTGTTGGGTCCTGCCGCAGATGTCGCTGATTGCACTGCACATTGACCCTCGTGCAGTGTGGTGCAGTGAGAATCTGTTCCCTCTCCCCCTGAGGCTAAGTTGCGGATGAATGTGTGTGTGTGTGTGTGTGTGTGTGTGTGTGTGTGTGTGTGTGTGTGTGTGGATGAGTAAATTGGGAATGTGTCTTCCTGTCTCGGCTACCTCCCTTTCTTTGGAGGAAGCAGCCTAGGTATATAAATAGACAGATAGGGAACGGGTCACTGGCGTCTGTGGAACTTAATACTGTTGTCGTTAACCCTTTTGTGATCTTGACAACGTTATTATTCTGTACCAGCTAACACCAGACGATTACTTAGGTGAGAATGAATCATAGCAGCCTGAGAGGTTTAATCCCTTACCACTGATGATGTCTTCATTATATCTCATTCTTATGACGGCCTTACTCAACATAAAATCCTTCTGGTTGTTAAGTGGATAATCAAGCCTGTATCTAACCCCTTAAGTTGAAAAAGTTTCCCAAAAGAGTAATGAAGTCGTTTTGTGGAGTCAGTAATGTAAGAACAAGGACAAACTTGGGTTGAAGAGGCTAACCACAGAACAGGAGAGAGTGACTGCGCAGTCAGGGACAAATGAACGCCTGCTATTCCAGGGAGAATGCTTCAAACTTAAACCTTTATTTCTTTATACATTCTTTCATCCATCACCTAATCCTGTCTTGCCCCATTAGGAGTTTAAAGGCCTGGGACTAGGCTATTCAATCCTGACATTTAAGGCTAGGGTAGCCAGCTTCACTTATCCCTAAGTTGCATTTTCTGAGTACTATACCTAAACCATCCCTCAGATTTAACCTTTAGGAACACCGTCCGGATGGCGTGATCTGGTGGCTTCGTTGCCCAAGAACACAGTAAATGGATCTCTGGACTGAAAGAAACCATTTCGTTTATCAGCCATTGTACTGTACAGTCACCATAAGATTCCATTACATCGTGAATGGGTGATGAATACTCCCATTTTGCAGTATTCTTCTATCCCCTGTTAACCTGGTGGCCTTGTGTGTGTGCCTGTTCCAGCAGAGTGTGATAAAGAGGAAATTGTGAGATCGCACACCCCACGAGGTCAGTAACCTGTACGTCACACTTTCGTCACCACTCGACAACGTATCCACAGAGCAGCACAAAATGCGGCCAGCAAAGCATTACATAAACTGACTCAGACTTAGGACCACAGAAGGTAGCATAGGAGATTCCCTGTTATCCCTTTCTTCGTGATTTGGTTTACATCCTGCTCCTTTATACTACTACTACTACTACTACTACTACTACTACTAATAATAATAATAATAATAATTATTATTATTATTATTATTATTATTATAATAATAATGATAATAATAATAATAATAATAATAATAATAATAATAATAATAATATTATTATTATTATTAATAGATTCCCTTATCCACAATCACTTAATCAATTATTGAACATAGAGGATGGAAGTAATGTGGGTATAAGTGGCTGGGGAATGGCTGGGAGAAGGAGGGAGGTGAGAAGACAGGAAGAAATCAGTAGGATAGAAGTTGTGGAAGCAATGAAGAAAGTTAAATCGGGGAAAGCCCCAGGAATTGATGGAGTGTGTGGTGAAATGCTGAAGCATGGGGGAGAGATAGTAGTAGAATGGATGTGGAAGATGTGCAGATTGGCCTGGGAGGAAGGTAGAGTCCCGGAGGATTGGAAGTCAGGTATAATTATTCCCTTGTACAAAGGAAAAGGGGAAAAAGAAGTGTGTGGTAATCATAGAGGCATTTGTCTTCTTAGTACAATAGGAAAAGTGTATGGTAGGATACTTATTGACAGAGTTAGAGAAAGAACAGAGAAATAAGTTGGAGAAGAACATGGAGGCTTTAGGAAGGGAAGAGGTTGTGTAGATCAGATATTCATTCTTAGATCTTTAGTGGAAAAGTTTCTAGAGAAGGGAAAGAAGTTGTATGCGGCTTTCATGGATTTGGAGAAAGCATATGACAGGGTGGATAGACAAGGATTGTGGAAAGTGTTAAGAGTATATGGAGTAGATGGGAAGTTGTTGAATGCTGTGAAGAGTATGTACGATGGTGCTAAGGCTGAAGTGCGTGTGGATGGTGAACTAAGTGAATTTTTCTCTTTGAAAGTTGGGTTGAAACAGGGATGTGTCATGTCTCCATGGTTGTTCAATCTTTACATGGATGGGGTAATAAAAAAGGTACAAGGTAGGGTAGTGGATGTTGGAGTGGCCCTGGTGAGAGAGGATAGTGTTTGGAAACTCCCTGTACTGTTGTTTGCAGATGATACTGTGTTGTTGAGTGAAGACGAAGGGGAGCTGCAAGGCTTGGTGGATGAGTTTGGGAGAGTGTGTAAGAAACGGAATCTAAGGGGGAATGTAGGGAAGAGTACAGTTATGGTCTTTGAGAGAGGTGAAGTCAGTGAATGTACAGCGAGGTTGGATGGTGAGGAATTGGAAAATATGAGTACGTTTAAGTACTTGGGTAGTGTGATGAGTAAGGATGGAGGTTTGGAGGGTGAAGTGCGTGAAAGGGTACAGCAGGGAAGAAAGGTTGCTGGTTCTTTGAAAGCAGTGATAAGAAACAGGGAAGTGAGCATGGAAGTGAAAAAGTTACTACATGACAGTATTGTGATACCAACTCTAACGTACGGAAGTGAAGCTTGGACGTTGTTGGAAGGACACAAGTCAAGAGTGAGAGCAGTGGAATGAGTTATTTAAGAGGAGCCTGTGGAGTCACATGGAGAGACAGGCTGACGAATGAGGATATAAAGGAACGTTGTGGTGTGGATGTGGATGTGATAGGAAGCGTTATGAGGAACACACTGAGGTGGTTTGGCCATGTGGAGAGGATGGAGGGTGAAAGACTGACGAAGAGAGTGTATGTGAGTGAGGTGGAGGGGGGAAGAGGGAGGGGGAGGCCGAGGATGAGATGGAGGGATGAGATGGAGAGGTATATGAGAGAGGGGGGTGTGAGTTGGGAGCAGAGCAGTGAGATGGCGGGGGACAGGGCGACTTGGAGGCGATTTGTTTGTGGCCACCCCAAACGGGATTGAGGCGTCTGGCAATAGATAGATAGATAGACTTAATCATGGCAGTTACTTCAGAGAGCCCCAGTACCTGCCCAGGGCCTCAACCAAATAGGCAGATTTGCATGGCCATGTGGAATGTGAGAGGTGTGAATGAGGAGAGCATGAGGGTCGAAATGGTGAATGTGTTCAAGAGTGTGAGATATGCCGTGATGGCATTGTGTGAAACGAAGATGAAAGGGTGTGAGGTGGTGAAGTAGGAGGAGGTGAAATGTGTAAGGTCAGGCATGAATGGGCGAGGAAGATGCAAGGAAGGAGTTGCTTTGTTGATGACTGAGGTGTGGCAGAGTGGAATGAAAGACTACAAATGTGTCAGCTCGAGGTGTATGTATGTCAAGTTCAAGTCTGAGAAGGTGAAAGTGGCGGTGACTGTAGCATATGCTTCGTGTGAGGACACGAATGAGAGCGTGAGACAGGTTTTGGGATGAGCTGGATGAAATAGTGGAATAAATGCCCAGGAGCTATAAAGTGATCGTAATTGGTGATATGAATGGAAAAATAGGCACTAGTCATGAGGATAACATAATGGGTTTTAATGGAGTACCAGGAGAAAATGGTAATGAGAAATGACTGAAGGATATGTGTCAGGAGAGGAGGCTGTGCATTTGTAACGCGTATTTCAAACACAAAGATGAACAGCGGGCATTGTGTTGAAAGAAGCCTGATTGATTACGTGCTCGTAGAGAGGTCGATCCTGGGAATGGTTGCTGATATGAGGACCGTGAGAGGACGATGTGGAGGTCTGTCAAATCATATGATTGTGGTCTGCACGATCAAGCTGAGAGGAGTGAGGTGGATCAGGAGAGAGAGAGGAGCAATCCGGGCGAAAGACTGAAAGTTTAGAAGTTGAGGATAAAAAAAATGGCAGATGAATACAGGACGAAAGTAAGGGAGGAGTTAGAATCAGTAAATTGCAATGAAATGGATCTGGACAGCCTGTGGAAAGCATATAGGGATTGCTTAGTTAGAAATACTAAAGCAGTGTGTGGTGTGGCAAGAGTAACAACAAAGAAGAGAGGCAAGGCATGGTGTGATGATGAGGTTATGAGAGCAGTGGAGGAAAAGAGGAAGAAGTGGCTAAAGTCGTTACAGGACAGAGGTTCAGCTGAAATAAGAATTGAAAGTATTGAGGGCAAGAAGCACGTAAAGAGACTAGTGAAGAGGAAAAAGAATGAGGTACATGATCATCTAGAAAGAAAAATGAATGCAAACTACTCTGAAAATAGGAAGTTATTCTGGAAAGAGGTGCAGAAATGTAGAAGTGAACGTGGAAAGAAATGTGATGGTGTGATGGATGTACTGTAGGTGGTGGATTATTAGCCCATGGGGATGAAGTAAGGACCAGATGGAAAGAATATTTTGAAAGCCTGATCAGGGGCGTCATTTCAGTTTCCTTGATGGGGGGGGATCGGCTATTTAGGAGGTCCCCATACTCCCACCTCCCCACATGGGTGGGGTGGAGATGGAAAATTATATTTAGAGAATTAAAGCAGTAAACAAATATATATATTGTATATAATTATTTGTGTAACCAATTACTTCTTGGAAGACACACTAATGGATATTTTAGCATTGGCAGTATTTCTGTATGAAGTTGAGTATGTAATTTAAAGTGCTTGGCAAATTACATGTCATTGCATTATATGTTAATGACCTTGGATAATAGACCAAACAGCAATTAAAATATTTGTACTGGTGAAAGCTTAAACTGATTTCATTCTTACAGCCTAATGAAAAGATAATTAATATAAAATTGAGAATGAAAAGATGTAAACCTGTAAGTGAATTAAAAATGGAAAGCTTTTAGTTTACTAGCCCCCCAAATATCATGAACCATATAAAGTAATGTGAAAAAGTAAGCTCTACACTAAGAGGTGGGAGAAATAAAATAATGGTTTTTAATTTTGAAAGACGCTCAGGTAAGAAGAGTATATCAATTTCAGAATTCATTAGAGGAAATTGAAAACTAAACTACGTATATTTATTGCGTTGAAAAATGTATGAACTACTGCAACAGTGGATATCTCCGTGATCTCTGCCTTTCTAAGTTATCAACCAGGGTGTTAAAGTTAAGATTTTTAACAATTCCCTTTTCTGAGGCCATAAGTAGCACGTCACTTAAGCGATCATTTATCATTGAGGTTTTTAGATGTCTTGATTAAGCTAAGTACTGAAAAAAGTCATTCATTGCCTGCAGTAGTTATTGGAAGGATGATAAGAATTTTGATAATTTTCACTGTTTCTGAATACGGACAAAATAATGGTTTGAGTTCATATAATTAACACAGATTCTTTTGCTTGTCAGTCTTATTTAGAAAATGTCCTATTGCAACAGATATATGGGAAACTACAAGAATTTCATATATATATATATATATATATATATATATATATATATATATATTGTTACATAGCCTATGATTTCATCATCCTTTGTGTAATTTTAACGCACAGTATGCTGCATGTTTGATCACGAGCGTGTTCTGCCTCAGTCCCCCCCTTCTACCGTTATAGTAGAGTAAGTTGTCCTTTCTGTTGTTCAGAGCAGGATTGTCAACTCTTTGTCCCCATGGCTTCATTTGCGCGTCCTTCTTACAAGTTGTATCAAGCTCTGCCTGCCCCTATATAATGAGCTCAGTCTCTACATTAATTGCCACTTAGATCTACTCCTCATTTTGTTCACATCTCTGTCCTCCCCTGTACAGTTATTATTGTGAGTGCTCAGGAAGTCTCCAACCATCTAGCAGCTGTGTAATTTGAGTATGGGTGATATTGCATTTTTCCTTGTACTGTGTAGCGTAAGGTGTTAATTTGTAGGCCTAGTGAGGTTTTTTTAATTCATGTAAGGTTCTTTTTGTCAGTCATTTTTGATAATATTTTGTATCTATAATAATTTATCTTGCATTAACTGAGCATTACCAAGTGTATTTTCATTTTATCAGGGCTGACTTAGATAAATTTACTCTTCCTAATTTTGTGTTAATAGAGGCTATTGCAGTTAACCATGTATTTAACCTGTTTTTTGCCATTACATTATCCTTATGAGTCCTGAAAGTTTTGTTGTTAGTTTCAGCATTAAACTTTAACTTGTAATTTTACCTAACTCTTTTGTTTTGAACCTGGAACTTTACGGGACAGTAGTGATTTTTAGTATTCTCACTTAAAGTGTACATTATCTTTTTCTGTTCCGTAACATAAATTTGGTGACCTCATATCAGGATATTCAGGATATTATCATAAGGATATTGCTTGATATTTTGTGACTGTGATTTATTCATCATGTCTACTATTACTACGCTTGATGAAGCCAAAGATTTTTTGTCAAATGTGCAAACAGTGTTGGATGTAGAAAACAGAACAAAGAATGAACTTAAGCTTGTTGCTCAACAATTGGGAATTGCTGTTCGCTCTCATCATTCTAAAGATCAAATTGTTGACATGATTAATGAAAGCTTGTTTAATGTAACTCCTCCAAATGAGCAAACGCAGATTGAATTAGCTAAGTTACAGCTAGCCCTGCAGGAGGCTCAGGCTAAGGAGGCGGAGTCTCGTGCTAAGGAGGCTGAGGCACAAGTTGAACTTGCAAGGATTCAGGCAGACCATGAGTATCACATGAAACAAGGTGGAACTGGATCATCTAGCTCTGATGATTTTGATGTGGCTAAAAATGTTAAACTTGTCCCTCCTTTTAATGAATCTGATTTAACAAAGTATTTTCAGTTGTTTGAGAGGGTAGCTACTGGTTTTAATTGGCCCAAAATGTATTGGCCAGTACTCCTTCAAACTGTTCTCACCGGTAAAGCTCAAGTAACTTATGCATCTTTGCCTCAGGATCAATCTGATAATTATGATGTAGTTAAGAGCTTGATTCTTAAGGCCTATGAGCTTGTTCCTGAAGCTTATAGAGTAAAATTTAGGACAACTTACAAGCAAGATAAGCAATCCCATGTTGAGTATGCAAAAATCAAAGAAGATCTGTTAGAGCAGTGGTAAAATTCCAAGAATGTGGATTCTGATTTTGGTAAATTTAAGCAGATGATTTTGCTGGAGGACTTCAAAAGGTGTATTTATAAAGATGTAAGCCTATATCTTGATGAGAAAAGAATAGATAATTTGTCTGATGCTGCAGTTTTAGCTGATGAATATGTTCTCACTCACAAGAGATATTCTAAAGAAAAAGGGAAAGCTGAGAGTATGTACGTTGCCTCTACTCAGAGTACAGGTAACAGGAAAGAGAATAAAGATGATGTTTCTCAGGAAGTAAATACCAGCTTCACCTCTAGATTTCAGAAAAGTAAATGTACTTATTGTAGTAAGCTTGGTCATACTACGGAGAAATGTTTCAGGAGACAGCGTGATGTGAACAAAAAGGAGTCTTTAAATATTCAGTCAATTGATCTAGTGTCCACCCTTGAGAGTTCCCAGAATTCTTTAACTGAGTTAATTGAACCTGCTTCGAGGGGTAACTTAAATTCTCATAATGAAGCTCCTCTTTTGAGCAGTAACGTGGGTGACACTCTCAAGAGTTCATGTGCTAATTTCCTGTCTGATGGTTTTGTCAGTCCTCTGGACAGTAATGTCAGGAAATCAGTTAAAATATATCGTGATACAGGTGCTTGCCAATCCCTTATGCTGACCAGTGTTGTAGGCTCTAATGTTAATTCCTCTGATGAAACTGTAATCTTACAAGGTGTAGGGAATAATTACTTCTCTGTCCCTCTGTGCAGAGTGAATTTAGAGTCTGGTTTTGTTAATGGTTCCGTTATGGTTGGGTTGGTTGAGGCACTCCCAATGTCAGGTGTAACTTCCTTACTTGGAAATGATATTGGTGGAAGTCAAGTGTGTCCAGCTCCTCAGTTGTCTAGTGAGCCAGTGGCTGCGACCCAGGATTGTAATGTCCCTGATGTGTTCTCTGCATCTGCAGTCACTAGGGCTAAGTCTAAAGTTACTGGTGATTTAGAGGATAATGATGGTGATGATGTTATCCTAGCTGACACTTTTCTTGCTAATTTGGACCACTCACCAGATGAGGCAGTACCCCGTAGTGTTGATAATTTGTCTCGTCAAGTGTTGGTTGAGTTGCAGGTTGCTGACCCTGAGTTGAAAGGTCTAGCTAACTCTGCTTACAGTGAAGAACAGTCAGCCGGTGCTTCTACTTGTTATTATGTAAAGTCAGGAGTACTTATGAGGAAGTGGAGACCCCCAACAGCATCAGCCGACTGTGAATGGGAGGTTGTACATCAAGTTGTCATCCCTCGTGTTTGTAGGCAGGATATCATTAGAGTGGCTCATGATTCCAGTTTGGCAGGACACCTTGGAGTGAGGAAGACTGTGGCACGCATTTTGAAACACTTCTACTGGCCAGGTATCTTCAGGGATGTTTCCTGGTATTGTAAGTCTTGTCACACCTGTCAAGTTGTGAGGAAGTGTAATCAGACCGAAAAGGTTGCACCTCTAGTTCCCATTCCTCCTTTTGAGGCGCCTTTCACCCGTGTGTTGGTGGATATTGTGGGCCCTCTTCCTAAGACTTCTTCAGGATTTTCTTATGTGTTGACCCTGATTGATATGGCTACTCGTTATCCTGAAGCCATTCCACTTAGAAATATCTCAGCAAAGAACGTGGTTAAGGAAATGCTGGGGTTCTTCACAAAGTTTGGTCTGCCCAAGGAGGTACAGTCAGACCGGGGAAGTAATTTCATGTCAAACGTTTTCAAGCAGAGTCTGAAAGAGTTGGGCATCACCCAGATCACATCTTCAGCTTACCATCCCCAGACCCAAGGAGCGTTGGAGAGATATCATCAAACACTCAAATCGATGCTCAAGAAATACTGTTTGGAACATCAGGAAGACTGGGATAAAGGTCTTCCATTCGTTGTGTTTGCCGCAAGAGAATCTCCAAATGAATCACTGGGCTTCTCACCCTTTGAACTACTGTTTGGCCATGAAGTAAGAGGACCCCTTAAGCTACTCAAGGAATGCTGGCTGTCGGAGGAAGATGACGTCAACCTGCTGGAGTATGTGATGAAGTTCAGAGAACGGCTGGCCACTGCTTTACAGCTGGCGAGAGAGAATTTAGGAGCTGCTCAGGAGAAGGTGAAGACTTGGTATGATAAGAAGTCCAGGTTAAGCCACTTTCAGCCAGGAGATCAGGTTTTGATTCTGCTACCAGTTCATGGGCAACCTCTTCAAGCCAAGTTTAGTGGTCCTAATTTCGTGGAGAAGAAACTCAGTGATGTCAACTATGTCATCGCCACACCAGATCGTAGAAAGAACAAGCAACTATGTCACATCAACATGCTAAAGTTATATCCAGTCTGCACTGTAGCTGTTCCACCCGAGTCTGCAAGTGAAGCTCTCCCATGCAGTATGAGCCTGAGTGATAGTTTGGGGAAGAATCCTGATATCATGAATGATCTCCAGACTAAGCTTTCTCATCTACCTGCCGAGGAAAGGCAGGAGTTTTCGGCATTACTGCAGGAGTACCCGCAAGTGTTCCGTGCCACTCCAGGAAGAACCACTGTGTTGATGCATGATGTCGATGTTGGAGACGCAAAGCCAATTAAATTGCCTCCTTACCGTGTGAACCCAGTGAAAGTTCCTCTCATCCAGAAGGAGCTTGGCTACCTGTTGGACCACAAGATGATTGAGCCCTGTCAGAGCGAGTGGAGTTCTCCTGTCACTCTAGTCCCTAAGCCAGGTGGATCACAGCGGCTTTGCATTGACTACAGACGTGTTAATCAGATAACCAAAACAGACACTTACCCTCTCCCTCGTGTGGAAGATTGCATAGACAAGATCGGAAAGGCTAGGTACATAAGTAAGTTTGATTTGTTAAAGGGATACTGGCAAGTACCTATGACTGAACGTGCTAGGGAGATCTCATGTTTTGTAACACTAGGAAAGAGTTTTGCATGTTCTGTAATGCCATATGTTATGAAGAATGCACCAGCCACATTTCAGAAGCTCATGAATGTTGTAACAGAGGGTTTGGCAGGGTGTGTCGTTTATATTGATGATGTATTAATCTTCAGTGACAACTGTAAAGATCACCTATGCCATTTCAGTAAATTTCTTGAGCGTTTGGTTCATGCTAATCTTGTAGCTAATTTATCAAAGTGTGAGTTTGGTCAAGCTAAAGTTCAGTACCTTGGGTACGTAATTGGTGATGGACATGTTGCACCACCAGGAGCTAAGGTTCAGGTTATAAGTGATCTTCCCAGACCTAAGAGTAGGAAAGAGCTACAAAGATTTTTGGGAATGGTAGGTTATTACAGGAGATTTGTTCTTAACTTTTCTATTCTTGTATCACCACTTACAGACCTACTGAAAAAGGGAGTTAAATTTGTCTGGACCGATAACTGTGAATCCTCTTTCAACAAACTTAAAGCTATCCTATTAAGTCAGCCAGTGCTCGCTACTCCAAATTTTGCTAAGCCTTTTAAGATGGCTGTTGATGCAAGTGATACAGGAGCTGGGGCTGTTTTGCTGCAAGAGGATGATCAGGGTATTGAACATCCTGTATCTTATTACAGTAAGAAGTTCACTCCACCTCAAAAGAACTACTCAACTATTGAGAAAGAGCTTTTGGCCTTGATTTTGGGTTTACAGCATTTTTCATTTTATTTGTGTTCTGGTTTTGACCCCATAGTCATTTATACCGATCATAACCCACTGAAATTCCTTAGTAAGTTTAAAGATAAAAATCAGAGATTGACAAGATGGAGTCTACTTCTTCAGGAGTATTCATTAGACATACAACATGTCATGGGGAAAGAAAATGTTATTGCAGATTGCTTATCTAGACTTTAGACAGATTATTTTAGAGTAATAAGAAATTTCCTTTGTAAATTTCTTTTTTCTTTGTGGGGAGGTGTTACATAGCCTATGATTTCATCATCCTTTGTGTAATTTTAACGCACAGTATGCTGCATGTTTGATCACGAGCGTGTTCTGCCTCAGTCCCCCCCTTCTACCGTTATAGTAGAGTAAGTTGTCCTTTCTGTTGTTCAGAGCAGGATTGTCAACTCTTTGTCCCCATGGCTTCATTTGCGCGTCCTTCTTACAAGTTGTATCAAGCTCTGCCGGCCCCTATATAATGAGCTCAGTCTCTACATTAATTGCCACTTAGATCTACTCCTCATTTTGTTCACATCTCTGTCCTCCCCTGTACAGTTATTATTGTGAGTGCTCAGGAAGTCTCCAACCATCTAGCAGCTGTGTAATTTGAGTATGGGTGATATTGCATTTTTCCTTGTACTGTGTAGCGTAAGGTGTTAATTTGTAGGCCTAGTGAGGTTTTTGTAATTCATGTAAGGTTCTTTTTGTCAGTCATTTTTGATAATATTTTGTATCTGTAATAATTTATCTTGCATTAACTGAGCATTACCCAGTGTATTTTCATTTTATCAGGGCTGACTTAGATAAATTTACTCTTCCTAATTTTGTGTTAATAGAGGCTATTGCAGTTAACCATATATTTAACCTGTTTTTTGCCATTACATTATCCTTATGAGTCCTGAATGTTTTGTTGTTAGTTTGAGCATTAAACTTTAACTTGTAATTTTACCTAACTCTTTTGTTTTGAATCTGGAACTTTACGGGACAGTAGTGATTTTTAGTATTCTCACTTAAAGTGTACATTATCTTTTTCTGTTCCGTAACAATATATATATATTTATATATATATATATATATATATATATATATATATATATATATATATATATATATATATATATATATCTTTGTTAGACTGTACTATAATAGAAATCTTATCATATTCTAGAAAGTCTCCGGAACTGCAGTCATGTGCTTTCATTGCTTCTCTTAGGGTCATTTTTTGTGTGAAGCGAATAGCAACCCCTGAGAGAAATTTATCAAAATAGGTTCTTTTGGTTTCAGTCTTTGGAGCATTACAAGTATTCACCTCATTTCTCCCTAGAGCTGAATCATTTAAGAAGCTCTTTAGTCCTGATGGTACCTTCTGAATTCTCTTAGGTCTGCTCAACTGATCTGAATTTTCCAAGCTGGTATCTGCCTTATGTGTTGAAGCAAAATCTATAGCTTTTCAAAAATATCAGAGTAAGCCTAGTCCATTCTCTAGCCCTGCAATTTCTTAATAGTTGACTGTATGAGAAAGCAAGCTTCGGTTAGTAAGGCTTCCTTTGTTTGAAGCTGATCTGACAAACTACTGGTAACTCTAAGGACTTATTCAGTAATATGTAGGTCCATTACGAACATGAAAGACTAACTTATTGTACAGTCCATTTGCTTCTGCCACAGCTTCTGAATCAGAACCCTGTCAAACTGTATGAAGCACTGATAGCAAACTTCCATAGCAAAGCTTAACTTTTGATACTGGCCTATAATTGTAAGACCATCTAGCTATAGCAGGTCTTTCTAGTGTCAAAACATGAAGATCTTCTGCTTTCTGTACCTCTGTGAAAAGTTGGTTCCCTGTGTTACTGTTTAATAAATGTGTAAAGTGTGTTAATAATTGAAAAAAAAACAATGAAGAGAGGCCACTGGTATTCTTTATGCAGTCGCCCGGTACTAAATTCAGCCTGTGTGCATGACAATGTATGTATACTGCTTGAATCCCACTAGAGCATCCACTCATTACACTAGGACCATCATAGCACTGAGCCACACACTTACACCAAATTATACTGGATTGTTCTATCTCCTTATTTATAAAACCAGCTAAACTTGCAGCATCACCATTTTCAGAGTGACAGGTTCCAATGACACGTTCCTTCACAATACCCTTACTAAAGTATCGCACAAGAATAGCCATCTGTCCCTTTTTTGACAGGTCTTTCATTTCATCAACCATAACTGAAAAGTACTTGGCTTCTTGTGCTTCAGCACAAATTGTGTCCTTGATATGTCTTCCAACAACTGATATCAACTCATTCTGGTCGATATAAGTTTTGTTTGTGAGAGGGATTTGATTCAGCGATTAGGTGAAGAATTTCTACAAAATTTCCTGAATTTAATGTATCACCACCCTCACTATGTCCACGAAAAGACAGGCCTTTTCTTCCCAGTAATGCAGTGACTTTTAAAAGTAACTTTATATGTTCCCTGTTGTCCTAAATTCTTGTAGCCTAGCTGAAAATAGAGAAGATGCTACAGACTTAGTGGACCCTGACTGAATATCCTTGACATCAGACCAAGCGATCATACTATTAATGTGTCTTTCACTTGCCTGATGTTGTTTGTGAAGGGTACAGGTATCTTTCCATTTCCTTGTTCCAACATCAATAAACGGTGTTCTACCTAATCCTTCCTCCTTACGAACAGATGCTCCAGCAAAGTGCCTACATGGAGAAAAGTAAGACACATCTTGTGAGACCGAGTATTCTAACCAAGAAAATATATCAAAATAGCGACTTCTAAATTTCCTATTATTCTGATTGCTTGGGTAACTTGTCAATTTTGGTTGACTGGATTTATCACAGGGGGACTTAGATATACCAACTGCTTGAGTCGCTGGAGTTTGTGATGTGGATGGACTGTCTTTTGTATCTTTTTGATCTTGGTTCAGTGCAACAGTCTGTGCTAATGTGACTTCTGCTTCATCAACAGAAATAAAACCTGAGTCTTGACTAGGGGATGATGTAGTGGCTAAGTCAGTATTGTTAGTTGCTTTACTGGTTGAACATGTATATATATATATATATATATATATATATATATATATATATATATATATATATATATATATATATATATATATATATATATATATATATATATATATATATATATATATATATATATATATATATATATATAAACAGTACATCCCCCTAGTACCCGGCTATATGGGCGGCAGAGGACGTCGCACACAAGGAATTCGCGTACTGTGAATACATAAACTTATGGGAAAAATTACATATGGGCGGCACCCCCCCTTCATGGGCAACCCTTGAGACGCCTTTCAGACCTAAGTATTGTACTATATAGGGAAACTATCTAAGACATATTACCTAAGATAAGGTAAGCCAACAAGATTATGGTTTCACAAGGTAAGTCAACAAAGACATTGCTTAACTAAACCAACAAGAATATGGCTGCTCACCTTTACCCAAGAGGACACAGGCGTGATGGAGGTAAAAAGAGGATCCGAGGCAGGGTGAGGCACCTAGCGTGCATCTTCTGCATCACCCACCACACCACCCGACACACCACCTTCCTCACCACTTTCGTCAAACAGCACTTTTGACACTTTCACTAGCTAATGCACTCACTTCGTTCATAAACCCTTCAAAGTCTATTTCTGACGCCTCAGACATGAATCAGCCTCGTGATCCTCCTCAGGATATGGCTCTTCTCATGTTGAAGGGAGTGATTCCTCACTTTGTTCAAGCCGAAGGAAACGGGTAATGAGTGTTTGCTTCTGTCTGTTTACTTCCTAGTTGTACTTGTCGGTGTAGTAGCAGAAGGTTCTTTCCAGTGAAGACATCACCTCCTTCACTCGCAGCTGAGAGTGTTCGATGTCCTTGAATTCTTCCTTGAATTTATCAAGGGCACACAGTACCTTGCTGATCTCCATCATGGACAAAACTTCACTCTCCATCACTGGTGTTGCTGCCTTTTCTGCTGCTATCTCATGCTCAAGGTGGGTGGAGTGTAGACACCCGTTATTGCTCCTTGGGGGGGCAATGTTGCGTACTCAGGGTAACCCCGGATTTGGGCCACTCTTTGCTGCCTGTCTCGCTTACAAGGAGTTCAATTTGCATACTAATAGAAAATACACTAAATAAAAAAAAAAAAAAAAGGTCCTCGCTTACAAGGATCGCGTACTCAAAACTCGCGTACCGTGGGGGTGTACTGTGTATATATATATATATATATATATATATATATGGGGTGTACTGTGTATATATATATATATATATATATTTCCACTATATAGGATGATGATACCTGTAGAGTTTCAAGTTCTTCAACCAGTAAAGCAGGGAACCACTGATCTAAAAGTACTCTTAAGACTCCTACGTACAGGTACGTACTTCCTAAGATGAGGGAAAGCTATTAATGATAGCCAGAATTTTACATTGAGATCCTTTGATATACCTAGTAAGTTATTGTGATTATTACACACATATCTGAAATGATAGAACAAATATGCCATTTCCAGTGGAGTTCAGTTTGGTAATGGTTTGTTGTTGTCATCGTTGATTAAGTCGCATCCAGTTGTGTGTGTGTGTGTGTGTGTGTGTGTGTGTGTGTGTGTGTGTGTGTGTGTGTGTGTGTGTGTCTCTCTCTCTCACACACACACACATACACACACAAGGTATATTTCACTCAAAACGTATTGAGGGTAAACACAAATTATTTTTAATTTCACGGTGTTAACTTTATATTTATTTCACTAACTGTAGTTGATTTGGAGGCCCCCTCAAAAAGTTTGGGGGATGGGGCGGCGAGCGCTCCTCGCTGCCCCCCCCCCCCCAACCAAATGACGCCCCTGAGCCTGATGATTGGAAATAGAGAGAGCAGAGCAGCTGTAAACATCACTGGTTTGGGGTGTGTGCAGAGAAGGAGTGCAGTGCCAGGAGACGTGACACTCGCACAAGAGAGGAGCTCTGTGATGAAGCTGAAAAATGGGAAAGCAGCTGGGGTTGATGAGGAGCATGCAGAGAAGATTAAGTGAAGTGGAGGGACTGGAATGAAGTGCTTGTTGGAGATATGTAAGAAGGCATGGATGCGTGAAACTGTGCCAGCAGAGTGGAAAGTGGCTGTGATTGTATCCCTATACAAAAATGATGGTGAGCAAAGTGAGTGCAAGAAATCGTGCCATAAGTTTATTATGAAGGCCTTCATAAAAAACAGAGGCTTGAGTGTTGCAGCTGCACGAGGCTTACATGAAGGAATGTTAGTGCCAACTTTAACATATGTATGTGAGACTATGGTGTGGCATGAAAATGAAAAGTCAAGAGTAAGAGCAGTGGAGATGAGACTGCTGAGGAATGTATATGGAGTACAGAGAGTGGACAGGATACAAAATAATGTGATTCGTGAAATACGTGGAGTGAGGAAGTCGGTGGACACCAGAATCAAGGAGAGTGTACTGAGATGGTATGGGCATGTGGAGAGAATGGATAAGAATAAAATGGTGAAAAAGGTATATCTGAGCGAATCTGAAGGAGGAAGGAGGTGGGGTAGGCCAGGGAGAAGATGGATGAGTGTGTGAGGAAGAGAGGTTTGGAAACCAGTGAGGCTAGGGAACTGACAAGAGATCGAGCTGGCTGGATGAATGTTGTGAGAAGTGCATGATCAGGGACATGGCATCCCTTTTTACCGTGGCTGCGTCCGGAGAGACTCTATTTGATACGTTTGTGTGAAGCTACAGAACGTCATGAATGTTTTTGGAGTATCCAATACAACCAGGATTCTGGGGGCTTGAACGATGAGTGAATGGAAGTGTGGCCTATTGGACTGGGCAAATTTGGGCTGCCTGGATATTGCTATCCCTTACCCTGCCCTAGGGTGGGAAAGGATGTCCGGATGATGATGATGAAGAAAAGTTTATTGAGTGAGGTAGGGAAAGCATATGGAAGAATTATTATAAAGTAAGAGAGATATCACAAGTCCTAGTGAGTGATGAACAGGGTGCCTTTAGGAGTGGCAGTGGATGCGTGGATTAAACATTTGCAGTGAGACAGATAGCATAGAAGGCTTGTGAGTAGGACCATAAGGTGTTGGTGGCATTCATGGATCTGGAAAAAGCATACAACAAAGTGGATTGAGGAAACTTTGGCACATGTATGGTGTAGATGGTATGCTGCTAGGTGCCGTCAAGTGTTTTTACCATGGTAGTGAATGGTTCACGATTGGTATGGGCGTGCGACAAGGTTGTGTGATGTCCCCATGGTTGTTCGATATACAGTATATGTGTAGTCTATCACTCCCCCAATGATTCTTCAGAACCCGGTGTATCTGATTCCATATCCACACAGTTGAGTAACCTTAACCTTGCCCCTAGCACCGAAATTATAATTTTGGGTGATTTTAACATACATAATGTTGAATGGTTATTGCATTCTACCAGGACTGACGATACTTGTCTAGAGTGCGAGCTGTTTGCAGAATCATTTAATCTAATGCAGTTGGTAAAGCAACCAATCGGAATACCAGGTAATCCCGACCGTAATGCCCATCTCTTGGATCTATTCCTGACAAATAATCCAGATCAGTGCAGGATAGAGGTTTTCACCACTTGGATTCTCTGACCACAATCTCATCAAAGCCCCATTAGTTAGCCCCCCCCCCCAGACTTCCCCATTCTGAACCTGTCTGGGTGACCCGATGGCACTTTGATAGGGCAAACTGGGATGGATTTGGAAATTATCTTGCTGACATTCCATGGCAGTCTTATGATGCCAATTCTACCCAGTCCCACATTTGCAACTTAATACTAGCTGGTGTGGATTCATTCATACCAAGTCAATATTTCACTAAAAGATCGAACTCTCAAAAATAGTTTGATAGCAACTGTGCCAGAGCAACTGCCCAAGAGTCGTTAGCATATAACTCTTACTTAAAATAAAATAAAAATCTGGATCACTGTCTCCATTTACAATTGCTAGAAACCGTGCAAAAACTGCAATAAATCTCGCTAAATCAAACCTTCTTCAAAAGCAAGCATCAAAACTCCTTAAGAACCCTAATGACAATAGGATATTCTGGTCAGCTCTCAATTCTTTCAATAATAACTTTAACAAGACATCATCCATTCCCCCACTAAAATCTTCAGATATCAACATTACAAATGACCTGTGTGGGAAAGCAGATATCTTTGTTAGTACATTTGCCAGAAATTCTACCACAGAGGAAGTCAGCCAGAACGTCCCAGTACTAGAACTTGACTCTCCCGAAATTGTTTTACTTAAAAAACAGACAAAATACGTTAAATCCATCCTAGACAATTTGCCTACCGACAAAGTTCCAGGCCCAGATGGAATTCCACCAACTGTTTTGAAAAAGTGTTCCCCAGAACTTGCCTCTGTTCTAGTTAAATTATTCAGACTATGCATATGTACCATTTCATTCCCTAATTCATGGAAAGAAGCCAATATCCACCCAATTCTAAAGAAAGTTCCTCTGACCCCTCTGATTACAAACCAATAGATGTCACATCTCTTGATAAAATATTTGAAATTTTAATTAATAACATAGTTAAACATCTTGAATCCAACAACTTAATCAGTGATTGACAATATGGTTTTTGCCACGAAAGATCCACCAGTGACGTACTCAATCTCCTGTCTCATACCATCCATCAATCAATCGACCTACATGGAGAAACTCATGCAGTAGCCCTTGATATTTCCAAGGCTTTCGACAGAGTGTGGCACCACTCCCTGTTGTCCAAACTCCCTTGCTATGGACTAACGTCTTTTGTTCCTTTGATTTCCTCATATCTCAGTGACAGAAAAATAAGAGTAAAAGTAGATGATGTATATACCAGTTTCCACTCAAATAATGCCAGCGTGCTGCAGGGATCAGTTCTGGTGCCAACCCTGTTCCTGGTTCATATTAATGATCTCTTATCTGTCACCCACAATCGCATCCATTCACATGCAGATGACTCAACATTTCATGGTTCATTCACACTCAGACACCCATTTACAAAGTCTAATATCTCTAGCTCTCAACTCAGTACAGCCCTGTTCATAAATCAAGACTTACCTATGATCAATGAATGGGGACAAAAGAACCTTGTCTCATTTAATGGTAGTAAAAACAAATATATACAATTTACTAATAGACAGATATTGCCAGATTCGTATAATACCTTCAGTACTATTACTATTCCTATCTCCAAAAGTATTGACAATCTCGCCATCTCTCTGAACAATGTCCTCAGATGGACCTCTCATGTCAGATCCGCCTCAAAGAAACTTGGATTATTGTACAGAGTCCGTAACTTCTTCAGTAACTAGCAGTTAGCTATAATTTATGAGAGTCATATGTTGTCTCAGCTTGAATATTGCTCACCCTTGTGGAATAGATGTGGAGAAGTTGCATTAAAACAACTAGACAAAAGTCAGAGAAATCTTTTGGAATTATTAATAACCCTGCTATTATAAATAAACTACCTTCCCTACAAGTAAGAAGGAATGTTGCATCCCTTGCATTATTTACAGATAATTTTATGGCAAATGCTTAGACGAAGTTGCGTTCATTGTGCCACCTCTCCATGCCTTCCATAGTGCTACACGGGCATCTGGTAGCACTCATGACTGGAATGTCACTCAGCCATATTGCAGAACATCTGCCTATCAAAAATCTTTCATTCCTCGAACTGAATGTCTCTGGAACTCACTTCACCAGAGTTGTTTCCCTCCAAACTTCAACCTACAGCTGTTCAAGCCTAACTGTTACAGATATTTTATGAACAGAGGACACCAGTAATCTGGTGTACAGATTTTTTTTTTTTTCATTCATTTGATTATCCTTCCTCTGTTCTGTTATTAATATCATCATCATCATCCAATCCTATGTTGCCCCATGAGGAGCGTAGGAGCCCGGGGCTAGGCAGTTGGTCCTGACGTTTAAGATGAGTGACCAACCTCACTCATCCCTGAGTGGCATTACGTGAGCAATAAACCCCAACCATCCCTTGGATATAAACCTTCACCGGCTCAATCCGATTGGAGCACAATAATTACCCACTAAACCACGAGGCGTCAAATTTTGGTTATATGGTTACCACCCAGCATAGTAAATGGTTTCCTGGTGTACAGGAAACCATTTGGCTTGTAACTCAGTGTAGAGTCATCCACAGGCAGAAGGAAGAGGAAAGAATGAAGGAATGAAAGACAGAAGAGGGAGTGTAAAGTCACCCGCAGGCAGAAAGATGAGGAAAGAATGAAGGAAAGAAAGACAAAAGAAGATGGAAGGAAAGAAGAATGGAGGAGAGGAAGGGCAGACCCCCGAGAGCAGCACTACATTGAGTGAGTGGATGGTGAGCGCCCCCACTTACCAGTATGTTATTAATATATATATATATATATATATATATATATATATATATATATATATATATATATATATATATATATATATATATATGTGTGTGTGTGTGTGTGTGTGTGTGTGTGTGTGTGTGCGTGCGTATACCGGTATATACATGGATGGGGTGACGAATGAAGTAAAAACAAGAGTAATGGAGAGAGCGATGGCGTTGGTAATGAATGGTGATGGATGGAATATCTCAAATTTGTTGCATGCTGATGATGCAGCACTACTTGCAAATACCGGACAAGAACTTCATAGGCTAGTGCAGAGTTTTGCTGATGTCTGTGAGCATCGTGCCTTGAGATTAAATGTTGAAATTAGTAAAGTGATGGTTATTGAGAGAGGATCTGACTCCCAGTGCGATGTTGCAGTGAATGAAGAGAGGCTGGAAGTGGTGAGAGAGTTCTATTTATTTATTTTTTTTTTTAATGTGCTCGACTCTGGACATAGGCTTCACAGCCTGCTCCCAAGGCCCAGTAGCCCTCCTACATACCATACACTTCTACATGTACTCGGGTATAGTGATAGAAAAGAGAGGAAAATGTGCAGAAAAAGTGGAAATGACACAAGGAAGAAAAGTAGCTGGTGCAATGAAGGCCTTGATAAGAAACAGAGGCTTGGGTGTTGGAGATGCACGAGGCTTACAGGAAGGAGTGTTAGAGCAAACTTTAACATTTGGATGTAAGACTGTGGTGTAACATAAAAATTAACAGTCATGAGTAGGCGTGGTGGAAATTTGACTGCTGAGGAATGTATGTGGAGTACATAGGGTGGATAGGGATACCAAATAATGTGATTCGTGAAAGATGTGGAATGAGGAAGTCTGTGGACACCAGAATCGGAGAGAGTGTACTGAGATGCTATGGTCATGGGGAGAGAATGGATAAGAATAAAATGGTGAAAACGGTATATAATGAGCGAATTTGAAGGAGGGAGGAGGCCAGGTAGGCCAAGGAGAAGGTGGAGAGATATGGTGGGTGAGTGTGTGAGGAAGAGAGGTTTGGAAGTTGGTGAGGATAGGGAACTGATAAGAGCGAGCTGGCTGGATGAATGTTGTGAGGAGAAGTGCATGATCAGGGATTTGGCACCCCTTTTTAACGTGGCAGCATCCGGGTTGACTCAGTCGGATACGTTTATGTGAAGCTATAGAACTTGGTGAATGTTTTTGGCGTATCCGATAGAGCCAGGATTCCGGGGGCTTGATTGATGAATGAATCGAAGCCTGGCCCATTTTACTGGGCAAATTTGGGCAGTCTGGACATTGCTACTCGTCATCCTGCCCTAGGGTGGGAAAGGAGGTCCGGATGAGGATGAGGATGATAATAATAATAATAATAATGATAATAATGATAATAATAATAATAATAATAATAATAATTATTATTATTATTATTATTATTATTATTATAACAACAATAATAATAATAATAATAATAATAATAATATTATTATTATTATTATTATTAGTGTTATTATTAGTATTATTAGTATTATTGTTATTATATTATTATTATTATTATCATCTATCTATATATCTATTGCAAGACGCCTCAATCCCGTTTGGGGTGGCCACAAACAAATCGCCTCCAATTCGCCCTGTTACCCGCCATTTCACTGCCCTGCTCCCAACTCACACCCCCCCTCTCTCATATACCTCTCCACTCCATCCCTCCATCTCATCCTCGGCCTCCCCCCTCCCTCTTCCCCCCTCCACCTCACTCACATAAACTCTCTTCGTCAATCTTTCACCCTCCATCCTCTCTACATGACCAAACCACCTCAGTGTGTTCCTCATAACGCTTCCTATCACATCCACATCAACACCACAACGCTCCTTTATATCCTCATTCATCAGCCTGTCTCTCCATGTGACTCTACAGGCTCCTCTTAAATAACTCATTTCCACTGCTCTCACTCTTGACTTGTGTCCTTCCAACAACGTCCAAGCTTCACTTCCGTACGTTAGAGTTGGTATCACAATACTGTCATGTACTAACTTTTTCACTTCCATGCTCACTTCCCTGTTTCTTATCACTGCTTTCAAAGAACCAGCAACCTTTCTTCCCTGCTGTACCCTTTCAAGCACTTCACCCTCCAAACCTCCATCCTTACTCATCACACTACCCAGGTACTTAAACGTACTCACATTTTCCAATTCCCCACCATCCAACCTCGCTGTACATTCACTGATTTCACCTCTCTCAAAGACCATCACTTTACTCCTCCCTACATTCACCTTTAGATTCCGTTTCTTACACACTCTCTCAAACTCATCCACCAAGCCTTGCAGCTCCCCTTCGTCTTCACTCAACAACACAGAATCATCTGCAAACAACAGTACAGGGAGTTTCCAAACACTATCCTCTCTCACCAGGGCCACTCCAACATCCACTACCCTACTTTGTACCTCTTTTATTACCCCATCCATGTACAGATTGAACAACCATGGAGACATGACACATCCCTGTTTCAACCCAACTTTCAAAGAGAAAAATTCACTTAGTTCATCATCATTATTATTATTATTATCATCACAGTATTATAATTATACAAACCTACTCCGGAAGGAATTTTTCTCAGTAACATGCAAGAGGACAAAGTAAGTATAATCTACAAAGCAAATCAGTAAGGGTCGTCAGCGCCACTTGGAATATGAGCATAAGGCTGGGGCTTTCAAGGAAACAGCAACCTTTCTTCCTTGTTGTACCCTTTCAAGCATATCACCCTCTAAACTTCCATCCTTACTCATCACACTACCCAAGTACTTAAACGCACTAACATTTTCGATTTGCTCCTCAACCAACCTCACTGTACATTCAATGACTTCTCTCTCAAAGACCATAACTTTACACTTCCCTACATTTACCTTTAGATTCCGTTTCTTACATTCTCTCCCAAACTCATCCACCAAGCTTTGCAGGTCCCCATCGTCTTCACTTAACAACATAGTATCATCTGCAAACGACAGTACAGGGAGTTTCCAAGCACTGCCCTCTGAGCTATAGTAAAAATCAAAGATACAGCAGACAAATGAGCTACATTAGATGTGTGACCTATAATAAATGTCTGAGGTACAATAATTGTTTGAACAGGAGTAAATGTCTGAGTTACAGTGAAAATTGGAGCTAAAGCATACGTCTGAGTTACAGCATACGTTTGAGCTACAACAGGTGTCTGAACTACAATGAATATTTGAGCTGCAGTATACGTCTGAGCCACAGTAAATGTTCCAGTTACAGTAGATGTCTAAGTTTATTGGTGCCTGATGTTACATAAACAAACCGATGCAACTTTGCAGTCCTTTTTACTTTCCTTTCTCCCTAAATCTCCTTCCTCGTTCTTTTTCTTTCAAGCAACTTGAAGCGTTTCCTTCCCTCTTAAATTTCCAATCCGTTTCTCCTTCTCCATCTTACCCTGCTTCCATCTGTCTGCCTACATTATTCAGGCTTTTGCCAGCCAATTCTTACTACACCACACTGTCTTTTTTATTTCCATTTTCAGTCAACCAATTCTCTACTTCCCACTCTCAACAAGCATTATTATTTTTTACCTTTTTTCCTATTTCTTATTATCCACAGCCACGCAAAGCCTCACTCACAAACACACACAAACACAAACTTGTATTCCTACTACACAATGAGTTTCCTCTTCTCGAACATATATCTCTCTCGTTTCACGTAAGGGCCTCTCCACACATACCCATCCATCTTCCTCTTAGCGTTGTTTCCTTCTCCATACTTGGGCCACCTTTCCACTTAACTGCCATCTCTATTTTCTGTTTTTTTTTTCTCTCTATCCTCCCCTTTCCTCAGTTTTGATCCCCTAGCTTCTATCCCCTTACCGTTGAAACTTCCCCATAAAAACTGTTACCACTCTGCCTCTCTGCTCACCACCCTGCCTGTCTGCTCACTATTCTACCTGTTTGCTCACCACTCAGTCTGTCTGCTCACCATTCTGCCTGTCTGCCCACCAGTTTGACTATCTGTTCGCCACTAGGCCTGTCTGCACACCCCTCTATCTGTCTACTCGTCACTCTGCCTATCTGCTCACCATTGTACCTGTCTGCTTCTCTGCGTCAGCGCGGCCTGGTAGCGTCTCAGGAGACGGACGTCCTCCGACAAGAGCGGCCCCCCTGCCTCCCTCTGGCCTCCCAGAACTCCCTGGGTCTCTGCTCCACCTCCACCTCCAAGACATCCACCTCCAGCGCCTCCTCTGCCGCCTCCGTTGCCCTCAACCCGGACTTCCTCGCCAGAAATCCAGAGTACCTGGCCAGGCATTCCAGCCACAGGAACCAGGATACTCGGCCAGTCCTCCTGGATTTTGTCCTGCACAGTGTGGACGGTGTGACCATTTATCCGGGACAGACACTGAAAACGTCGGATTACAGGACGAAAAATGTGGATTATCTAACCACGGATCCGAAGTGTTCCAGCTTAAATGAGGCCTGTGTCAATCCGCAGTGGTGTGCCAGAAACTCTAATTGTTTGACTGCGAGGCCTGCGTGTGAGGCCAGATACCCAGCCAGCGTGGGCAGGGAGCAGGCAACTGCACTGATCCCGACGCACAGGGTGACTTCAGTGTAGTGGCTCGTATTGGAAGCGGGTGTGGAGATTTCGTTGCAGTTTTTTTTATCAAGCAACATATTTAGTGGTGAATGTAGGGAAGAGTAAAGTGATGGTCTTTGAGAGAGGTGAAGTCAGTGAATGTACAGCGAGGTTGGATGGTGAGGAATTGGAAAATGTGAGTACGTTTAAGTACTTGGGTAGTGTGATGAGTAAGGATGGAGGTTTGGAGGGTGAAGTGCTTGAAAGGGTACAGCAGGGAAGAAAGGTTGCTGGTTCTTTGAAAGCAGTGATAAGAAACAGGGAAGTGAGCATGGCAGTGAAAAAGTTACTACATGACAGTATTGTGAAGCCAACTCTAACATATGGAAGTGAAACTTGGACGTTGCTGGAAGGACACAAGTGAAGAGTGAGAGCAGTGGAAATGAGTTATTTAAGAGGAGCCTGTGGAGTCACATGGAGAGACAGGCTGACGAATGAGGATATAAAGGAGCGTTGTGGTGTGGATGTGGATGTGATAGGAAGTGTTATGAGGAACACACTGAAGTGGTTTGGCCATGTGGAGAGGATGGAGGGTGAAAGACTGACGAAGAGAGTGTATGTGAGTGAGGTGGAGGGGGGAAGAGGGAGGGGGAGGCAGAGGATGAGATGAAGGGATGGGGTGGAGAGGTATATGAGAGAGGGGTGTGTGAGTTGGGAGCAGGGTAGTGAAATGGCGGGGGACAGGGCGACTTGGAGGCGATTTGTTTGTGGCCACCCCAAACGGGATTGAGGCGTCTGGCAATAGATAGATAGATAGAACATATTTAGTATGTTACACTCCAGTAACATTTTGTACAATATTGATACATTATATGATGGAAAATATGTTACAAAAGAAAAGGTGCCATGAATCTTCGAATGACATGTACTGTAGTATACAAACAATATATCATGGTCGTTTTTCGTTGGAAAAAAAAACTACTTTGTAGCACTTCTTTATCGATTTATGTTTAATATTACACATTACTGTGGACGTGTATGTTATTAATATTATTATTGCTGACATTGTTTCCATAAGCAATGTGCTAGGTGATAAATTGTTCCAACACCAAAAATGAATCGCTGAGGAAAAAGTGCTACGAAAAAAAATCTGAGCTAACGAGTCACTCGAGGTTTTGGAGGCAAAACAAACGAAGTTAGCAAATTCTTATAAGTAACAGGATCCTCAATGTGAATAAATATTTAATGAGGTACTACAAAGAAAAAAAAAAATCGCTGGTAACAATAAATACTACAGATGTACTGGGTCAAGGACATGAAACTATTCCATATCAGTGACTAACATGAAGCGCACATTGTGGGCGTGTATCATATATGCATATCAAGTATCAGGCATTATCTTGGCCAAAAGTTCACCCACAGTCCCCTGCTAGCATTGTGTCCTGTCTTCTGTATATCTCATTGTCCACCTAACGTAAGGGAGTGTCCTCCCTTTCTATATCTTATTTATGTTCTTTATATTGTTGCCACAGAAATAACATAAAATAAATCTGTAATACCTTCCCTCGCCACAGCCGGCCCAGAGAAGCTTGAGCAAACATTTAATTGTAATAAAGCAGTTACAGTGAATATCTTTATTGTACCGTAAGAACCAGGTTCTGAAATAATGGAACAAGACTTCCTCCCTCTTGATAATTGGATATATTATCAAGTAATTTATCGTCAAGATTTGATAGAGGATTTCAAATGCAAAGGGGTTGTTAACCTGAACCATAAGCCCAGCAAAAGAAGAATGTAAACAACTGAGCACAAAGGATCCCAGAATGTACACTATGATTTCTGTCGCCTCGGCGTAGCTGGTAATTCTATTTAAGAGATTCATCTCCAAATAATTTTGCAGTAATATATAGAGCTCGTTCTTATGATATTTACAAGCAAGACGCTTAAACTGATCAGATGCTTTTTTAGCTGATTGTGCAGTCAGGGACAAAAGTTCTCTCGTTTTTCCAGTGAATTTGTTTCAAGCATGGGGTATGTTTATCATTTTTCTGCTTGAGTCATCATATCAAAGACAATCATTAATCACCTGTGTGCAGAGGAGCATGCCAAACCTTACTCATTTAAGAAATGTTAACCAGTCGAAGTAAGTTAGACGCAGAAGAGGTGGAATGTTAGGCGAACCTTTGTTCCTCGCTGCAAATATGAAACACAGGGCTCAGACAAGGAATCAAGAATTCAACAGAGTTGGGCAGCTTAACGTGCGAGGTGCTGTGAGTGGCTGGGAATCGTTTTTGTAAAGGATCCATTTTTTTTTTTAGTTTTAACTTGGCGTAAGTATGCCATCTTTTCTTATTGTATACTGAAGAGTAATATGAGATTAACACTAGAATATGGTACTAGTCACAGTGAAGTTTATGGAAAGGATGTGCAGCCGTTGTATTGTCATAGTCTGCCACCAGGCTTCGTGAAATAAGCTGCAAAAGGACGGAAATCTCCACCAAGTGAAGGATCTATGATTTACAAGACACACAGTTCTGCATGGCAAATAACCATTTTCACAGCTTGATTTATTTTTATGCATTATTAGTTTTATTTTTCCCTCTGGCTTAGTTGTGAAGAATTAGGTAGCTGTTTGGATAAAGCTGAAAGCATAAGCATGCAACCTTAAGCTCATGAAAGTTTGTAAGTATAGCTTCGGGTAGCGGTGAGGGTGTTATAGAAAAGAGACCCAGAGTACGAGTATTAGGTTGTGTTACGATGGCAAAATATAGCAAGTTGCTGAGATGTTTTAAGAAACCAGTGGTGTGTTGGGAAAATTTTATTCTCACTCCGCTTTAACTTGGCCTAATACTGATATCTATCTTGAATGCTGCGTGAGAATTTGAGATTACACTAGAGTATGATGCTGGTCACGAGGAAGTTCTAAAGAAGGACGCACAGCAATAGACTTATTCATCCACTGAGCTGTGTGAAATGAGGTGCAGAAGGACGAAAATCTGGTCCAGGTTAAACTGGCAGAGATGAATAGTGTGGCAGAGACTGAAGCTGCTGCATAGATGAAAAGTGTGGCAGAATTATAGTGTTCCAGACATGAAGTGTTGCAGAATTATACTTGCTTGAACGATTAAAAAAAAAAAAAAATAGAGATGAAAAGCGTCACAGAATGAAAACTGTCATAGAATGAAATGATGTAGAGGAGAAAAGTACAGCAAAGTGAAAAAACTGCCGAGATGATATGTACTGAAGGATGAACAGTGTAGCAGAGTAAAAAAGTGTAGCAGATATTTGAAGTTGTTTCAAGGATATGAATTGGTGCAGAGATAATTGTTGTTGCAGAGTTTGTACAGTACGTTGTTGAAGAGATAAATGTCGCAGAGACGATGAGGTTACACTACAGATTTGACGAGATTATTTTGTCTGCATATTTGTGTGAAAGTTTCACGCGACAATTAAGGAATATCGACAAGGAGAAAAAAAAACACATATGACAGTGGGAACATACGGAAAACCAAAATGCATGGCGACAGATTATTAGAACAGAACCGCCGCTGTGTCTTTCAGCACAGAAAGATGCGGTCTAATTAAATTATACAAAGGTTTTGCGACAAAAGGAACAAAGCTGAATGTTATCTGTGCCTCCTAAGTATGTGATAAACTAGAATGTGATACTCTAAGTGAATAGGATAGATATATTGTTCATACTTACAGTGAGGGTGAAACTGACAAAAGAATGTCTTGTTCGCAGACTATTTAGTGGAAACAGTATCACTGTACTCGTATACTGAAAAATTATATTATTTTGATAATAAACATTGATCTCTTCTCCAACTAAAACTTCGACAGATCGACGAAACTCTCTACAAAACTAATAAAATAATGGCTAGAAATACTGCAGCCTTCACATACGCTATACATTCATATACTTATCATACATATTCATATGTAGTTACATATAACTGCGCCATCTTATACTCCACACAATGTATTTTAACTGAAAATTGTAATTGCAGCACGACTGAATTTCACACACACACACACACACACACACACACACACACACACACACACACACACACACACACACACACACACAAATATGAACAACGATCTATTCAACAATCGAAAGTCAGGTGAAGCCACATTCTCCCAAATGACAAATATAATCTGGACAAACACGTAGCCTGACCAGACCCAGTACCCAGCACATGCAGAACACACAACCAAATTCTTTTGTTCATGTTATTATATCTAAGAGAACGTGCGTGTAAGCAAGCCCTTTATTTATGACGGTCAGTTTTAATGCACAGTTGAAGATGGCAAATGGTCAGGCTGCATTCTGCTGTACAGTTCATAACATAACGAACAATGAAGTAGCAAGGCCAGTTGTAATTTCCACCAACTGTTTAAATAACATTCTCGAAGACAGAATTTGCCTTTCCTCCGCGAAAACTAATAAAATGAACTGGCATGTTTGATGTTCCACACCACAATCTACCCAGTCCACCAGTCTCTTCCCACCTCATTTTTTCCATGCTGCTGACCAACCAGGCAGCGAACGAACCACCTCTTAGAGGAGCATAACCAATGAAGGCAGAACAGAGGGATCTCAGAAGTGGCACAAGACACATCCAGTGTAAGGCACGTTAACAGTCACAGTACGGCCACCTCGCTTCCCAACTACTACAGCTAAAATATATATTTTTAGTGATTACGCCAACCTGTTGCTGTGAAAAGCTGCCTGAGGCATTTAATAATAAACCTTGGATGGAAACAAATATGGAAGAAAGTAATAGCTCAAGGAAACCAGTCAGTTTTAGGCAATATGTGTTTGGAATATGACATCCAGGGCTGAACATGTTATTTTCAGAACATGAGAAACAAACAGCAATAATGTCCAGGCCAAGAAAACGTCAGCGGATAATGAGGCTTGGGATATTGTGATGTAAGTTCAAATAAATACCCATGTGACCTATACACTGGTATATATATTATTTTCATGTTTATATATATATATTTGTGGTAGGTTGGGGCGCTCACCATCCACTCACTCAATGTAGTGCTGCTCTCGGGTGTCTGCCCTGTCCTTTCCTCCAGCCTTCTTTCCTTCCATCTTCTTCTATCTTTCTTTCCTTCATTCTTTCTTCTTCTTTCTGCCTACTGGTGACTTTACACTCCCTCTTCTGTCTTTCATTCCTTCATTCTTTCCTCTTTCTTCTGCCTATGGGTAACTCTACACTGAGTGACAAGCCAAATGGTTTCTTGTACACCAGGAAACCATTTACTATGCTGGGTGGTAACCATATAACCAAATTTTGGCGCCTGGTGGTTTAGTGGGTAATTATTGTGCTCCAATCGGATTGAGCCGGTGAAGGTTTATATCCAAGGGATGGTTGGGGTTTATAGCTCACGTAATGCCACTCAGGGATGAGTGAGGTTGGTCACTCTCATCTTAAATGTCAGGACCAACTGCCTAGCCCCGGGCTCCTACGCTCCTCATGGGGCAACGTAGGATCGGATGATGATCGATATATATATATATATATATATATATATATATATATATATATATATATATATATATATATATATGTGTGTGTGTGTGTGTGTGTGTGTGTGTGTGTGTGTGTCCTTATGGAAGGAACATTTAATAATCACTACAAGAAAAATATAATTAAAACCCCACAGCAGTGCACGAGTATATGGTGTCCATCATGGGATCGCTGCACTTTGCCACAGTGTGTACAGTCAGAGGTGTTCTTTTGCTGCTGCTGTAACAATAAGTGACAACAAGGCCAACGGGCATACCACGTTGAGTACACCGCTTCCCGTCCGATCAGCGAAGTTAAGCAACGTTGGGTCTGGTTAGTACTTGGATGGGTGACCGCCTGGGAACACCAGATGCTGTTGGCATCCCTATGTGTCAAGTGAGGTTGGTGGAGGATTAGTGCCCCTCCCTGTAAAACAATTAACTCTAAGCCCTTGGCCACCCCGTCTGGGATACATGGCGTCTGACAATGAATGAATGAATGAGGTATTGACACCTGCTGCAGAAACAAGCACAGTATAATGGTGCAGTTCCACCCCATAGCAGGAGAGTATAGGAACCCCAGAGCCTCTCGGTAATAGCAAATTCATTAATTATCCCTAAAACATTCCACATAAAAATGATCATAATTCAAAATGTTTTCTGGAACGGTTGCTAGGCAACGGTGTCCATCAGAACCAGTTCTTCCACTTCCTCTTCCCTGGAGAATGACTGTTCCCTGACCACTGCCAGCAAGCTGCTAGCTGCCAGTGAGGGCTGAAAGAACGCTCAGAACTGCCAAATGCATCACCGTCGCTGTTCCATAACTGATCCAGCTCCCAGCCTCTCCACCCTGCCCCAGTGCCCCCATTCCACTCCCCCCACCGCCTTCTTTCTTCACCTTCCCTCCCCACTCTCCGTTCCCCATTGCCCCTTTCTTCTCCCCCTCTCCCAGTGCCCCTCTCTCACCACCACTGCCCCTCCCTCTCTCTCCCTCTCCCACCACACCACACATTTGACCTTTCGTGCGGAAAAAACATAAAAAGTGCATTTTGCCCTCACTGCAATATTATGGTGACGTGCAGCGGGAAAACACGATATTGAGAGAGAGAGAGAGAGAGAGAGAGAGAGAGAGAGAGAGAGAGAGAGAGAGAGAGAGAGAGAGGTGAAAATACAACCCAAGATGTTCGACAAAAGAGAGCGATTATGCTAGATAGATATATTGGTAGGAAAAGCAACGATAGGTAGAAAATATGAGAGTTGACGTTTGTATGATGTATGACCAGAGACAAAAATCCAATGTGTGTTAACTTTTTTTGCCGCGGTTGTAGCATTTACGTATTGTATTTTAGTTTGCACCACAAATTCAAAGGCCCCAGAGACTTTTTAGAGAAATTCTTTTACTGTTAATGGTACACTTAGGAATTTTACTTAGGTTAATACCAGACGATTATATTTAGTTGAAAGTACTCCTGCATGTAAACAGGCTAAGAATATTTTGGATTTACGAACAATATAATAAGCTGCAAATGGGTGCAGAATCTAGCATAGATTTAGGAAAAGATCGATGACCAAAAAGGATATTAGCAATTTAACCAGCCCACAAGGAGGTGAATCTGTGTGGGAGAAGGGATAACAGGGAGGGGGGCGAATGATGCCATATTCATTGTTCGACAGCTTCAGGAAAAATATATTGGTAGGAGAAGGGATCTTTATTTTGTTTTTGTTGATTTGGAAAAGGCCTTTGACAGAGTCCCTAGAGAGGTGGTGAAGTGGGCAATGAGAAAGCTTGGCTTGGAGGAGTGGCTGGTTAGGGTGGTTATGGCCATGTATGTGGGTGCTCACACCCAGGTGAGAGTGAATGGAGACTTGAGTGATGAGTTTTCCGTGAATGTTGGTGTGCATCAGGGGTCAGTCTTGAGTCCCATGTTGTTTATCATGGTACTTGATGCCCTTTCACGTGACTTTAGAAACGGACTCCCGTGGGAGTTGTTGTATGCTGATGATTTGGTGTTGATTGCAGAGAATGAAAGGGAGGCGGAGGAAAGGTTTAGGAAGTGGAGAGATGGTATGGGGCAAAAGGGTTTAAGGGTAATTGCAGATAAAACAAATGTGATGATATCTAGGGTTGGTGGGGGTACTGTCAAAGACGAGGGAGAGTGGCCATGTGCAGTTTGCCACAAGGGCGTGGGAAGTAATTCCATCTTGTGCGGTGTGTGTGATAAATGGGTGCATAAGAGATGTAGTGGTATCAGAGGTAGACTGCGAGATAATGCTGATTTTATGTGTACGGCGTGCCGGGGTGAGCAGGTGGAGATCATCAGACGTGAAAGGATTGAACTTGCTGGTGAATCTCTTGAGTGTGTGGAAGAGTTTTGTTATTTGGGAGACATGTTGTGTGCTGGAGGTGGGGCTGGAGCTAGCTCTGTGGCTAGGGTGAGAAGTGGTTGGAAGAAGTTCAGGGAGCTCTTGCCTCTCCTGACATTGAGAGGGCTCTCCCTACGTGCTAAGGGGTCTTTGTATGCAGCATGTGTTAGGAGTGTAATGCTGTATGGCAGTGAGACCTGGGCAGTGAAGGAGGAAGACATTCGCCGGCTCAGACGTACAGAAATGACAATGATTAGGTGGATGTGCAGTGCGTCCCTGCGTCCAAGGCCTGGAGGGGCTGGGTTTACAATGGAAGAGTTGAGAGGTAGGATGGGACTGGAGTGTATTGGTGTTGTGATGAGGAGAGGTAGATTGAGGTGGTTTGGATATGTGGAGAGGATGGGGGATGATAATTGGGTGAGGAAGGTGAGAAGTGTTAATATTGGGGGTGGGGTTATGAGGGGTAGACCGAGAAAGACATAGGACGAGGTCATTAAGTGTGACCTTAGGGTTAAGGGACTGAACAGGGAGGCTGCAATGGATCGTGCAGCGTGGAGAGCCGCCATTAGGTGACCAAGGCCGACACATGCAAGCATGTTGGAGCCTTTAAAAAAACGAAAACGAAAACGAAGAGGAGTAGTAAAGAAAGGAAAAATGTCGAGTACCGAAGCAGGAGGGAAGGAGAGACGTAAAGAAAAGGAAAATGTCGAGTTTCAGAGCAGAAAGACGGGGAGTAATAAAGAAGAGGAAAATGTGGAGTAGCTGTGCAAGGAATGCAATAAGCGTAAAAAGGGCTGTGAGCATAAGACAAACACCGAGGGAGAACCGACGCGCTGGCAAGACTTCTCTCTTTTGTGCGTGTGCGGGTTGAAGATAAAGGAAAGGAAACATCTAAATGTTCTCATCATCATTACCCTAACAGTATTATCACTATTATAGGTGGGGTGTATGACAGGGAAGGGGGGTGAGTTGGAGAGATGGCAGCCTGATGGCTAGAGGCCAGGGTGAATGATAGATGAACAGTATAAGATCCAGAGATATATAAAGCACATCAATAATAGGTCTGTCATCACTTCCCAGCTAAATGTACCACATCTTTAGTCATTTATAATGGCTGGGTGAAATACGGTGCTCAGGGCAGTGTAGAAGACTTGGCGGCGCCTTTTTCTTAGTAATTAAAAAAAAAGATGATGTTCCCTTATGTTACTTGTATATTTCTAAACTCCACTGCACTTTTATCCAGTAATATGAAAAGGATAATGAGAAACAGTGAACAGAATAGGTCGATGTGGAAGAGGTGTTACGAAATTTCCAGAGCTACTTGGATGACGACAGCAGAACGAGAGAATACAATTGGGAGGCTGATTGTGGGGAGAATGAGAAATTAGAGATGTTGGCGAATAAAGAGATGCATGAGAGTAAGAAGAGTAATATGGCGACATGTAGGAAAGGGTGGAGGGTCAGAATAACAGCTGCGTACACCCGCGAACATTTCCACGTTTAACACCTGCCGACGAATTCAAAGCCAGGACAGTGATACACGTGACGTGGAAGACACTGCCACAGAATCATTTGTCTGGCGACTGTGTTTGTGGGGGAGAGGGTGGATAGACCAGGGGGGGTGGAACAAGGGGAAGGTAGCGCTGGAGGAAGGCGGTGGGAGGTGAGGCGGTGTAGGAGTGTGAGTGTGAGTGATGTGGTTGCCAGTTTTAGAACAAAGAAGAGCCTCTAGGCCTTACCGGATCCACATTAGAGGCTTCTTTGAAACACGCTTCACACTGGAGGAAGTGCTTTGCTTAAATAAAGCCATTTCTCAAAAGCCATCACCACCACCACCATCATCAAAGCTACCATTAACACCACCACCTCCACCACCACCAAACTAATAAATGGCAACCACGTCAATCCCACGCCTTCCTCCCCTTCTCCTTCCCACTCCCTCTTCCCCTCCCCCTCATCCATCCACCTTTTCCATCGCAAAAATAGTTACCAAATAAATTATTCTGTGGTAGTTGCTTCGACGTCACGTCACTACCCGTGCTTTGATTTCCTTGCCAGGTGTTAAAAGTGGAAATGTCCGCGGGTGTACTTAAATGTTGATCCAGGTGATCGGGGGGTGTCTCCACGTGGTGGCACCTATATGAAGAGCGAATCCACTGCTTAGCTATACAAGTGTCCCTTATTTTCCACTCTATCCTACCAAACGGGGAAGGGGAGCTACGTGAGGATGGCTGGTTCAGCCAGCAGTCCACCAGTTGCACGTTCACATGAGCCTGGGGTTGTAACTGCTACTACCACTACTGCTACTACTACTACTACTACTACTACTACTGCTGCTGCTGCTGCTGCTGCTATTACTGTTACTATTACTACTACTACTGCTACTACTACTACTACTGCTACTAGTACTACTACTACTACTGCTGCTGCTGCTACCACTACTACTACTACTATTACTACTACTACTACTACTAGTATTTCTACTACTACTGCTACTTCTATTATTTCTACTACTACTACTACTAGTATTTATACTACTGCTACTACTGCTGGTGCTGCTGGTGCTGCTACTACCACTACTACTACTACTGCTGCTACCACTACTACTACTACTTCTATTAGGTATAAAACGAGATAGTGAACAGTGAGGTCAACTTGAGATATTTAGAGTAGGCTACCTTTGGTGTATGGGTAACGAGTGGAGCGATAATAAAGTCGGCAACCGTACAAATGTCTTTGAGAAAACAGAATAAGACGAGCCTGTTGTAACGGGAATATATTATAGACGGATAAAAGGAAAAAAAAGATAAGGGACGGGTGATTACGGGGAATGGGAATGAGAAACAGCAGAGATAATTAGAGGTAAAGAGAACAAAAAGAGTAATATTCAGCAGGGGGAGGGAGGGAGGGAGAGAGAGAGAGAGAGAGAGAGTGGGGAGGGGAAACGAAAAACTCAGCAAAAGATAATAGTTTAGAACTATGAATGCCTTAGATATGCTTGCCAAAAAATTTTGGGCGAAGTTAAGAAAAGAATTCGAATAAAATAATAACTAAAATACTCTTGTGTGTGTGTGTGTGTGTGTGTGTGTGTGTGTGTGTGTGTGTGTGTGTGTGTGTGTGTGTGTGTGTGTGTGTGTGTGTGTGTGTGTGTGTTCGACCGAGAATAGAGAGAAGAGAAACAATTGCTGCATGGTTGGAAAATGTGTGAAAAACTGTGCTGATAACCTAATTCTAATAAACCTGTATTTCACTCCTCTTTAGGGGAAAATAAGTGTTGGAATTGTGATGATGATGATGATGATGATGATGATGATGATGATGATGATACGGCTCTCAGCATTCTGCTTCACAAAAGCTGACTGATATATACATGCGAAGGCATCTCTACGACTGGCTCTTTGTTTCTCACTAACAGTTTTCGGAAGTGAGGTTGTACACCCCCATAGACATTATGACATTAGCGAAGCAACACCACATCACACCACACTACGCCACACCACACCGAAACATGTTTCCACCCCATCCAACACCAAGGGCCTTAACCGAAGCATCTTGAAACTCCCGCGTTTAGTGTTTCTGTATCTGTTCCTGCCGGATTATTGTTAATATATCACAGGATTTTCATTAAAAACACTTTGTTTTAGCAAATCCAAATATCTATAATTTCAGAGTGTGATTTTAGCACTTGTCAAGAGGTAATGCCATATTCCCTTGTTGTGAAATACTCTTCGTGAACACACACACACACACACACACACACACACACACACACACACACACACACACACACACACACACACACTCACACACACTTCTACTACAGGTGATGACGACTGCAATACCCAAGGGTAGTGTGTTTCTCACTGTCTACGGTACCAACGTGTGTGACTGTGCAGACCAATCCTGGATCTGCAAACTTTACCACATTAACGGCATGTCAAGTCCAGGTTTGCTGGGAGAGCTCTGTTATGGTTGTGCTTTCGTTTTCTATGTTTTTATCTGGTCAGGTTCTGAGCTTCTTCAAGATGAATGGTTCATTCGCTGCAGAGGGCTCTCCATTCTTCTTTGTCAGGGGCTTTTGTTTCAAGATCTTTGAGTATAATGTTGCATTTCTTCAGAGTCGTCCATAAATGATATTTATATTTCTTCTTCTGTTCCCTTGTGTTGGGGCGTGCTACAGGGAGTTGGCCATGCAGAACCTGAGTAAGGCGGTGCTATGCATGCTGAACATGTGTCAGACCCATCTCAGCTGCGCTTTAGCCAGCATGGGCTCTATGCTGGTTGACTTTACGCACTGGAGAATTTGTGAGTGTGGGTCTTTATCCTACCATGTAAGTTGCTGGTTCTTTGAAGTCAGTGATAAGAAACAGGGAAATGAGCATGGAAGTAAAAAAGTCACTGTATGATAGTACTGTGATACCAACTCTAACGTATGGAAATGGAGCTTGGACCTTGCTGGAAGGACACAAGTCAAGAGTGAGAGCATTGGAAATGAGTTATTTGCGAGGAGCATGTGAAATTACAAGGAGAGACAGACTGACAAATGAGGAAGTGAAGGAGCATGTAGTTTGCATGCGGATGTGATAGAAAGCATTAAGAGAAATACACTGAGGTGGTTTGGCCATGTGGAGAGGAAAAAGAGCGAGAGACTATCGAGGAGAGTGTATGTGAGTGAGGTGGATGAGGGAAGAGGGAGGGGGAAGCCAAGGATGAGATGGAAGGATGGAATGAAGAGGTATATGAGAGTGGGATGGGTGAGGTGTGAGGAGGGCAGTGAACTGATGGGGGATAGGCCGACATGAAGGCGATTTGTTTTGAGCCACCCCTAACGTGATTATTGCATGTGACAATAGATAGATAGATAGATAGGGAGTGAGTCCTAGGATGCATTGTAAGCGTCAGATGCGAAACGATTCAAGCTGTTTGATATAACATTATGCAGGATTCGGCACCATGTAGGAGGGCGGATAGGTAAACTGATACCTTCGTCTCAAGTCTCAGTTCGGTACTGTGAAAGGCTCTGGGTCTGAGACTGCCAAAACGGGCTGGGACGTGATTCGTTCGTGCAAAGACTTCTGCATTAGTGTTATGCTTATCTGTGAGCACATTTCAAAGGTAGTTAAAATTCTCCACCTGTTTTATAGTTCTGTCATTTATCTGAAATGCAATGCATGCTGCTTAGTTGTTTCACCGGGATATTATTTCTGTTTATTTGACATATACACGGAGCCCCAGCGAATAGCATACAAGTATGTCAAAGACGATGGCGAGACTCTGTTCTTGGGATTCTGGGATATGTACAAGGAGAGCACAGTCATCAGCATATTGTAGCTCTAGGAAAGGAGCCATTTCAGTCTCTCATTGCGCATGAAGATGTCTGAGATTACATAAGTTTATGTATAGAAGGAACTGTATTTTTATTCAGTTATCAGGGACATATATAGATGAATTAAAAGGGTGACCGCAGTGAGATTAATGTTTAAAAAAACCGAAAGCATGACACATCCTTGGTTTACTCCCATGTCCACGTCGAAGGGTTGGGATTTCCTCTCATCTATGGACACACGAACATTCATGTTGTTATGCAGGCTCTTCAGGATGGTAAGAAGTTTGTTTGGAACTCCAAAATTTAAAACAGCATTCAATAAAAATTGTCTGTTGACAATGTCCAGTGTTTTAGCAAGATCGATGAATATATTATAAGTCACGGTTCTGCTCGTGGCACTTCTCTAGTATATGCCAGGCAACTAAGATCATATCACATGTGCTTCTCTCCTTCTGAAATCCACATTGTGTTTCAGGAAGTTTTGACTTCTGTAGACGTTTTGTCAGTCTCAGTATCATAATCTTCACTAGTACTATGCTAGCATTCACAAGGAAGGAGCTACATATGCTGTTGTCACAATCTGAGTGGTCCTCTTGCTTTGTTGTTTTTTTTTTTATGCGAGGAAGAAGGGACCAAAGGCTAGGAGCCCGCAAAACAGTTCCTTAAAAAAAAAAAAAAAAAAAAAAAAAGGTGAGCCAAACTCAAGATCCGTTCATTTCGAGATGCCTGGACACACTGTGTTTGAAAGACTGGAGATCATAGGAAGTAGGAAATAGAGACAGAGGACGACAATTCCAGAGTTGACCTGTTGCATAAATGAACGACTGAGAGTAACGGCTAACTCTTGCATTAGAGAGTTGGACAGAAAAGAGATGAGAGATTGTTGCTAGACGGGTACTATGTGCCCGCTGTAGTGGTGGAGGGATGCAAGCAGACAGTTCAGAGGAGCAGTGACCATTGAAGTAGCGATAGAAAAGAGATAAAGTGGCAACACTGCAGTGAAGAGACAGAGGTAGAAGGGAGCCAGTAAGAGGAGGAGAGTCAATGAGACGAAAAGCCTTTGACTCCACCCTATTGAGAAGAGCTTTATGTTAGCAGCCTCCCCACACATGTGAGTTGTACTCTAAACAGGGGCGAATAAAACCCGTGTATAAAGGCAACAACTGTGTAGGGGTAAAGAAGGTACGGAGTCGGCTTAGCACACCTAATCACTTGGAAGCAGAGTTTACAAGGGATGTAATATGATCTTTCCAGTATAAATTCCGAGTGAATGAAACCCCAAGCATGTTCAAGGATGATGCAGGATTAAATTCAATATTATTAAACATTTGAGGGTACTCCTATGGAAGATTTTGTCGGGTTGATAGGTGTGAAAACTGAGTCTTTGATGCATTAAAAACAACCAGATTATTTTTACCCCAGTCAGAGATACGAGCCAAGTCAGACATTATGTGTGCCATAGCCTCATCCCTTGTTTGTTGAAGTAACTACTGAGATGGACTTTGTGAGAACCGAATGGAAAGATGAAGGGTGGAATCATCAGTGTACGAATTGACAGAGTTAGATGTACAGCTAAGATCATTGATGAATAAAGGGAAGAGAGTTGGTGATAGGCCAGAGCCCTGAGGAACACCACTGTTGATAGATCTAGAAGAACGATGGCCGTATACGACAGCGACAATAGAACTACCAGAAAGGAAGCTGTAGATGAAGGCACAGATGGAAGGATAGAAACCGTAAGAGGGCAGAAGATTTATGCCAGACTCGATCGAAAGCCTTTGAGATGGCAAGTGCAACGGGAAAGCTTTCGCCAAAGTCCCAAAAGGAGGATGACCAGGAGTCTGAAACGTAGATGTGAAGATTGCCAGTGGAGCGTCCCTGACGGAACCCATGCTGAAGATCAGAAAGAAGGTTGTGATAGGAAAGATGCTTTAAAATTTTTCTATTAAGAATTTACTCGAAAACTTTTGAGACACAGGATATTAAAGCAATTGGACGATAGTTAGAGGGTTGCGAATGGTCACTCTTCTTTGGGAATGGCTGAATGAGAGCAAACTTCCAGCAAGAGGGAAAGGTACAAGTTGAAAGACAAAAGCGAAAGAGTTTGCCTAGGCAGGGTGTAAGCACAGAAGCACAATTCTTGAGGACAACAGGAGGGACTCCATCAGTCCCATATGCCTTGTTAGTATTGAGGCCAGTGATGGAATACATCAACTGAAGAAATTTTAATGTTTGCCATGAGGAAGTCAGATGGGGGAGGGGGAGTGATGGAGGAACAGCACCGGAATCGTCTAAAGTGGAACTGGAGGAGAAACTCTGAGCACAGTGATCTGCTTTATCAGTACAGTAGAAGAAATAGCTATAGAGCCATCAGAGTAGAAAAGAGGAGAGAAGGATGATGTGGTAAATTTGTTAGAAAGGTTTCTGGCAAGGTTCCAGAAGGAGCGGGAAGAATTCGAGTTGGAGAGGTGAGAGCATTTAGTAAGGATGAAATCATTTTTAGCTTACTGGAGATTGGTTACAATTCCGGAAGTAAACTACTCAGATGGAATTCGTTTTCGGTTCCAGATAGTCAGTAATAGATCAGGAAGGCGCTGATGGAGTAACTGACCCAGATGGTGTGTACTCAGGGCCAGGACTTTTGTTACTTTTTTGAGATTAGATGGACTGAACAGTGTTTTCATGAGTAAGTATGACATCAAGATATGCTGCATGAGGGACATTTGGGATGTTTTCAAGGATATTGTGTCCCAGTGGGTTTATCGATTCAGTAACATATTGAAGTGATGTGCCCAGCTTTCTAGGATTGCTGCTTGTCATTCTGGAGTCTCCCTTCAGCTGATTGAATAGGGTATTGTTGTGTCTGGTTGTCCCATAAATGGTTTTTATGGACTAGTAAAACCCACGTTAGTTACTAAAATCTCTCAGTCTTTGTACCTCTAATGCTTGGACAGTTAACCGTTTGTTCTCCATGACAAACATTTTTCTCTGGGTTTCACTTCTGAGATTCTGGAATTAAGTGTTTAGGGTTAAGGAGCTAGGATGCACCATACCTTTATGTGATGTTTTCTCCATTGCAAGAAAATCATGAATGCCCTCAGTGTTTTTATCGAACCATTCTTTATGCCGGTGATTGGAAAGGCTAGGTGTTATTCTGCAATGCTTTGAAGCAGTGTCTTAACGTTCAAACACTGTGCATCTAGGTTTGTTACATAATTGTTTGTCAAGTGATGGGCACTGAGAAAGCGTGTCTGTAATTGTGCTACGGAAGGTGTTACAAGTTGCATCATCCTCTTGGAGGATGGTCTACGGCTCATTTGTGGGGGTACGGCTGGTTGCAGTTTGGTGAGTCCATGATCATGGTCTGCTGAGCATTGAGCACCTCTCATAGCTCAGGTTATAAGAACCTGTCTTCGGTCTCGCTGCTGTACAATGACAGTCAATTAGATGCCAGTGTCTAGGTCATGGGTGCATGCATATGGTTTTCTATTTATTCTTAAGTTGAATAATAGTGTTGGTGATGACCAGACTGTGTTCCGAGCATTAGGAAAGCAGACTAAAGCACTTGTTCATGTTACCAACTCCATGGCAGACTATCATGCCTTGTCAGAGGTGATTAGCTGTGCCTACTGTGGTTATAACCATCTCTTCATACTGCATACACAATACCTAACTCTATCCACATTACCTGACATTAAACACATCACCTGACATACACTTTACCAAACACTACATACACAACACTAACAACATGTTATATCACATACATTACCATTATCTGACACTGTATGAACATCAACAGACACCGACTTGTGTTTAAAGCAGAAGTTGCTGGAGTCCTTCAGGATGTTTGTGATGCAGACTATGTCTGTACAAACGCTTGATGCTGTAGTGGAAGAGTACTTCAGTTGGAGTGACGGCCGTGTCTTGTGCTCAACGGTTCAAATGTTCTAAATGTAACTGGAAATTCTTCTCTTGTGTAAAATGCTGCCAAAGGTGTGTGTTTACTCCTACACTTAAATGTTCTAGACTATGTTAACTTATCTCATCCTCGGGATTGGCTGTTACCACTGCTTATATGATTTTTGGCTTCTCAGTTACACTATGTGATGTTCAAATGAAATGGGCATCTGTGTTAATCTGACAAGTTGTTCATGCATCACAGGTCTTTATGAACATCATATTATACCTGTAACTTCATTATCTCATTCTTGCATTTATGAGGCCGAAGGTGAACGTAAAATCTCAGTTTCTGATTGTAATTAATGGATCAGAGGAAAGCATATCTGTGGTTAACCAACAATGCCACATTATAGTGTGCATCTGTGAGATCGAAGAAACGTACTCACATTACTTACATCACGGGTCTCACAAATTACTCTCAAAAACTGGGGAATTGCGAGGGGAGGGGGAGGGGGATATGCTTACCAAGAACTTTGCATAGATTTGTTACAAAATCGTGCAAAAAGTGTGTGTGTGTGTGTGTGTGTGTGTGTGTGTGTGTGTGTGTGTGTGTGTGTGTGTGTGTGTGTGTGTGTGATGAATCACAGTGCAATAAAATGAATGAATATCACACGTTCAGTGTTGTTATCTTGTCCTTCATATCCATGATTGAGGAAATTCATCAGAAGGAAGGAGAAAAGGAGAAAGAAAGAAAGAAATAAAGAGAGCAATATTATTTTCATTTTTCCATTTATGAGGGACTTGTTCTTGTAAGACCTTAAAGACAGTTTAATTTTAACCTCTCTGGCTTAAAATTTCTCGCTTACGCAGAGTGAAATCGACTGGGAGTAACAAGAATGACTATAATACGTTATAGCATTGAAAGCGTTAATCTCCTTCGTGTGTTTCTCTGCCACCCTCTGTATCCAGAGAGATACAGGATTTGACAGAGAGAATGAGACCAGACTGATGAGGACAGGAAAAAGAGGGAACATAACTCTCTCTCTCTCTCTCCCTCTCTCTCCCTACATTACACACAAAAAAGGCAAAAGACAGTGAATTAAAAAAAAAAAACTGGAAAAGACAAGAAATCAAGTAAACTAGGGAAGGCTTGATCAAGACAAGCTAACAGAATAGCATAATTGGTTTCTAGCATCAGGGGGGGAAATGCATTACAGAACAGCATATCAGTGTTGGAAATGGCAGAGACGATAAGGCAATGGCAAGATACAAGGGGTAAAACACAATCAAGGCAAACTACGGCCAAGCCAAGAAAATCAGTGAAGTTGGATATTACAAGAAAGAATATCACATAAAACACAATACAAGTTTAAAACAATATTAAAAGGTGTACAGGAAAGGACCGGGATACACTTAAAGCTAAATGGGGGAAATGGAACCCTGGACAAAGTAACTTAATGATGTATACAATTGTTGAATCTATAATACATGATAGTCTTTTACAGAAAAGGTATGAGAGGTGGTCTAGAGTCTAGACAAAATGAAGACCTGAATGTTGTAGGCAATCATTGGACCTGATGCACGATACTTCTTTGATTAAATGTATCGTTGTGGAGGTGAATATTGTTTTCCAATCCTTAAATGATAAATGACATCGAGAATGTAAACAGAAAAGGTCCAGGATTAATTGATAACTAAATAAGGCGAGCGGCCTGGATAAAATAGAGCTGAATCGTGTAGGAAATTTTTGATCCATTATGCATATTTATTTGGTAACGGGTAGGCTACAGCAGTGGACGAAAATACCATTGACTACATTACAATAAGGTACATAAAAGGACAGTGAATAATGACATTCACACCCCAGCATTTGTAATTTTGAAACTCAACAAAAATCTCAGAACTAGCGTAAATGTTTTGTGATTATTTGAGTGTGGATCAGTATTAATGTCTGCACATCTAGACATGAATAAAAAGTTCACCGACAATCCTCTGCCAGCATTGTGTCCTGCCTGCCATATTCCCCCTTCTCCCCCGAACGACAGAGCATCTTTCCTTCTTATTCCCTTTCACTGTGCACATAATACTGTCATCACATAAAACACGTCATATAACATTTACCATATTTCACATTCCTCACCAAGAGAAAAAGAGTATTATTCATTGTTGTTCAGTTTTGCTGTGTGCTTCATATTACTAACGCAAGCAAGCGCGCAACACACACACACACACACACACACACACTGACAAAAAAGTAACATGACGAATGGTATGGTACAGAATGGGAACAAAGAAAGAACTAAAGGACTGAGAGAATGGAAAGGTAGAAGGTATGGTAAGAGGTGCAACTAATGGACGGTTGAAGGCAGAGATGACAGACGGGCAGACAGGAATGTGTTGGGAGGCAGCACAAGCATGTGGGGACACTCTGGCCAGCCATCCTGATCTTATCACATCGGGGCTTGTGGCCGGGATAACCAGCCTACCAAAATTTATGGTTCTCTCTCTCTCTCTCTCTCTCTCTCTCTCTCTCTCTCTCTCTCTCTCTCTCTCTCTCTCTCTCTCAAAAAGGAGACTGGAATATAACTTTAAGAACTATAGAAGCTGGGGGAAAAATAATATGAGAAGAGAATGCTGATATAAAAGGGAAAGGATGGCAGCCTTGAAGAGCGTATCATTAGAGAGATTCATGGAGCGATGAAATGTCAGTGTTATAAATAGACAAAATGTAACTGCTGTGAATACACAAGTGGGAGAGAGACTTAAGGTGGGGGATGAAGTTAAGATGAGGTTGGGGTTAGGATGGGGGTGGGAGTTAAGATAGGGATGGGAGCTAAGATGGGGGTTGGAGTTAAGATGGGGTGGGAGTTAAGATGGGGGTTGGGGTTAAAATGGGGTTTTTGGTTAAGATGGGGGTGGGAGTTAAGATAGGGTTGGGAGTTAAGATGGGATGGGAGTTAAGATGGGATGGGAGTTAAGACTGTGGAGGGAAGTGAGTTGGGAGTGGGAGTTAAGATGGGAAGGAGAGGGGATAAAGATGGGGTAGGGAGTTAAGACAGGGGTGGAGTTAAGGTGGGGAGGGAGTTAATATGTAAGACGGGGTTAAGCTGGAGGAGGGAGTTAAGGTTAAGAAAGGAGCTAAATTGGGGGACGGGAGGGGATTAAGATAGGGGATGGGGTTAAGACGGGGAGGGAGTTAAGGTGGGGGAGGGAAAGCGTTAGGTGGGGGTGGGCGTTAAAATGGAGGAAGGGAAATGAGGTACAATTTGGAACTGGAGGGATGTATGATGGGGAAGAGGAGAGAGATATGATGGGGAAGGGGAGGGAGGTAAGGTGAGGAAAGGGAGCTATGGTGGGGGAGGGGAGGGAGTAATGGTGAGGGAGAGAAGGAAGTTAATATGGGAGAGGGTAGCATTAACCATCATTATCTGTATAAGCACAATGGCGACTGCAGCATCACATCAACTGAACATCTTCAAGTTCATTGACATAAGTAACTCTCAGGCTCACTGTGTATTACAGCCACTGGCTGTACCCATGAATAAAACGCAAAACTGTTCAACACATATCTTCTTCCGCAAGACAAAGTGCGCCCAAAAGGACTTCGTCGCCTGTGTATTCTCAACACCACCGTGTAAAAGTCACACATAAACTATTTTTGACATGATCACTTGATTTTATTCCTAATATTCACATGGGAGTCTGTGATGCCTGCTGATTTCTAGAAACATGACAAAGACTGTGATTTGCTTTGGGGGTGATTATTAGAATTATGCTTGCACTTTTTTTGCAGCCACAGAGAAAAGAAATACTTCCTAACACCACTATTTTGTGATATTTACCTGTTCCCAGGAAGTTCAGATATTATTTTTACTCTCATAGTTTTATTAGCTTCATAAAAGATTGCTGCTTCTTGAAGGTACTCCTTTCTTCAATGGTTAATATTTTCTATTTTTTTTTACACCCAGTAAAAACTTTTTGCTACTGTTTTTATCTTAGTCACTAAATAATAATGTGCATAGAGCACACACTGAATATCAGCGGTGGTCAGTGGACTCCAGATGTAAAGAATGAACAGGCAAAGCAACCACATCAGGTATTCTGGGTATGGTCCTTACCACTGAGAGTAGGCGTGTGGGAGTATATGATCTCCTGTTTTATAAATGTGATTTTCAGTGACAGAGAGAGATGGACGAGAACATGAATCCCTGGACACACAGGCGGCCACATTTCAGTACCTCTCAGTTTGCCAGCCCCTCAGGCAGGCGAAGGCATTTTGAATACATAACATCAAGTTGGCGGGGAAGTAAATATGATCAGAAACCATTTAAAGCAGGAAGATGAATAAGGACAGTTTAGCATGGGTGCACATAGTGGAGCGATATCAGAAGCAGCAAAAAGACCAAGAAAATGAGAAGGCAGTATGTGGATGATGTAGGAAGAGCAGGAATTAAATAAAGTGAGACAAAAAAGAAGCAGGAAAAAGAGCAAGACAAAGAGGTGGGGTATGACAGGGAGGTAAGGACAGGAATATATAAAGAGAGCAGGACCAAAAGAAGCAGCAAAAGAAGCAAGACAAAGGTGATGGAGCGTGAGGAGGGCAGGAACTAAGGGAACCTGAAGCAAAAATCAGCAATTCATGAGATGCCAGAAGACTGCCGCCCCAAACTCATTCCTTCAACGTCAACCAGTCAACCTCTTGACAGCACCATTAAGCTACAATCACAGACAAGCACTCACTCGCCAACAATTATCATCATCATCATCGTCATCCGGACCTCCTTTCCCACCCTAGGGCAGGGTGAGGAGTAGCAATGTCCGGACAGCCCAAATTTGCACAGTCCAACAGGCGACTCTTCTGTTCACTCATCATTCAAGCCCCCGGAATCCTGGCTCTATCAGATATGCCAAAAACATTCACCACGTTCTGTAGCTTCACATACACGTATCCGATTGAGTCAGTCTGGACGCTGCCACGTTAAAAAGGGGTGGCAAGTCCCTGATCATGCACTTCTCACAACATTCATCCAGCCACCTCGATCTCTTGTCAGTTCCCTAGCCTCACCGACTTCCAAACCTCTCTTCCTCACACACTCATCCTCCATACCTCTCCACTTTCTCCTTGGCCTACCTGGCCTCCTCCCTCCTTCAAATTCTCTCAGATATACCCGTTTCACCACTCTATTGTTACCCATTCTCTCCACATGACCAAACCATCTCAGTACACGTTCTTCGATTCTGGTGTCCACAGACTTCCTCACTCCACATCTTTCATGAGTCACATTATTTCGTATACTATCCATCCTCTGTACTGTGCATACATTCCTTGACAGTCCCATCTCCGTTGTTCTTACTCTTGGCTTTTCATTTTCATGGCACACCATAGTCTCACATCCTTATGTTAAAGTTGGTACTAACACTCCTTCATGTAAGCCTCGTTCAGCTGCAACACTCAAGCCTCTGTTTCTTATCAAGACCTTCATTGCACCAGCTACTTTTCTTCCTTGTGCCACTCTGCTTTCCACTTCCTTTGCACATTTTCCTCTCTTATCCATCACTGTACCCAGGTATTTGCACTCTCTCACCAATTCCAGTCTCTCTCCATTCACTGCAATATCGCACTGGGAGTCACCTTCTCTCTCAGTAACCATCACCTTACTCTTTTCTACATTTACTCTTAAGGCACGATGCTCACAGACATCAGCAAAACTCTGCGCAGTTGTATGCTAATAAATGTTATAGATTCACACTAGCCTTCATGTCAAAGTTATAGTCGGTTTGTTCTCACCTGATGGAACTGGGGTACACCTACAACTTGTATACCAAGTGCTTGCTGCATAAAATTTGATGAGCCTTTACTATGACGTTGGATATTAGTTGAGTCAACTTCCAGTTAGAGTACACTTGTCCTGCAAGTGATGTGAGGGGAATTTGGGGATCTTTTTCAGGTTAGAAAAAGTGAGCTGGTGAAGTGAATGAAGCACTTCTCTATCTCTCCCTCAGTGTTTCTACTGTATCACCAACATGAAGCATACGTTCCTCAAAGTTGCTCTCCATTAACCCTTTCATGGTCACGACAACTCTACCATGCTACTGCAGCAAACGGCAAACTATTTCTCTCACCTAAGAGTAAAAATAGGAGCCTGAGAGAGTTAATAGTGACCATTAACCTTCTCATGGTTGGATCAATTGCAGTATTTTATTTCAAATACACCAGTCCTGTATGAGACAGCCCTATCATGTATTCAATATGGACGGTGGGTGTTAGCGCCGAAGTGGTGACATGTGGAGGTGTAGGAGGACTACTGGGCCTTGGGATAGGCAACTGCCCCCAAGAAATAGGCCCTGAGCCTTTGCCCAGAGTCGGACACATAAAAAAAAAAAATAAAAAAAAATAACAACAGACGATTTTATTCTGCTGAGAGGGACAATAGGAACCTGAGACTGTCAGCCCTGTCACCATAAATCCTTTCATGATCGGGACAACTCTAGCACTCGGTAATAGGTAACATCAGATGGTTCTATTCGGCTGAGAGTGAGTCATAGCAGCCTGTTTAGTACTTCATGGCTTGGTTCACGATTATTCCTAGTTATTCTCTCAGCTCCTCAATGCCCTGCAAGTCCACGTTACATTCTTACAACTCTTGATGTTATTCTGGCAGTCTCTGTTTTGCTCACCTCCCACACTCCTTCATCCTGTATTCGTCCTCGCCGTCCATGCCATTTCCTTAGCTCATATGCATTTCGATCATAATTACCACTAGTGCTTGCCCGCAAACATTTGTGGGACAAACTAATAGCCTTTCCATCACAAAATGTTTGCAAATACCATTATCTTTGTTTCCATATCGTTACTGAGTAAAGAACTACCAATTCTGGCAAAGAAATTCGGGGGAAAAAATCGCATATTTTCGTGTGTCACGATTCACGGCAGTTTCGTTCCGACTCGTCGCGGTCGATCGCCGAAATTTATAATGCAAAAAGATCTGGGTCGACATATTACCGTTCCCACGAAAGAAACGAATAAAAGTACATAGACATTTTCGCATGCCGTGATTCCCGAGAATTTTGTGCCATCGCGTCGTGCGCGATTGCCGTTTTTTGATATTTTTCTGACACTCCTTGACCTACTCCAACCTGCTACAAAAAGAATAAGGTCGGTATTCATTACCGTTCTCATGAAAGAAACGAACAAACTCGCAGACAAACACACACATACACAACTTGGCTTTATTATTTAGATCACTGCCTCTAGCAACCGTATCTTCCTCAGTGTCGGCCCCGGAAGCTCGATTTTTTAGATTACATCAACAGATTACTTCCGCATTGCCTCCTGATGCATGTCCTTGCAATCCATCAAGAATAATAGCTAAGTAACCTTCTCATCCGACATTCGGATCCTGAGGTCAAGAGTTCTGAGGAATGCAGAGTACAATCGTGTTTACTTTTATCATGAGGCGTCCTCTCTGTCAAGCTGAAGTATGTTTCTATGTACAAAATTCTGACTTGATCAGAAATAAGTCTTCAGTTATCTGCCGCCAGACAGTAAAGGAACAACTTAATAGTTGATGATTGCTAAATGGAGGGTGCATGGATATGACGTTGTTTGACTGTGGTTTGTGCAAATGGTAACTGCCTGTAAGGCTGTCTTAGTATTATGGACTAATAGGAAACGATGTTAACTGAGTGTATATAACCAAATGTGATATTGTGGCCTCTCTACATGGGACTAATAGAAGTGAGGCTGAATGAGTGCATAATCATTTGTACAAGGCACTAATAGAAAGCGAAGTTACCTGATGTCATATGGCCGAATATACAGTAGGCTGTGAATTCAAAGTGTTAAAATTTCTAGTAGCAGTGAATATACGATGTTTTGGTGGTTAGCGTACTAATCATGTGATACGTCCATCCAGTGTTAAAGGTTTGAACCCATGCTGTGGTTGACATTCAGAATAAATGCTGGTAGTATATCTTTTCATATGCTTCGATATGTTCACACCCTGTCGGTTCAACCAGTGACATATAAAGACACTAACATAAGCAAACATAGCCGCTACAGTACTATAACTTTCACATGCAGAAGCCTCTTCCCAGTCGTGGTTCGCCAGCATGGGATTGAGTTATTACTGGTTATCACTCACTGTCAGGGAACAAAGTTTGCTCCTGCATTTTGGGCTTGATATGGAGTGACACAAATACAGATACACCAGCATGAAGAAGAGCTTTTTCGCATATAACAAGCGAACGAGCTTTTGTGATTATTTTCTCTTTTATACTGTGCTAGGCATGCTAATGGTTTTGTGAACTGTATAATACAGAATTGAACTGATCGACCTAACATAGAAAAAAATAACTACTCAAGCGTCATAAGGTAAAAAAGTTATTAGTCTCTGACAAGTGTGACGGTCTGGTCGACCCCGGGCCGTTTTTTTTTTTCTTCTTCTTCTTCTTCAGGCATAATTGGTCATCCAGTCCTATTGGCAACGCCTGAGCTAGTGCCTCGAGAAAAGACTCGGCAGCGCCACACGTTCGTCACTCCCCAAAGAAAATAAGGTATTATGGTAGTTTAACGTTAGGTCAGACCTAGATGGTTAGGTATAGGTTAGTCTAATGTCAAAACACGGGTTTTCTGATATATATATACTATATATATATATATATATATATATATATATATATATATATATATATATATATATATATATATATATATATATTGTTACATAGCCTATGATTTCATCATCCTTTGTGTTATTTTAACGCACAGTGTGCTGCATGTTTGATCACGAGCGTGTTCTGCCTCAGTCCCCCCCTTCTACCGTTATAGTAGAGTAAGTCGTTCTCTCTGTTGTCCAGAGCGGGATTGTGAACTCTATGTCCCCATGGCTTTCATTTGCGCGTCCTCTTACAAGTTGTATCAGGCTCTGCCGGCCCCTATATAATGAGCTCAGTCTCTGCATCATTGCCACTTAGATCTGCTCCTCATTTTGTTCACATCTCTGTCCTCCCCTGTACAGATATTATTATTGTGAGTGCTCAAGAAGTCTCCAACCATCTAGCAGCTGTGTAATTTGAGTATAACTTGTTGCATTTTTTCTTGTACTGTATAGCATAAGTTTAATTTGTAGGCCTAGTGAAGTTTTTGTAATTCATGTAGGGTTCTTTATGTCAGTCGTTTTTGATAATAGTTTGTATCTGTAATTATTTATCTGGCATTCGCTGAGTATTATCTGGTATCTCATTTTATCAGGGCTGACTTAGATAAATTTACTCTTGCTAATTTCGTGTTAATAGAGGCTATTGCAGTTAACCATATATTTAACCTGTTTATTTGCCATTACATTATCTTTATGAGTCCTGAATGTTTTGTTGTTAATTTAAGCATTAAACTTTAACTTGTAATTTTACCTAACTCTTTTGTTTTGAACCTGGAACTTTACGGGACAGTAGTGACTCTTCGTATTCTCACTTAAAGTGTACATTATCTTTCTCTGTTCCGTAACATATATATATATATATATATATATATATATACTGTATATATATATATATATATATATATATATATATATATATATATATATATATATATTGGTTTGATTAGCGAATTGTTTCATCAATTTCCAAGCAAAGCTGCGATGATGGCATATCATTTCTCGCTGAACTCACTCCAACGGTGCCAGTATGATACGATGAATGAGCGTACCCAAAGAAGAAAACACTCGAACACACGAAGTGCCGCTCACCGTAATTTTCTTTCCAGAAACAGACAATAACCTTCGCCTGCTCATAAAATCAAATGCCACCGGATGAAATGTATTCAACCCATCTGCAAACCGATACGCTACGTGTGCAGTGCATTTGGTCTCTGGTACGATTACAGTGTTATACCTTACTCTTCTTTTTTTGCTGTACTTAAGTTGATTCATACCTGTATCTGAATTTGTTTACTATTATATTTTTCTTATACCTGTCCTTTATTCTGATACATTGGCATACTTGATCCTGCTTTTGTTGCCATACTTTTGGCGATTCATACATGCATCTTAATAGGCCTATTATTATTATTATTACTATTATTATTATTTCTTATATTCACTCTCTATTTAGTTATATTCTTCTCGGTCATGTGATGAAGGCAACGAGATAGACGTTATTTTACGGTGTCACTTGTTGGAAATATCTCTAAATGAGACATATTCCTTAAGCATTATTTGCTCTTCATAATATAATAAACTGCATCAAAGTGCTCATCACCGGCGAGGCAATCTGTTGGTAAAAAAGTGATACCTTCCTATCAGAAAAAAAAAAAAACAGCGGGTGATCAAGCTTCTCCAAATGACTTTTGTGTCCCTGTAACCTTGCTCATAGGTTTAAGGCGAGAAGCTTCGAGATGGTATTCACGGTTACCAAGTACTGGGTTTTCATCAATTTTTACCTGCGGCGAAGCTGACCCTTCTGCAAGGGGTACACCTGGGGGATCTTTCTTTTTTCCTCCTTCAAGGAAAGTTCGAATATCTGCTTTTGGAGAGCTCTGATCGGGTTTCTTATGAAATACAAACTTGCTCAACTTGAAACTTTGAGTTCATTTATTATATCGTCTGTTTCGTCAGCTGACGCATCAGCTGACTGTTTGGCAAATTTTCATTTGTTTCTTCCTTCAAAGAAAGTTCGAATATCTGCTCTCGGAGAGCTCTGAACGAATTTCTTAGAATGTAAAAAGTTGCTCAGCATGATATTTTTTAGTTGATTCAACATGTCAGCTGTTGCATCAGTTAACGCATCAGCTGACTGTTACGCTATTTTCAATTTAGGTTATAACGAGGCATTTTAGCTACTGTCTTATGAAGTACAAAGTTATTCAGTTAGAAATTTTGAGTTCATCTAACATGCCAGCCGTCGCATCAGGTGATGCATAGTTTCGCTGCAGGTCTATGAAAACAGTTTTTTTTTTTTTTTTTTTTTTTGCTACTATACATGATCACAAGCCTCGAGTCTGGACCGTGTAAACTCAGACGTGATTATGACCATAAATATCGCACCAAATGCAGGAGACTCTTGCAAGGCACGGTTACACAAAAATGGTCTTGAACCGTTTTCGTTCCGGCAAAAACAGTGAATGGGCGTCCGTAGTGGCAAGGGATGGTCAGAAGGGAAGAGGAAAAAGGAACAGAACGAAAAGAGAGAGAGAGAGAGAGAGAGAGAGAGAGAGAGAGAGAGAGAGAGCGGCAGTGGTTTGAGTAAAGCAGTAATGGGAATGGAAATGTTCGAGGAGACATTGGGTGCAGAGCGGAAAAGATTCAGTAACAGAAAAACACAAAATGTCAGGGAAGTATCCACACAGCAGGTGATGGGTGATGTGTCAGAGTGAGTTGTAACTGAGGTGTGTGTGAGGGCATCAGTGTGAGATGTGGCAGTGTGAGGCGCGTCTGTTAAGCGTGTACGAGGGTGGCAGTGTGAGATGTGATGTGGTAGTGTACGATGTGGCACTGAGTGGTATGGCAGTGTGAGATATGGTAGGGTAAAGTGTTACTGTAAGGTGCTTGGGAAGGTGGTAGTGTAAGGTGTGGCAGTGTGTAATATGGTATGGGGTGGTGTAGCAGAGTATTGTGAAGCACTGTGTGACTATAAGATGTGTGCGAGGGTGGCAGTGTGACGTGTGCTGGTGTGATAGTGTGTGATGTGGTACTGAGCGGTGTAGTAGTGTCGTAGGGCACTATGAGGTGTGACTGTGAGGTTTGTGTGAAATTGTGGCAGTATGTGGTTTGGCAGGGTGGCAATGTTAGGATTAACTGGGGATTATGTAAGGGTCTATGAGATGTATTATGTACCGTGGTGAAGTGTGTGTGTGTGTGTGTGTGTGTGTGTATGTGTGTGTGTGTGTGTGTGTGTGTGTGTGTGTGTGTGTGTGTGTGTGTGTGTGTAGTAGTAGTAGTAGTAGTAGTAGTAGTAGTAGTAGTAATAATAGTAGTAGTAGTAGTAGTAGTAGTAGTAATAATAGTAGTAGTAGTAGTAGTAGTGGTGGTAGTGGTGACTGTAGTAGCAGTAGTAGTCATGGTAGTAGTAACTGTAGTAGTAATAGTAGTAGTAGTGTTTAGTGAGGCAGAATGAAGTGCAATAGTGTGTAGTTTGATACGTTATAGTGAGTAAGGTCAGGTGAGTGTAAGGTGTGGTTTGTTTGTAGTTTGGTAATGTGTTGTGTGGTAATGTAATGTGTGTGTGAGGTGTAATAGTGCGTACTGTAGTGTGAAACTGTGATTGTGTGTACTGTGGTAGTGTGGGGTATGTGTGTGGCGTGGCAGTGTGTAGGCTAGTGTGGTGGTGTGAGGTGAGTGTGAGATATGGTAAAGTGATGTGAAAGTGAAGTGCGGTAGAGAATGGTATGGCAGCATGTAATGTAGTATTGTGTGTGGCTGTGCAGTGTGTTTTGTGGCTGGGTGAAGTAAGTGTGAGATGTGGTGGGGTGTAGTGTGTTAATCTGTTGGATAGTAATGTGTAGACTGATTGTGTGTGGTGTGGTAGTGTACAGTACAGTAGTAGGTGATATGGTAGTGTGTGGTGTGGTAGTGTGTTGTGTGATAATGTGCAGTGTCGTAAGAGGTGTGGTTGTGTATGGTGTGGTAGTAGGTACTGTGACAAGGTGTGATAGTGTGTGGTGTAATAGAGTGAAATGAGGTAGTGTCCTCTGCTACACAGAGACATTTTTAACGTCGTATAAAAATATGTCGGCTGCAGGAGGTTAGACGAAAAAGAGAAGGAATTATAGGTTCATTGCATGTACTAAGAAAAGTCTAGGAACGAGAAAAAGACGGTAACTATTCAGAAAGAAATTATGGGGAAAAAGGGTAATTGGAAACAAAGCTAGCTGTGAAAGAATAGGTTTACAATGGAATGATGCTGAAAATAATACTGGAACTGAAAAAGAATGAAGAGGACACGCCACATGAAGTAAACCTGGATAGAAGGATGAGGATGAGGTATAAATCTGTGATGGATGTAACAGGATGAAGTGGACCAAATAGAGAATTGTGATGGATGTAAGTAGGTGACACATATCTATCTATTTATCTATCAGCGTGTGTGTGTGTGTGTGTGTGTGTGTGTGTGTGTGTGTGTGTGTGTGTGTGTGTCTGTCTGTCTGTCTATAAACAAACATTAAATTCGATGGTATATCCAGTGTGAGGGATATCAGCGTATACAGTAGTCTAAGGCTTCCAACATATGTGAGTGTTGCAGCATTATTTCACCGCAGATGGAAATTGTGAGAAAGCAAGAGAACCTACCAGTGTTAATTCCATCACAGCAAGAGGTGCTTCCTAACCTGACAAGAACATAAGAACATAATAAAATAAGATAACTGTGGCACACCAGTTGACGAATACTAGGCAACTCCTGGAAAAGTGTGTGTCTGTGTGGACTGAGTTATGAGATCAAAACAAGGACAGCAAAGACGATTGTAGGTCTCTCTCTCTCTCTCTCTCTCTCTCTCTCTCTCTCTCTCCACATGGTGCTAGCAGGGAAAAAAGGGAATGACCACCATGCTGCATGAAAACACTAACATGGAAATTTCATAGAGAATATTAATAAGGAAAATATAGTGAATGTAATAAATCCTACGGTAATGAATGCTCATATAATATAATGATGATGATAATGAAGATGATGATGATGATGATAATAACAATAATAATAATAATAATAATAATAATAATAATAATAATAATAACAATAATCTATCTATCTACAGTATCTATCTATAGCCCGAAGCCCTAATCCCGCAAAGGGTGGCCACAGACTAGACGCCTCCAAGTCGCTCTGTCACCCACCATTTGACTGCCCTCTCCCCAACTCACTTCCCACTCCCTCATATATCTCTCAACTCCATCCCTCCACCTCATCCTCGGCCTACCCCTCCCTGTACCTCCCTCCACCTCACCTACATATACTCTCTTAGTCAGTCTTTCATTCTCCATTCTCTCCACATGTCCAAACCACCTCAGTGTATTTCTCCTAGTTTTCTCAGTCACATCCAGATCCACCCCACAACGTTCTTTCACTTCATCATGCGTCAGCCTGTCCCTCCATGTCGCTCCACATGCTCCCCTCAAGTAACTCATTTCCACTACTTTCACCCTTGACTTGTGCCCCTTTAGCAACGTCCATGCCTAGCTTCCATACGTCAGGGTAGGGATCACAATACTATCATGCAGTGACTTCTTAACTTCCATACTCACCTCCCTATTTCTCATCACCGCTTTCAGTGAACCAACAACCTTCCTTCCCTGCTGTACTCTTTCAAGCATTTCATCCCCCAAACTTCCATCCTTGCTCATCACACTACCCAAGTACTTGAATGCACTCACATTCTCCATATCCTCACCATCCAACCTCACTGTGCATTTTGTGACTTCATTCCTCTCAAACATCTTAACTTTACTCTTGTTTACATTAACTTTAAGATTCCTCTTCCTACACACTGTCTCAAATTCATTCATCAACCCTTGTAATTCCCATTCAGCTTCATTCACTGTATCATTAGCAAACAATTATAATAATTTAATTATCCAAGATTTTTTAGTTGCTGGAACGATTCGTTAAAAAAATGGCAAAGAGTTAAATCATCGTACTGTACTGGTCCAAAATTATATACTATAATCGGCCTGTTTTCACCTGATAAAGATATGTAATAGCATTGCAGCTTAACTGATGGGCATATGTGGTCAGCATGGAGAGATCACCTGACTAATAATTAAGGAGACCCATTCCTACTTAGTGAGGACAAGTGTGTTTACAAGGAGTATTATACACAACTTAAGCTTGTTATGACAAGTGTATCGGTTTGAACAAGGAATATTATACACAACTTAAGCTAATGAAGGCAACATTATAATCATTATAAACGAGGATTATCGTACACAAATTATGCTAGGGAAGACAAGTCTATGAACGAGGAATATATTACACAACTCAAGTTAGTGAAGATAAGTGTAAAAACGAGAAATATTATGCGCAATTTTAACACTGGACAATTTATAAATATTTCAGAAAGTTTTCCAAAGCCCTCAACATCTATAGACTCGTTATGTTGCACTAATTGAATACATAGGAGGTGATCTTTTTCTCCTGTCACAGCGTGCCATATGCTGGTCCTAAAGTGTGATGACATGAAGGAAGAAGGCCAAAGTGAGGGAAAGAAGTCAGCCAAGCGAGCAAACTCCAGCACAAAGGAATGTCGTAAATTATTATGGTGCAAAATGGGAAAGAAGAACGATCGGTAAAAAGAGGAAGGGACGGCTGGATAAAAATGGGAGAGGATTAAACGGTTGACGAAAAAGAGAGACGAAGGAGTGTTTGGTGAAAAAAAGGATGGGTGGGGGGGGGGACGATTGGCTGGTAAATAAAATGAAGCGGTGGTTGGTGAAAAAAAAAAATGGAGAAGTGGTAATTGGTCAACAAAGGGAGAGAAGGGGGTTGCTGGTGAAAGAAAAAAGGACGAGATGGGGTGGTTGGTGGACATAAACTAAGGAAAGGATGTTGGGTGAAAATAACACAGAAAACCTGGGATAATGAGTGAAAATAAAAGGGGATTTTTCAAACTCTTCCTTCCTCAACCGCCGTCCCTCCACTCCCTCTCCTCTCTCTCTCTCTCTCTCTCTCTCTCTCTCTCTCTCTCTCTCTCTCTCTCTCTCAATCCCCACATTTTTCCTTACATTATTTCCCTTCTCTCCTTCGATGTCAGCTTCCAGATCAACTGCTTTTCCAGCATTTTTCTTCCTGGCCTTCCTTTCCCCTCCTTTCCTAGTCTACTCAATGTAAAATCTTTTACAGAAACTCTGAATCCTATTTTCTCGAGCCCCTGTGCTCCACACACACACACACACACACACACACACATTCAACCGTCGCTGCTGCTTCCCACGGACTACACATACTGCGCACACTGAAGAAATTAAGTGATCTCGCTCAGCACCTTACACATCTGTACGCTACGTTCATTCTTCTCAAGTTAAGCTACTACGTCTCGCCAGTCTGGTCTTCATCCCTCAACAGCACACAGTGAATCTTTCTGTCTGTCGCAGATCATCACGCTCACCATCTCCAACAGTTTCAGAAAAAAATAAATAAAAGCAGTTAATGGCCCCACGCCATAAACACCTGCTTCCCCCTGAGGCTCCCCGTCCCCACCGAGCTGTTGGTCACCACAGTGTACTGGTACCCATCAGAGCAAGAACGTACCGGAACATACACAGCACCATCCCAACAGTAGTTAATTTCCCTAACGCTCAGCTTCAGTATCTATGTGATTATATACCAGCAGATCACGTCCTACTTATTTCACTTCTAATTAGTCCTTTCTCTACAGGCACTGACTTTTACTTCTCTGTGCATTTACTTTTCATATTAAATTGTACAAAGTACATGTCTATGTATGTATTCAGCCCCTGTCTGCTTGTATGTATCAATGAACCGTTAATAATAATAATAATAATAATAATAATATTAATAATAATAATGATATTAACACTGTATAACAAATTTCAGGGTGAAGAAGAAAACATAGTCCTCTGTAGGATTTTATTATCAATTCAAGTGTGCTGAATCTGAATCTGATAGCCAAATACCCCTATCAAGTCACATTTTCTCATAATATGCCTACAAAACATTCATACATTCAAACTAAAAAATAAAAAATAAATAAATAATAATATTGTCATTGCCAAATGAAATGTCATCATTGTTAATATTCCATATCCAGTAAAAAATAAGCACTTAACATGTATTTTAGAATGAGTTTCTGTACTTATTAGTATTTACTTATGCGTTTGTGTGATGTCTCTGGTTGGTCACGCTTCAGATTCCAGCAGAAATTGGCTAGCATGGCTGGACTCCATTTCCCTGTGTACCTGTTTTCCATTATTGATATATCTTGATGAAACCTCTCTCCGTGTTCATCACTTACATCCCCTGCATTCTCTGTGAAAAAGGACAGATGAGAATGTAGAAAATGAAGCTTCAGTGACATGTTGCACCAACGATCTTGGTAACACTTTATTAGTTCATCCACTAAAACATTACGTTGGCCGTCTTTATACTTTTCCAGTAGGCCATTGCACACACCTTTGAATGCACACCATGCAGCTAACTTAGTTCCATCCATCATTAATTCACAATCCTTGTCAGTCATAAGTTGACGAACCTGAAGGCCAACAAATATGCCTTCTTTAATTTTAGCATAACTTATTTTGGGAAATTTCAACTTGAGGTCCTGGAAACATGGCTGATGATGATGCAGGGCTTTGACAAACTTTCTCATTAAGCCCAGTTTGATAAGAGAGGTGGCAAAACTATCTTTTCCTTCTTTACTTGTGGTTCATGAATAACATTGTGGGATCCGCGTACCAGTGAATCCAGAGGTGGCCATGCTGAGATGTGGGAAAATTCTAACTGACAAGGAACACAGAATGAAGAATACTTACCTGTGATGTCTGTTAAACAGAAGTAGCAGTCAGCTGAATGGTCCTTCGGCTCTCTCCAGACCATTGGCACACCAAATGTGAGGCCAGGACCGGTGCCTTTTACCCATGCCAAAAGTGAACTTGTGCACCTGACACAGAAAATATGAGGTGCCCATCGTTTGTCCTGATCACCAATTTTACATCCGAAGTACAGCTCATATAGTTTCTTCAAGTGTGAAGTCAAGTGGCTTTTATATTGTTTCAGTGTCAGCGATCTGCATATGTATACAAACGCTGTCTGGAGAATTCTTGCATTCTCTAGGCATTATTGCTTAGGTAATATCAATGTCACCTGTAAACGGATATAAAAATTAGATGATCTAAATCAAATTAGAATTTTGCACAAAACGATAATGACGCACTCGAGATAGGAACCATTCGTGACTTAATACCAAGGTACCCTGGGGTAAATAGCGTTACATACAGGCGGATCATTTACAAGAAATTAGTGGGTCACACACAAAGTGGGTGTTATTTTTGGTGTCTGCATATATAACTGCCTTAGGAAAGGCCACTCTTCTTTTCGTTTTTTTTTTCTCGCTGTTATACAGTGCAATTATTATTATTATCATCATTATTAAACTGCCTATCATTCAACTCTCCTCTCCCGACCCTCCCACTCCACAGCCCCTTCAACCTTCTGCCCTTCCATCCTCTCCAATTTCTACCTCCTCTTGCCGTTCTACCCTGTCCAGTTCCTTCCACCTCTGGCCGTTCCACCCTTTCCACTCCCTTCCAGCTTTGACCCTTCCACTCTCTCCACTCCCTTCCAACTCTGACCTTTCCACCCTCTCCTACCGCTCCACAACCTACCCTTCCACTCTCTCCACCCCCTTCCAACTCTTGCTCCTCCATCCTCTCCTGCCCATTTCATCTCCCACTCTTCCACTCTCCCCTGCCCTCTCACCCTCCTGCTCGTTCACGGTCTCCTACCCCACACCCGTGACTTTCTTTTTCTCACCCTTTTGCCGTGACAAATATTCGTTCTCTGAGCACATGGGATGGGTTGTGGAGGGGTGGTGGGTTATTGGGACAGAACTCAGGTTGGGACCTTCAGGATTTTTTTTTATATTTTTTTACTTTAGATGACCAGAGGAAAGAAAATGAAATTATGTAAAAAAATAAAATAAAGAAAAGCACCAGACGTCGCGTGTCCTCAATTCACTTTTTAAAAATCTGTAAAATCTGGACTTGAACTGTGGAGTAAAGTGTGGGTGAAAATTATTTTAGGAAACCAAGTTCCTAAGAAATATGGTTCAGGGAATAAAGATATTCTGATAGGCAGAAGGGACAAAACATATACAGTTGGAGAAGATGAGAGGAATTAGGTGCATGACTGTTAAAAGAAGGTCAGGTGCGACATGCAGAGGCAGCTAAGGAAAAAAGGAACACTAGCATAAAGCTGAACAGCAACAGAGAGGAGAAGAAAAGGAAGGATCAGCAGTAAGAGAGAACAGCAGTAACAGCAACAGTGATAGTAGCAGCAACAGTAAGAGGCTGCAGCAGCAGCAAGACGCAGCAGTGGTGGTACCAACAGCAGCAGCAACAAGACACAGCAGCCACATTAGTAGCAACCGTGGGAGCAGAAGTAACAGCAGCAAGTCAGCAACAACAGCAAGAGTCAGCAACAACAGCAAGAGACAACAGCAACAATGGTAGCATGAGACAGTGCCGGGGGGCAGGCTGCCATCATCACTTTCCTCTCTTAAAGATACCACCATTGTCCTTCCCCTTCATCCTTGTATCTCCAGTTGTGTGTGTTTCGGGATTTACATTTCTGTTTACTTGCTGTTTGTTGAGTTTTTTAGCTGCACCATCTCTTGCCATTTCTCCCTCGAGTATTGTCTCTAAAAGACCACAATTCTTTCATTACATTTCCTGCACCATTTACTTGCATGACCGTATATGTTCATTTTATTAAATGAATCTTCATCGTGTTGTCATCTAATATCCATACACTATATGACTCCTTCCTCCTTGGCACCATCTAGTTAGTCTACTTTAACCTGCTGCATGCCAGCTATTTTTAGCCCTATGGGTCGCCTCTGTGCTGGCCATTTTCGACCATTTTTTTGACTGAATTGATAGATTTTGATGTGAAAACAACAAATTTCACCATTAAAATGCTCACTGAAGCTCGGAAATGGGTTTTATTGAGTCCTGCATACTCGTATACAGGTATTCCTGCTCTCTCACGCTCTCCACATTTGTGAGAGAAAGCCGTTTTCTATGTAAGGTATACTCAGGTATTTTTGCTGGAAAGGTATAGCAATGTTCATTACACTTCTCTGACTACTTATTACTTCAACATCTGTCACAATTTGTGTGTCTCTCCTACTGTGAATGCATTGTCCTACACTTACTTGAAGATCGGTACAACCTGACTTCACTATTTACAGTCCTTACACTTACAAGAAAATATTTACAACTTGATTTCACTATATATAGTCCTTACACTTACATGAAATATTTACAACATGCCCTCACTATGTACAGAACTGGGTGAGGCACACATGCAAAGTGAGGCAGAGCGAGTGTGAGGGGGGGAGCGAAAGGGTGTACGGCCTTGACCGACTAGGGCATGGTGGAGGAACAGTTACCATACATGCCTGTCAATTTTTACCCGCAAATCTTGAAAAATGCGGTCACAGTGATTTTAATTTTAAGCCATTTTAAAACGGCACTGACACTGGCTGCGGAATTACGTTAGACCATTTTAAAACGGCACTAGCACGTGGTGGGTTAACTTAGCAAGAGCTTTGTCCTTTTGCAGCTGTCACATAGCTTAGGGACAACACAAAACAATGCCAAGTTTCTACATCCTATTATAGCACCTGTACGTGATTGGTATCAAATGTTTGTGTTAAGTCTTATTACAGCTCAGCATTCAAGATGAAGTGATGACACTTTTAGGCCAATGAAAGTGGAGAGAATACAGATCCCTGACTTCTTGCATTAGCTGCTAACATCCACGGCTCTACATTCCTTCCATAGCAGTATTCCGTGACTTGCATCACAATATAGTGTTAATCCTTTTCTGCAACTCACTGTTCAAAATAAAAAGATGGCAATAGGCCAAGTTAACGTTTACAGAATAAGTCCATCACTCCTTTCAGCTATGCCATTGGCTTGCTGCTGGCTGTCTCTTCCTCTGAGTTCAGAATCGATATCCAATCATCATGGTTTTTATGTCGCAGTGTTTGCAGTTGTAGGTCCAGTTCACACTCAGACTGTAGGCCCCTCAACCCATGATACGCTGCCATTTATATCATTGCTACATGCAAACGATTTTATTCAGCTTAAGAGAGACTTTTCAAACTGCAGACGTTAGATATAGCGTTCATTACCTCCTTCACTGGCGTGGGTGCTCTCCTAAGCTGAAAATATTGGTACAGTTGCAGTAATATTAAGTTCTTGTGGCATACAGCATTTGTGCTGTTGGAGTTAAGACTTCATTTTTTTTTTTTGTCTCGATGATGCAATGTTTGCTTGAATGTGCTGTGCAGACATTGCTTTTGTTATAATTTTTCACGATAAGCAATACTGCTAGCCGCGACGAATAAAATTTTTCCTTTTTCTGTGTCTATTCGCCTTAGTTTCATTCACCCCACCTTCACAGTGAGAAAGACATATTTACCTACAAAATAAATAACCATAAGTTTATAAATGGTTAGACCGTAAGGTGTAACCAGGATTCAGGGCTTGACTGGAGAGTGAGTAGGCTGTCTGGCCCATTTCACTGGGCAAGTTACTGATGTTCTCTCTCTTTTGTGTTTTCCCCTCCCTTGTTTTATGGACACACTTCTTAGCCTATTCTTAGGTGAAGAAAAGTCAGAGCAATGATGATGATGATGATGATGATGATGATGATGATGATGATGATGATGATGATGATCCCTTACTTTACAGCATGATATACTGCAGTTGTTACCTCATACGCTGGCATATTTTCAGTCTAGTTCGAATTACATAAAATCCATTGAATGAAAATGAAAGTTTAAAGACTCTGGAGAACCATCTTGCACTTTTTTTTTTATAGTTGTTTCCAGGATTTTAATACTTGCTTTGCCTTTTCTATGGTTGGCACAAATTAACTTATTTATAAAATTTGCGATTCATTTATATTTATTACATCTGTTTCCAATGAACACAGTCTCTCTCTCTCTCTCTCTCTCTCTCTCTCTCTCTCTCTCTCTCTCTCTCCTTCACACACTTTTGTACCCACAGTAACAGTAACATACACTCACAGTATCAGTCAATTATTCATTTGTTTTCTGAACTACCAGGAAGCTCTCTCACTACGTAGAATATTCTTTTAAAAATGCTTATATTTAAACAATCCCTGGGCATTAATTAAAAGACCCAATCAATGCTTCAATCCCTTAATTGGAAAATGGCCAAGCTCGCCCATCATCCCTCAGCCAATCAGTGTCTAGCTTTACAAATTGGATGAATAGTCGGGGCAGCACTGTGTTGGCTGTCTCTTTGATATCCAATACCACGTCAGATATTAGTCGCAACAGGAATCAAACAAGGTAGGGAGAGGGAAAGGACCTTGAACACAGAAATGATGAGAGTGATGTGGCAAGGGAGAGTGAGAGGTGAATGCGACTAAGAAAAAAGAAATCTGGCAATAGGAAGGGGGTGGGGGTCGGTGGGTAAAGATGGAATAATTAAAGTGTTAGGTCCCTTGTACACGATGGCGGCATGATTATTTATTTTTGCTGCCCACAGACGATTTTACTGAGCTTGGGAAAGACCACTCTTAGGGAAAGTGTTAATGACGCCAGTATCCAATCTCAGCAGTTCGAAAAACTTGATTTAGTTTGAACAAAATAATCCTAAAACAGCATAAAAATGAAGAACAGATAGTCGTAGTGAAATGTTTTAGCCCTTCGACATTGTAACCTTTTTTATTGTTAGTTCTTGTTAACTCGAGGAGTTTTTATTAAGCTTACGAATGACCTCAGACTGAAGAGGTTCGATAATAACATCCATTAACCCATTTACTGCTACGTGGCTCCTATCTGAATAAAATCGTCCAGAGGAAGTAAATGTATTCTGTCTCTAGTCCACTCATTTATTGCCCCATCAGCAACGTAGGTGCCTAGGGTGTGACTGTCATGTCCAAATATTTAAGACAACAGTGACCAGTAAGGTTTGGTGAGAATGAAAGTTGTGAGATATAAAAATGGGAATGTTAATCAGTATGCAAACCTGAGTTTTAAGCACCATTAATTATCTGACATTTTGCTCTAATATCGAATCTGGTATCGCGAAATTACGCTTTTCTCCTTTATGGGGGTCATTTCAAAATGAAAACATATGATTTGTGACGGCGGGGACATGAATCGAAAGATAAAAAAAAAAGGCGGTCTTATTTTGACAGAAGAAAGTTTTTCTGTTACATTTCTGACACACTAGGAACACCTAATTGCATTTTTTGTTATTTAGTTATCATACGTAAGATTGAGATAGTTTAATTAAAACATGCTGAATTAAACTGTGATTAACCTTATTATAAGATAGTGAAAAAATAGTAAAATTTGAAAAAGAAATTATGAATGGGTTAAGAGTGTTTAGATATATATGAATGCAAAGATGTTATTTTTTTATTTTTTTTTTTTTTACATTATGGTGGCAAAGTGGATGTCTTTTCAGATCCTGGCCAGCAAGAGTTTTATATTATATTTTGCTGTGTTAGTATTAAAATGATGACAGTTGTATTTTGTTTTAGACATCCTGATCATGACATCCCAAACAAAACATTCCCTTTGTTCTAAATTCATTGATTCTGCTGGTCGGGCAAGACAGCTTCTCCTCACTGAGAAGCTGTTCAGGAAGGGAAAGACAGAAGAATCTACTGAGTGAGGGAGATGGCGATTCTTTTGCCTCTGACAAAGGCTCAAAGTTAGCTCGAAAATGGCAGGAAAAGCCATTCTGAGTGATAAGCAGCTGCAGGATAATCTGGAAAATGTCTGGAGTAATGCTAATGATGTAAGTTCAAGAAGGGTCGGGCAAAAGAAAAAGGACCAGATCATGATGTCATTTGACAGGCTGTTTGACATCACAAAGTGTTGCTGTGCCATACTGTCCCGTGCAGACGCAGGCTGCACTGAGGACTACGTGGGTAGTGCTCACTTGTCGCTGTCCTCCACACCAAAAGCTTCCTGAGACCATAGTGACACGGAGGACAAAGATTTGGTGACTTCAGCAGCCACCAAATCTCCAATGTCGACAAGAAAGAGACCAACAGGATGATTTAGGCAGACAAAAGGAATGAGATGTAGAAAGAGAGAGAGAGAGAGAGAGAGAGAGAGAGAGAGAGAGAGAGAGAGAGCTAAGGAAACCAGAAAGAGATCATACTTCCGAGAGTAAGGAGGAGGAGGAGGAGGCAGATAACATGCCTGATAAAATCAGTCAGAGCGATGATGAAACTAATCTTGTACGAAAAAATAATCTCAGATTCAGTCACCCTTTGGCACGAAAGCTACAAACATTAAATCTCTGGCACTAGCAGCAATCCGCTACAGGGTTGGTGTCAGACTGGCTGCTGCCATGGCCACTACTACATTAATCATATGGAACTGAGACAAAAGAGGACAGAAAACCAGTTCATTGATTATCATAAAGTTGCCAGTGCAAAAACAGGTGATGACAGAAATGCAGGAAACGGGAATATCAGCAAGGAAGATGAGATCATACGTGTCCTCTTTAAAGGAAAAAAAATAATATGGGAGTACTCTGTAGAGGCAGTAGCTTACCTGTTATCAATAAGTCTGCTCGGCAAAGAGGACCGGGGATAAGCAACAGCAACAGTAACAACTCCTGGGTGAATAAAATCACGTGCCTTTAGGTGTAATAAAATCGCCTGGCGTTATCTGGAGTAAAATACTAGCAATGTTCCAAACATAAAATTGTTAATGGTGACATCATGTCTAAAATTGTTAATGGTGACTTAATGTCTGATTTGGCTCATTATTCTCACTGGGTTAAAAGTAATCTTGTTTTTAATGCAGTAAAAAGTAGTTCTTACATCTTTCAACCCATTAAAATTTACCACAGGAATATTCTCTAATTTTTAACAATATCCAACTCAATCTTGCATCATCTCTGAGCATATTTAGGGTTTCATTCTCATAGGATTTATCTTTGAGAGATCATATTACCTCTCTTGTAAAATCAGCTTGCAAGAAATTAGGTGTGCTAAGCCGACTCCATGCCTTCTTTACCCATGCCACTTGTTGATTCTGTACAGGGGCAATATTCGACCCTGTGTAGAGTACAACTCTCATGTGTGGGGAGGCTCCCCACATACAGCCCTTCTCAGTTAGGTGGAATCAAAGGCTTTACGTCTCATAAACTTTACTCCTCTCACTGGTTTCCTTCAACTTCAATCTCTTCACTGCACTGTTGCATCTTTAGCACATTTTTATCGCTACTTCAGTTTCCGCTGCTCCTCAGAACTGTCTCCTTGCATCCCTGCACCATTACAGCAGGCACATAGCACCCATCTAGCTGCAAACTCTCGTCTGTTTTCTGTCAAACTGTAATGCATGAGCTAATCATTACTCCCAGCCCTTCATATACACAACAGATCCACTCTGGATCTGCCTTCATCTGTTTGCATTTTCTACAATATATGACATTCAGACTTTTAACTGCAGTGTGTCCACGAATCTGCAAATGGACGGATCATGAATTTGACTCTATTTTGTTTTAATTTTTTCTTCGAGGGAACAATTCCCGAGTTTCTAACCTTTGGTTCCTTTTTCCTTGCATAAAAAAAGGCATTGTTATTCAGTCTAGAAATGACTTATGGGACGGAGTGGGGGGAGATGCATCCTGCCCTAATACCTTCACTACAAAAAAATCATACTGAATAAGTTATAAAATTTTCATTAGCATATTATTATCTATACTAAATTTATGTTTATCAGATATTATATTTACCCACTAAGTAAGAGGGAAAATATGTGATTTGTCTTTTTTTTTTTTTTTTTTTTTTTTTTTTTTTTGCCTGGCTGTTTCCATCTACGGCTCTATAATCTGGTTGATGACTGACTTATCCTCTTGTCCATTTAACTCGCCACACGTCTATCTGTCTTGTTATCTTCCTCATCATTAACTGTACCTAGTTATCTGCATGTTTCTTAACTTACTGTACTTGACCTTAATGATAGCACTGGTTTACAAAAGAAAAAAAAAATGAGGCAATATGTGAATAGGTGTTTTTGATTAATTTTGATATGCTTAATTCAAATTTCTAAACAGTTTTGCTCTATCACCTCTAGCTTTTTGCTTTCACATATCCTTTTTTTTTTATAATGCATATATATATATATATATATATATATATATATATATATATATATTTATATATACATATATATATATATATATATATATATATATATATATATATATATATATATATATATATATATATATATATATATGTATATATATATATATAATATAATGAGTTTACCTCATATATTAAAATGGCATATTACAGAAAGAAACAAAACAAACAGAACATTGACAGAACTAAATATTACTATTACCCTGTACTTGGATATAAGCATATATACACATAATAGTATTATGGACAGTCAAAAGTTATTATTATTATTATTATTATCATAATAATGGAGGGTGAAAGACTGACGAAGAGAGTGTATGTGAGTGAGGTGGAGAGGGAAAGAGGGAGGGGGAGGCCGAGGATGAGATGGAGAGATGGGGTGGAGAGGTATATGAGAGAGGGGGGTGTGAGTTGGGAGCAGGGGAGTGAAATGGCGGGGGACAGGGCGACTTGGAGGCGATTTGTTTGTGGCCACCCCAAACGGGATTGAGGCGTCTGGCAATAGATAGATAGATAGATAGATTATTATTATTTTTTTTTTTTGGACAATCTGGTGTACTTTGCCTACGGGATGTAGCGCAGGAGCATCCAGCAGAAGTCCCCCATCATGCCGGGGTTCTACTTGCCTTGGTAGTTGCTCTCCATCTTAGTAATACTTTGGTGGAACCTTTCCCCATTTTCGCCACTTACTGCTTCGAGGTTTTGGGGGAAGAAGTTGAGGTGGGAATGGGGAAAGTGAATCTTGAGAGGCATTCGGCACCCATATCCTGATAAGCCTGCAGCAACTTCTCGACACTCTCTTGGTAATCTAGTGCCTGGGTGTTACCAAGGAAGCCATGGCAGACTGACTTAAATGCTTCCCATGCTCTTAGTTCCTTCAAGGTGAGCTTCTCCTCGAATACCTCATCCTTCAGCACCTCCCGGATCTGAGGTCCGACGAAGATGCCCTCCTTGAGCTTAGCAGAACTGAGAGCTGCGAAGAGAGTGGACAGGTGTTGGAAGGTAGCGCAATCCTTGTCCATGGGCTTCACGAAAATCTTCATAAGGCCAAGCTTGATATGAAGAGGGGGAAGGAGCACCTTGTTCATGTCCACCAGAGGATTTTCTTGGACACTGTATTTCCCAGGCACGAAAGTGCTCCTAGACTCCCAATCCTTCTGGACTCCCAGTCCTTCTGCATGTAGTGCTTGGACACACCCCGACTGTCCCGGGGACAGAGAAAGCAGCAGTACTTCGTGAAGCTCACCTGCATGCCCATTAGGAGCCCAATGACATTGAAGTCCCCACAGAGGCTCCACTGGTGCTGCTGGTACTTGACAGCTTCCAGAAGCAGTTCCATATTGTCATATGACTCCTCCAAATGAAATGAGTGGCCAGTGGGAATCCTGGGGTATTTATTCCCATTGTCCAGGAGCTACATTATTCATTTTACTATCAAATTGTGTGCAAATTATTCTTCTACTATTAATATAAAATAAGATTAAAAATAAAAAAACAGCTACTTTATATAAAAGTATCATCTTACAGGATGATTGAAGAGCAGCACTAACCACCCCCTCTCACTGCCAGTAAGCTACTGGCATTCCCAGCTGCACAATGCATATGTTTGACCTTGCTGTGTTGTGGTTTTAAACCAGGTTCAGAGAAAATAAGACGGTAAATGGATTTTGGGCGAATATTTTGGGTCTACGCCTATATGTATACATGTATATCTCAAAAACTAGAGATGATGAGTGAAAACTGACTTCGAATCTGAAATCAGCACCCCAAAATTAGGTTGGAACACCTAGTTTCATTCTTGCCTCAAATTTTTTGTAAACCAGTGTATTCTTACAATCTTCCCACCTGAACGTCTGTCTGCTCTCAGTACTACCTGCTCACGTACCACATACCAGCAGGCCACTACAGCAGATCTTATTTTGTCTTAACAAAAAGATTTTTAAAGTTTTTACTAGGACTCGCTTAACCCCTCAATGGCCTCCAGCGTCGAATGACGTTTAGCCGATTAATGGCAGCAGGCGTCGTTTGAGCGCAGCCTATAAAATACTGCAAAATTTTGGGGGAAGTGAACAAACGTTCTGAGCATCTTCAGACTGACCAACACTACACTCCCATACAGTTCAGAGCCTGCTGCTGTGATGAGTGGATTTTCGATTTTTTCGCTCCTGGCCATGCCTAAACAAGCACAACTACACCCATTATCTTGACCCAGGCAGAAAATATTATCTTGTCCTCTTTTGCAAAACACGCACAACCACCTGTTTACGATTATGAATTAATAGAGGCACAAAGAAAAAAGGCATGATAATAAGTGAAAAATACATTTTTCTCTTGGTATCTTTACCTATTGGCTCAGGTTTGTTGTACTGGTTTGGATCATTCGATGCACTGGGACTTGTAGAAAACTGTGAAAACTTTCGGGAAGTGAACGAACATCTGGGACACGAGACTGACCTTCACTTCATGCTCTCACAGACTCACACATCATCTGTCAGTACACCATCTGCTGCCGTGACATGTGAACGTACGACACACATAGTTACACCCATTATCTCAACCCAGACAGAAAATATCATCTTCTTCCTCCCCTGCAAAACACACACAACCACCCTGTTTAAGATTATAAATAAACAAAGGCATAAGCAACAAAGACATGAGAATAAAATAAAAATTAAATTTTGTTTGGTATCTTTACCTATTTGCTCAGGTTTGTTGCACTGTTTTGAATCACTTTACATATTCTTTGCCTTTTACGAGCATAACAGGATAGTTTTCTGTGTTCACGTGATGCTATTGTGGGTGAAAAGAACTTCCTTCCCTTCCTGGTAATCAGCTCATGCAAGGTGCGAATGGCAGGTCGTCTCGCAATTCTGACCGTGTAAACTGTTGGCAAACATCCAGCTGTACCCTTTTTCCTTACCCAGGCAAAAAATATCATAATTTCCCACACTCACGACAAAGAGACAGCAACATATATTGTGAAAATAACAAGGTAAAATGATAGACAAAGGGAAACGTGTTCTTACAGAAAAAATAAGTTTTCCCCCATCTGTAAATGCATTTATTTCTGCTTTGTCTCTGTATTCGTAATAATTAGACTTATTCGTAGTTTTGAAACAACATTTCGATTCTATGTTTAGCCATGCACGTGGTGTGGGAGCAGTAAGTTGCGACTCAACTTCCCTATTGCTAATCAGATCGGACTCTCCATTTTCACCTCCCGTGGGAGAGCCTAGCCTCGAGGGACGGGTAATTTTCTCATTTAGGACTGCAAATTCAACCCTTTCACTCCCTTTTCAAAGCATGGGCACAACGATAACGTAAAAAATAACTCGACACTACCATAAACATATTTTATATCAAAAAGGTGAAAAAAACATTCATATATATATATATATATATATATATATATATATATATATATATATATATATATATATATATATATATATATATATATATTTTAAAGCCAATCCTAACATATTATGGATTGAAATCATTCGTTATCATCATATCTATTATATGTGCAACAGTTCAGCCCCATTCACATTTTTTTAGGGGGTAAAAAGAATTACAACAACACGTGCGATGTTGCAGTGTAGCAGCACCTCTTGGCGGCACATATCTGTTGCCAATATTTCTGAAACTTTCACGCTCCATTGCAAGCCACAGAATGGGTCTAGGAAGCTGGGATTTGCACTGTTAGGTGCGTCTGAACTTTCTCTTCAATATGGCAAGAAAAAAAATCAATTTTCAAAACTTCAGAAAATGGCCCTGGCATCAGCCTGGGGTGCACATAAAATTCATGACCCACGGTCATGGAGGGGTTAAAGGTAGCCTTTTGTGGCCTCTGTTTGATGTCACCTAGAAATGTGTAATAACTCGGGAGCCGGTGGCCCGATTGGACATAAAATTGTTTTATTCTTCAAGTTGAGCATTTTAATGGTACCTTGCTCTAAAAAAAAAATGTGCTTTGTTGCGCCATTCTTGCTGCGTTACAGTGACAAACAAACCAACAAATATACTGACATTGGATCACTATAATATAGATGAAGCATTTCTGTAGTTCATTTTGTTGATCAGCTGGTCACTAGGGTACAGTAAGAATTAAAAACTGATATTTTAAAAACAAGAATATGAATTTATAGGAAACTCTAATTTTTAAATTGGGTTATTTCTTTTATATTTTACTCTAAAATCAAATTTTGCTCACCAGTATCACACCTTCAGTTTTACGGTATATTTCTGGCATTTTCGATATTGATATGAACTAAAACCGCAACGTGTCATATTAACAGGTGCATTTTTCACAGTTATGCTTGAGGGCGGGAGTAGAGATCAGCCTATAATATCAATGCAGCATTCGAGAACTTAATATTTTCGTATAACAGTAATATTGGACTCCGAAAAGCTAAAGGAACAGATGCACAGTTCACAAGTTTCAAGCGGAGGGAAAAATTTTCAAATTAAAAAGATTGGATTTTTTTTTTTTTTTTTTTTTACAGTATCAGACCGCTTGACACGGATTTTCCTTTGCAGATGATTTTATTAACTTTAGATAATGCCTCGCATTACTTTCATCCTCTATGTTCAACAATTCCTTAAAGTGTTCTCTCCATCTGCTCACTTTTTCTCTCTTCTCCACTAGTAATCTACCATGAATGTAATGCGAGTGTAAGTGGTTGGGGAATGGCAGGGAGAAGGAGGGATGTGAGAAGAGAGGAAGAAATCAGTAGGATGGAAGTTGTGGAAGCAACGAAGACAGTCAAAATGGGGAAAGCCCAAGGAACTAATGGAGTGTGTGGTGAAATGCTGAAGCATGGGGGAGAAATAGTAGTAGAATAGATGCAGAAGATGTGCAGATTGGCCTGTGAGGAAGGTAGAGTCCCGGAGGATGGGAAGTCAGGTATAATTATTCCCTTGTTCAAATGAAAAGGGGGAAAAAAAGTGTGTGGTAATCATAGGGGCATTCGTCTGCTTAGTGTAACTGGAAAAGTATATGGTAGGATCCTTACTGACAGAGTTAGGGAAATAGCAGAGGAATTAGTTGGAGAAGAACGGGGAGGATTTAGGAAGGGAAGAGGTTGTGTAGATCAGACATTCATTCTTAGATCTTTAGTGGAAAAGTTTCTAGAGAAGGGAATGAAGTTGTATGCGGCCTTCATGGATTTGGAGAAAGCATATGACAGGGTGGATAGACAAGGATTGTGGAAAGTATTAAGAATATATGGAGTAGATAGAAAGTTGCTGAATGCTGTGAAGAGTATGTATGAGAGTGCTAAGGCTACAGTGCGTCTGGACAGTAAACTGAATTAATTTTTCTACTTGAAGGTTGGATTGAAACAGGGATGTGTCATGTCTCCATGGTTGTTCAATCTGTGTATGGATGGGGTTATGAAAGAGATACATGATAGGGCAGTGGATGTTGGAGTGGCCCTAATGAGAGAGGGCAGTGTTTGGAAACTGTACTGTTGTTTGACATTATACTGTGTTGTAAAGCGAAGACGAAAGGGAGCTGCAAGGCTTGGTGGATGAGTTTGGGCGAATGTGTGAGAAATGAAATCTAAAGGTGTATGTAGGGAAGAGTAAAGTTATGGTCTTTGAGAGAAGTGAAGTCAGTGAATGTACAGCAAGGCTGAATGAGGAGGAAATGGATAATGTGAGTGCGTTTAAGTACTTGGGTAGTGTGATGTGTAAGGATGGAAGTTTGGAGAGTGAAGTGCTTGAAAGTGTACAACAAGGAAGAAAGGTTGTTGGTTCCTTGAAAGCAATGATAAGAAACAGGGAAGTGAGCATGGAAGTGAAAAAGTTACCGTACTACATGACAGTATTGTAATACCAACTCTAATGTATGGAAGTGAAGCTTGGACTTTGTTGGGGAGACAGAAGTCAAGAGTGAGAGCAGTGGAAATAAAGTTATTTGAGAGGAACACGTGGCGTCACATGGAGAGACAGACTGATAAATGAGCATGTGAAAGAGCATTGTGGTGTGGATGTGATAGGCAGCGTTAGGAGAAACATACTGAGGTGGTTTGGCCATGTGGAGAGGATGGGGAGTGAGAGACTGTCGAGGAGAGTTTATATGAGTGAGGTGGAGGGGGGAGAGGGAGGGGGAGGCCAAGGATGAGATGGAGGGATGGAGTGGAGAGGTATACGAGAGAGGGGCGTGTGAGCTGAGACCAAGGAAGTGAAATGGCGGGGGACAGGGCGACATGGAGGCGATTTGTTTCTGGCCACCCCTTACTGGATTAAGGCGTCTGGAAATAGATAGATAGATGGACAATGTCTACAACCTCTTAAGATTCATATTCTTTCTCCCTTCGTGGTGTTTAATACTCTCAGTCCCTCCCTGTGGTTGGCAAATGTTTTGATGAACCCATCTCTATCTGGTGGCCACGCACTGACTTAGATGTTTCAGTCACATGCTTGATGCACTTCTCAGTGGACTGGGTATGGAGACTGAAATCAGTAACCTTCATAGAATCTGGGTAGAAACTCCTCAGGTGTGATTCTTACATCTTTTGTACCAATACAGGTTTGTGAGGTTCATCAGCGTCTCAGGAGATGAGGTTCCAGAAGCTTGTGTCACTGTTGATCTCTCGTGCTTTCCTCTCCCTGACTTTTATCTCTATTTCTACTTTCTTCTTCTTCCTCTTTGACTTTATGTTTTCTATCTCCTTTTGCCTCTTCCTTTCTGCATTAGTTTTGTAAGCCTTTATCTCTGTTTCTCTATAATCTTGTTAACAACAACCTTCCTCTCTGTTTCCTCTTCGTTGCAGAGAAGAGTCTGGAGATGATATTTGGTGTAAGGATACCAGACCCTCTCTGGAGAATTTTCATGACCAGAGTCTTCACCACTACATCTGATGCAGCATATGGTCTGGTTCGTAAAGCTAATGGTGTCTAGATTAATTCTAAACCACACTGGATACTAAGAGCCAACTAACAATTCCATGATGAGTTCCAGTTTCTCTAGAGCTTCTACATCCAACCCATGTTTTAAATGCCAGTGAGCATTATCCATTTTGCCACAAAACTGCTCTGGTAAATCCACTGAAAAATTTCCAGTTTTCATAATCTTACAAAGCTCATAAGCATTAAGCAAATCAGACCTGAAGTCAAATAATATGTCTTCAGGCAGATTAGGAAGATCATCACCTATTGTAAACTTCTTGAATGTTAAAACTGGGCAGAGTTTAGAAATCTTTGACAACAACTTGCCAACAGGAACACTGAATTGCTGGTAGAAGTGGCTGGGGCATTCACCCTTCAGTGGTCACTGGCATCGAACGATGCTTTACTGTTGCATTACTGGTCGTTGCAGCGTGATCTGTAAAAAATCTGCAAAAAATTTTGAAGGCAAACGAAGGTCTGGGAGATGTTGGCACCGACCTACTCTGCCCTCCAGACCACTCCAGCTGTCAGTACAGAGCGTGACACAGTCATGAGTGGACGTCCGATTTTCACTCCTCTCAAAGCCAGCACTCTCACACACTGCCGCCCTTTGTGCTTGTGCCAGGGACTTACAGCCCCTGTATAAGGGCTGAAGTCTTCCCCAAGGATGGGGAGACTGATGATGACCAAACGGGGTCTGAGGACGAGCACCGGAGCTGCATAGTTGACCCTCAGATGATGATAATGATGCATGGTACAACACACCAACTGAGGAGGAAGATAATGACGAGGTCTCTGACGACACTGACAATGCTCCAAGTCCTTCTCACTGCAAGATTGCGGCATCACTTGCTTAGATGAAGGTAGCAAAGCTATTTTTCGCTTGAGAAGAGGCTGAGGAGGAGGCAAACATGTGACAGGAGCGTTTGCAGCAGAAGCATGGCACGAGTTCCTCTACCTGCGCCCCACCGTCATCACCACTTCCCTCCACCTCACGTGGCCTCTCATCATCCCACACAATTGCACCTCCTGAGCCAGAACCAGGGACATCCTCCTCAGCTCCAGATACCTAGTTTGCCCCTCTGCCTTCGTGGCAGAGTAAAAAATCTGTCATGAATCGTAACAGCTTACAAAAGGTCGAGAAGCATTCCAGGCATCAGTTGCAGGTGCAAGCATCACCTTCCCATGCATCACTCTCGTGGGCATTTACAACTGACTTCTCACCGAGGACCTTAACGTTCGACAGCAGAGACTCTGGTGTATGTGACACAACAGGAATGACGGCATACAACAGTGCTCAGTTTTTTTCTGTTGTTTTTTGATGAGCCCCTGATGACACTGATTGCAACAGAGACCAACATGTTTTTGCAACACAGTACCACTGACGACGGACAACAAGGGACCTACAGAACATGGTTTTGGACTGACGTGACAATGCCTTCCGTGTACGTGTTCTTGGCACTGACAATGTCGATGCCTATGGTGAAGAAACATTCTACTATGAAATATTATACGAGTGATGTTCTTGTGCATCTCGAAGAATTCGAACAGCACGTGTCTCAGAACACGTACCATAACATCCTATGGTTCCTTTATTTCTCTGACAACACTACTATGAAAACTACATAAAATTTGCGCAAGATCAGGCCTATTATAGAGAACCTAAAATGCAAAATAAAACACTATTTGGGGGCTTTTCAAGAGGTTGAGATTGATGAGTCACTCATGCTGTTCCGTGGCCGTATTCCTTTCAGACAGAACATCCCATCGAATGTCATCATTATGGAATACAAATATTGTACTGTGTGATTACGGGACAGGTGTTGTCTTGGATATTATAATACACACTGGGCAAATGACTGAAATCCCGCATAACAATCGTCTTGGCATTTCTGGTGCAGTAATGAAAAAAAATATTGAAGATGATGTGGGTTGAGGTCACATACTCAAGACATATAATTGGTACACCTCTTCAGAACTGGCGTTGCACCTGCTCGCCAGCAACATTGGGTCATGTGGTACAATGTTGTCTATCCGTCGATGCATGTCAGTGCTCAGTAATGAGGAAGGGAGAGGCACCGTTGAGCTGCAGTGAAGCATGGGTCTTCTTTCCCTGCATTGCCGAGACAAGCGTGATGTGCACATGCTACCAACTGTGCACACAGGAGCTTTCTTTGACACAAGGATAATAGATCGTGTGACAGGTGAACGCATACAAAAGCCAGATGCAGTCACAGACTACAGTCATAACATGTGCTTGGTTGATAAGAGCGACATGCTGATTGGTAGTGTGGAGTGCTTTCGTCGTTCTGTCAAGTGGTATGAGAAACTTTTCCCACTTGGTAGACGTGTGCGTTCAAAATGCATATCATTCTTACGGTCAGAAAACCAGACAGACAGTCTCAGTGAGGAAGGTCTTTCATGACTGTGTGTCCAAAATCTTACAGGAATACAGTTCACTGTCGTTAGCGCCATGAGGGCGTATAAGTGCAATTCATGACCAAATGGACTGACTCGGTGCAAGGCATTGGGCTGCTGTGCATTATCTTGAAAAGCTGCCACCACCTAGTGAAAGCCAAGGACGTACAAGAGTACGCGAGAGTTCTCAGGTACTTTGTCATGTATGTGCTACTTCCGAGAGGTGGCCACGAGAGAGAAAATTCACCATCTGGCAGTGTCACGGATGCTAGGTGGCTCTCTGCCATCCCTGCTTCCAAGACAACCATTCCATTGCGAAATACTGAATATGAAAAGAACAACTTGTAAACAGTGACAAAAATGTGTAAGGAACTATTTATAGAATTATGTTCATGTTTGTGATGAAGTAAGTATAACTAAGGAAGTGCAGTAGTATAACACTGACTAAGGCAATAAATGTTAGTGTAAATGAGAATTTAAAAAGTAAGTAAGAGTGTCAAGAAAAGAGAGAAATTGTGTTTCTCAGACAGTGACTACATATCAAAGTTTACTTTTGACCTCAGGAGGGAGGGTAGAGAGGTAAGCATCCGTCTCGCTCCCCGCAAACTCTGCAAGTCACAACATAGAATCCTACAAGTGAAAAAGATATATATATTTTTTAATCCTTCACACATTTTCTTTTTATCATTCTTTCTTTCCTCATACTGTTTTTCTCTTATGCTTTCCTTGTATTTGCAAAAGAAATAGTCGCAGTCTTTGCATATTGTAATTATAACCATATCTTACAACCTCACCATTCCCAACACCTCCCTCCCCAGCCAACCATGTTAATCTCTGGCCTTATTGTTTTTGTGACCGCGAGGGTTGTCCCTAAACACACACACAGGCACTCAATACCTCAAAAAAGATTAAAACTATCATCCCTCTCCTTTCTTTCGACATGCTCTATACCACCCAGAGTGTGAACAGAAATCAGTACAGGAATAAATATTACAAACATCAAAAAATAAAAAAAAAAAAAATAATAATTATGATATTTATAGTTATAAGTTGATATTTTTTTGCATTGATTTTGATAATTTTATATACTTCTTGTTTTGCACATGAATTTTAGCGATATTTGAGGATTTCACATTGTGATTAGATGGATGGAAAACTTTCCCTTCCTTTCATGCTAATCCCGTCATGTGAGGTGCAAATCTCAGTTCACAGTGAATTTTAGCCGCTGTGGTTCAGCCTCTACACACAAAAGAGCACCCTTGTCTGGTTAAAGTATAGAAATACCATCTCTTGCCTCTCTTTTCACACACACTACACCACCCGGACTACAAAAAGAACTTGATGCTTGCATAAACGCAATAAACATCAAAATATCTGAAAAAAATTCATAATACAATATTTGTTTTTATAATAAAATATCCCATATTATGTACTGATGTTGTTCGTAATACATATATCTAGTCATTTCAAAGAATTTCAGCAACATTGATTTTTTTTCTTTTTTTTTGTGAAGTATGGATATTTCTTAGTGTAATGTTTTTTCGCTCCTCTGCTTAGTTTTCACCGGCGTGTAAGTGGTCATTTGACGATTTTTTCCACGCTTCAATGCGAGGCACAGTATGGGTTTAGGAAGCTAAAATTTGTATTTCCAGGTGCACCAGATGTTTCTCTTCAATTTGGTAAAGATAAATGATCAATTTTTGAAATCTGAAATAATGGTCCCGGCACCGACCAAGGTGGCCTGTCAAATTGCAGAGGCACGCCACGGAGTTGTTAAGAATCTCCACTAGAATCCTGAGGTATCTCTGGTGTGCAAAGCACAGGCCACCCATATATTCCTCTTCTCCAGCATCTCTTCCAAAAGTCCAACACCTCTTCTCTGAAACCTTTACAGACTGGAGATGAGTCCTCAACTGTTGTCAGGAGAGTGGTGTCAGCACAATGCCTCTATCAACCACTGCACAGTCTTTGCCATTTCTTTGGGTTATGGTTGTGATTTTGTTGCTGGCTCTGGTATGAAGTGATCCAGATAGTGATCACATGCCTTAATTATATTGTAATGCAGTAGTAATTTATTTCTTGTAAACCTTTGCGATATTTTCCTGTCTCCTCATTGCATATCATCACTTTTGTCTTCCACTTGAGACCATTAAAGAACATATTTTCATTCTGGTCAAAAATGTATTTTAGCTGCAAAAGTGCAATATCTTTTGATTTACTTATCAGTGACTCCATTATTTTTAATTGGACAGACGGTCAGTATTTCCATTAAGTTCCATACAAATAAAATAAAAAAAAAATATCTGACCTCTTGATGTTAACAATAACAGGCAATCCTATATTACCCTTCATGAAGCTAGGCAATTATAGTCCAATATATTTCAATGTAGGGTAACAGGATTCATCTCTCAGTGGCATTACATGCACGAAAGCCTCCAGTCACATTTTTATCATCGAATTTATGCGTGGATATCACTTCACCTGGGGCGTTCTGACCACTACACCATCAACTATGTGCATAATTTTCCCTGTCCAGTTTTCGCAACGGACTACGTCGTAAAGTAACGTAATTTCATAATTCTTCCAGCAAGAAACGGTTAATCTATATCCTGGCACACAGAACATCAGCTAAGCCGAAAAATATTCCCCATTTACAAAACAACTCTGATAATCACTGTTAAATGGAGTCTTGGATTCGTGTATTATAAACTGCAGGTTTAGTCATGCCACACTAATTGAGCAGCAGCAACACACACACACACACACAGCAAGTTACATCAGATCAAAATTGTCCCCAATGAAGTTTCATTTCCTATGATGAAAAAGAAAAAGAAAAAAAATAATAAAGCTTAGGATAAATATAAATAGCGTACCAAGTCACATCTTCACCTCTAATAATACACGATATACGTGTAACTGAATTTGTATCAAAGTCTTTCACTATATTACTAGGTGAACAGGGAAGACAAGTATACAGTATGAATAGCAGAATAGGTAAGCGTTTCACACTATTGTGATTATATAGGTTTTAGGTGCGCGCATTCAGAAACTATTCTGCAGCTCACCTACACTGGAAATGTTGATGCCATCTGTATGCATGAAAAAGTTACTGGCCGAATTTCGTAGCTGGTTTGCACGTGTTTAGGTGGTAGTCATGAGACTGCCTAGGTTGTGTTGGTGTAGGAAGTGATGATGCCATCTGGGTGGTGTATATGTGTGTGTGTGTGTGTGTGTGTGTGTGTGTGTGTGTGTGTGTGTTTATGCAAAGAGGAGGGAACCAAAGATTAAGAGTCGACAAATTGTCCCGGGAAAAAAAAAAAAAAAAACTCCAGAGAGCCAAATTCAACATTCGTTCATTTCGAGATGCTTGGATGCACTGCGTCTGAATGACTGGAGATCATAAACAATAGGAAGTACACACAGATGGAGACAGTTCCAGAGTTGACCTGTTGCATGCATGAAGGACTGAGAGTAACGGTTAACTCTTGCATTAGAGAGCTGGACAGAAAAGGGATGAGAGCTTGTAGGCTAGCAAGACGGGTGCTACATGCCCGCCATAGTAGCGGAAGGATGCAGGCAGACAGTTCAGAGGAGCAGTATCCATTGAAGTAGCACTTGAAAGGAGATAAAGATGCAACAGTGTAGCGAAGAGACAAAGACTGAAGGGAACGAGTAAGAGGAGGAGAGTTTATCAGACGAAAAAACCTTTGTCTCTTCCTTGTTGAGAAGAGCTGAATGTGGGGAACCTCCTCACACAGGGAATAAAACCCGTGTATGAAATCAACAACTGTGCAGGGGTAAAGAAGGCTCGGAGTCGACTTAGTACACCTAATATCTTGGAAGAAGATATTACGAGAGAGATAATATAATCTTTCCAAGGTAAATCCCGAGAGAATGAAACCCCAAGTATGTTTAAAGATGATGCAGGACTGAGTTGAATATTGTTAAAAATTAAAGGATACTCACAGAAGATTTTGCCAAATGTGTAAGAACTGACTTTATGATGCGTTAAAATCAACAAGATTACTTTTACCCCAGTCAGAAATGTATACCAAGTCAGATATTAGGTGTGCCATAGCCTCACTCCTTGTTTATTGAACTATTGAGATGGACGCCGCAGGAATCGAATGGAAAAGTGAAGGGTGCAGTCATCAGCAAATGAGTGGATTTGGTTTGATGTACAGCTTAGAAGGTCATTGATGAACAGAAGAAAGAGAGTTGGTGATACAACAAAACCCTGAGGAACACCACTATTGATAGATCTAGGAGAATAGCGGTGAATGTCTACAACAGCAACTATAGAACGACCCGAAAGGAAGCAAGAGATGAAAGAACAGATGGAAAGATAGAAACTATTAGAGAGAAGTTTGGAAAATAAAGCTTTATACCAGACTCAATCAATAGCTTTTGAGATGCCAAAGACGCGAAAGGAGGATGACCAGGAGTCTGAAAGGTAGGTGAGAAGATCGCCAGTGGCGCCTTCCTGGCAGGAACCCTAAAAGGTTGTGATAGGAAAGGTGCTTGTTATTATTTTTGTTTTAACAGTAGACCCCAAAAATTTTAAAATGCAGGATGTTAAGCAATTGGGCGATAGTTAAAGGGATGGGAATGGTAACCCTTCTTTGGGACAGCATGAAGGAACGGTACAAGTTGACAAAGGCAAAAGAGTTTTCCTAGGCAGGGTGTAATGACAGAAGCACAGTTCATGAGGACAACAAGGGGGACCCCACCAGGCCCAAATGCCTTGTTGGTAATGAGGCCAGAGATGGCAGAAAATACATCAATTGAAGAAACTTTAATATCAGCCATGAGTAAGTCAAAGAGGGGAAGTGATGGAGGAACAGCCTGGGAATCGTCTAAGTTAGAATTGGTTGAGAAAGTCTGAAAGAACAGTTCTGCTTTATCAGTCGAAGAAATGGCTACAGAGCCATCAGAGTGGAAAAGAGGAGGGAAAGATGAAGAGGTAAAGTTGTTAGAAAGGATTTTGGCAAGGTGCCAGAAGAAGCGGGATGAATTTGAGATGGAAATTTCAGAGCATTTAGTACAAATGAAACAATTTTTAGCTGTGCAAAGAATAGACTTAGCACGATTCCAGGCAGAAACATACATGAGATGAGATTCAGGGGTGAGTTGGCTCCGGTACTTCCTGTAGGCCTTCTTCATGCAGTGGTGGTGGTGGTGTGTGAGTGGAAGTGATGATTCCGTCTTCATGGTGGTAGTGGTGGTGTGTGGATGGTGGTGATGGTGGTGTGTGGGTGGTAGTGATGGTGGTGTGTGGGTGGTGGTGATGGTGTGGTGCGTGGGCGGTAGTGATCGTGATGGTGTGTGGATGACGATGGTGGTGTGTGGGGGATGACGATGGTGGTGTGTGGGGGATGATGATGATGGTGTGTGGGTGGTGGTGATGGTGTAGTGTGTGGGTGGTGGTGTGAGGATGATGGTGGAGGTGTGTGGGTGGTGGTCAAGGTGGTTGTGGTGGTGTTTGGATGCTTTTGATGATAGTGGTGTTGTCTTGGTGGTGGTGGTGGTGTTGTCTTGCTGGTGGAAGTGGTGGTGGTGTTGTCTTGGTGGTGGTGCTCTTGTTGTCTTGCTGGTGGAGGTGGTGATGGTGGTGGTGTTGTCTTGGTGGTGGTGGTGTTGTTGTGGTGGTGGTGGAGGTGGTGGTGTTGTTGTCTTGGTGGTGGTAGTGGTGGTGGTGTTGTCTTGGTGGTGGTGGTTGTGATGGTGCTGTCTTGGTTGTAGGTGGTAGTGTCTTGGTGGTGGTGGTGGTGATGATGTTGTCTTGGTGGTGGTGGTGGTGATGATGTTGTCTTGGTGGTGGTGGTGTTGTCTTGGTGATGGTGGTAGTCGTGGTGTTTTCTTGGTGGTGATGGCGGTGGTGTTTTACTGATGATGGTGGTGGTGGTGTTGTCTTGGTGTGGTGGTGGTGGTGTTGTCTTGGTGGTAGTGGTGTTGTCTTGGTGGTGGTGGTGTTGTTGTCTTGGTGATGGTGGTGGTGGTGTTAACTTGGTGGTGGTGGTGGTTGTGTTGTCTTGGTGGTGGTGGTGGTAATGTTGGTAATGGTGATGGTGTTGTCTTGGTGATGGTGGTGTTGGTGGTGTTATCTTGGCGGTGGTGTTGGTGGTAGTGGTGTTGTCTTGGTGGTGGTGGTGTTTTCTTCGTGGTGGTTGCAGTGTTGTCTTGGTGGTGGTGGTGGTGATGGTGGTGGTGTGGCAGTGGTGTCGGTGGTGTTTTCTTGGTGGTGGTGGTGTTGTTGTCTTGGTGGTGGTGGTGTTGTTGTCTTGGTGGTGGTGGTGATGTTGTCATGGTGGTGTTGTTGTCTTGGTGGTGGTGGTGGTGTTGTCTTGGTGGTGGTGGTGTTGTTGTCTTGGTGGTGGTGGTGTTGTTGTCTTGGTGGTGGTGGTGGTGTTGTCTAGGTGGTGGTAGTGGTGGTGGTGGTGTTGTCTAGGTGGTGGTAGTGGTGGTGGTGTTGTTGTCTTGGTGGTGGTGGTGGTGTTGTCCTGCCAGTGGTGTTGATACTGTTGTCTTGTTGTTGTTGTCTTGGTGGTGGTGTTGTTGTTGTCCTGGCAGTGGTGTTGATGCTGTTGTCTTGTTGTTGTTGTTGATGGTGGTGGTGGTGTCGTCTTGGTAGTGATGGTGTTGTCTTGGTGGTGGTGGTGGTGTTGTCCTGGCAGTGGTGTTGATGCTGTTGTCTTGTTGTTGTTGTTGATGGTGGTGGTGGTGTCGTCTTGGTAGTGGTGGTGTTGTCTTGGTGGTGGTGGTAGTGTTGGCTGTGTGTAGCACCTTTTATGATCATCAGCATTTGCATTTTCATGAACTTTCTGCCGTCAAGCTTAAGAAGATCCTCATATGTCCTTGTCTATCTATCTATCTATTGCCAGACGCCTAAATCCCGTAAGGGGTGGCCACAGACAAATTGCCTCCATGTCGCCCTGTTCTCCGCCATTTTATTGCCCTGTTCCCAGCTCACACCCCCCTCTCTCATTTACCTCGCCACTCCATCCCTCCATCTCATCCTTTGCCTCCCCCTTCCTTTACCCCCCCCTTCACCTCACTCACATACACTCTCCTCGTCAGTCTCTCACTCTCCATCCTGTCCACATGGCCAAACCACCTCAGTGTGTTTCTCCCAACACTTCCTGTCACATCCACATCCACACCACAATGCTCCTTCACTTCCTCATTTGTCAGTCTATCTCTCCATGTGACTCCGGATGATCCTCTCAAATAACTCATTTCCACTACTCTCACTCTTGACTTCTGTCCCTCCAGGAAAGACCAAGCTTCACTTCCATACGTCAGAGCTGGTATCACAATACTGTCATGCAGTACCTTTTTTACTTCCATGCTCACTTCCCTGTTTCTCATCACTGCTTTCAAGGAACCAGCAACTTTTCTTCCCTGTTGCACCCTTTCAAGCACCTCACCCTCTAAACGTCCATCCTTACTCATCACACTACCCAAGTACTTAAACGCACTCACATTTTCCATTTCCTCCACATCCAGCTTCACTGTACATTCACTGACTTCACTTCTCTCGAAGACCATAACTTTACTCTTCCCTACATTCACCATTAGATTCCTTTTCTTACACACTCTCCTAAACTCATCCACCAAACCTTGCAGCTCCCCTTCGTCTTCACTTAACAAAACAGTATCATCTGCAAACGACAGTACAGGGAGTTTCCAAAGACTGCCCTCTCTCACTAGGGCCATTCCAACATCCACAGCCCTACCTTGTTTCTCTTTTATAACCCCGTCCATATACAGACTGAACAAGCATGGAGACATGACACATCCTTGTGTCAATCCAACCTTTAAATAGAAAAAGTCACTCAGTTCACTATCCACATGCACTGCAGCCATAGCACCTTCATGCATACTCTTCACGGCCTTAAACAACTTCCTATCTACTCCATACATTCTTAATACTTTCCACAACCCTTGTCTATCCACCGTATCATATGCTTTCTCCAAATCCATGAAGGCCGCGTACAACCTCTTTCTCTTCTCTAGAAACTTTTCCACTAAAGATATAAGAATGAAGATCTGATCTACAGAACCTCTTCGCTTCCTAAAACCTCCCTGTTCTTCTCCAACTAATCCCACTGTTATTTCCCTAACTCTGTCAATAAGTATCCTACCATATACTTTTCCAATTCTACTAAGGAGACAAATGCACCTATGATTACCATACACTTCTTTTTCCCAATTTCCTTTGTATGGAGGAATAATTATACCTGACTTCTAATCCTCTGAGACTCTGCCTTCCTCCCAGGCCAACCTGCACATCTTCCACATCCATTCTACTATTATCTCTCCCTCATGCTTCAGCATTTCACCACACACTCCATTAGTCAGAGCCTCCACAAACTCCTGAAAGTTGCCAGTGTTCGCCAGATCACATAATAGTGTGCAATCACTACCGACTCAGAGTTGGTATACCTTCCTTTTACAAAATTCCTATCGGGATTATAACTCATGCATAAACCATTATACCAGTATTATATTCATCATAAATATTTTGCTGATGCTCTAAATGAGATTTAAGCTGAAAAGCTCTGCATGGAGTTTACTAAAAAGCATGAAAGCTTACCTGTATTGTGTGTGTTTGCATTCAGCACATTTTTACCAAGTGTTATGAATCTCAGTTGTTGGAGAAATATATCATACAGTTTCCATAGATCATCATCTTCCATTTGGCAAATCCGGACATGATTCTGTCCATTATACACTTAATAATAGTAAGAACTGCGCGGCCGAAATCTTACGGGGCCGTGATCAACGACCCGAATTTTTAAAGGTATGATATTCCTCTTGCTTTAAGAAAACGTCTCAGTTCAGCTACAATCGATTTTTCCACATATATTTTACCTGTGTAGTGGACCGTGGCACTACATTTTCCGGAATCATTGGGTAATTTCAAAAGGAGTGGGAGTCAGGTGTGGTGTATACACAGCATCAGTGCCGCCCTGGGCCCCTGGAGGCGGACACACAAACTATGCCACTCTACCCACGAGAAAGCGCCTCCGAATGAGCTCGGTGGGTTCATACGATCTTCAATTGTTCAAGTACCATATTTCCTTCATTTCTAATCGCTTTCATTTTCGTTTTCGTTTTTGAAGGCTCCAACATGCTTGCATGCGTTGGCCTTGGTCACCTAATGGCGGGTCTCCATGCTGCACGATCTATTACAGCCTCCCTGTTCAGTTCTTTCACCCTGAGGTCACACTTAATGACCTCGTCCCATGTCTTTCTCGGTCTACCCCTCATAACCCCACCCCCAGTATTAACACCTCTCAGCTTCTGCACCCAATTATCATTCCCCATCCTCCCCACATGCCCAAACCATCTCCATCTACCTCTCCTCATCACAATATCAATACACTCCAGTCCCATCCTACCTCTCAACTCTTCCATCATAAACCCAGCCCCCCTAGATCTTGCACGCAGGGACGCACTGGACATCCACCTAATCATTGTCATTTCTGTATGTCTGAGCCTGGGAATATCCTCCTCCTTTACTGCCCAGGTCTCACTACCATACAGCATTACACTCCTAACACATGCTGTGTACAGAGACCCCTTAACACGTAGGGAGAGTCCTCTCAGTGTCAGAAGAGGCAACAGCTCCCTGAACTTCTTCCAACCACTTCTCACCCTAGCCACAGAACTAGCTCCAGCCCCACCTCCAGCACACATGTCTCCCAAATAACAATACTCTTCCACACACTCAAGAGACTCACCAGCAAGTTCAAGACTTTCCCACCTGACAATCTCTACCTGCTTTCCCCGACACGCCATACACATAAAATCAGCATTATCTCGCAGTCTACATCTGATACCACTACACCTCTTGTGCACCCACTTATCATAAACACTGCATAAGATGGAATTACTTCCCACGCCCTTGTGGCAAACTGCACATGGCCACTCTCTCTCGCATTTGACAGTAACGCCAACAACCCCAGATATCATCACTTTTGTTTTATCTGCATTTACCCTTAAGCCCTTGTACCCCATACCATCTCTTCACATCCTAAATCTTTCCTCCGCCTCCCTCTCGTTCTCTGCAGTCAACACCAAATCGTCAGCATCCAAATTCTCCCACGGGTGTCTGTTTCTGAAGTCATGTGAGAGGGCTTCAAGTATCATGATAAACAACATGGGACTCAAAACTGACCCCTGATGCACACCAACGTTCACAGAAAACTCATCACTCAAATCTCCATTCACTCTTACCTTGGTGCGAGCATCCACATAGCCATAAGAACGCTAACCAGCCACTCCTCCAGGCCAAGCTTTCTCTTGGCCAGTTCACCACCTCTCTATGGACTCTGTCAAGGCCTTTTCCAAATCAACAAAAACAAAATATAAATCCTTTTTCTACCAAATATTTTTCCTGAATCTGTCGAGCAATGAATGTGGCATCAGTGCCCCCTCCCTGGCATGAACCCAAACTGCATCTCATCAATATTCACTCTTTCTCTAATCATACCTACTAGAACTCTCTCCATTACCTTCATTATCTGATCTAAAAGCTTTATACCTCTATAAATTCCACTTTCCAGAGCATCACCCTTCACTTTATACACATTTACAATTACACTCTTCAACCATTCATCTGGGACAACACACTCATATATAATCATATTTATCAGGTCAGTGACTAACCTCACCCCTATATTTCCTGAGGCCTTCAACATTTCGGCAGTCAACCCAGACATACCTGCTGCCTTCCACACTTGCATCCTGCCTATTGCCTCATTCACAGTAGCAGCGTCAATCAAAGGCCAAGGCCAAACACTGGATCTGCTGGCTCCAAACCTTCCCTGTCCCAGTCAAACTCCACATTCAACAACCGGCTATAATATTCTCTTCATGCATCACACATTGCTCACCTATGATATCCCGATTATTCCTCTTCATCTGATTTGCCACCTCAGATATATTTTTCCTTTCCCCATGATTTAGGTTATCAAGTAAAAGTCTCTGTGAGTCAGACTTAGCCCTGCATATCTCTCCTCTAGCCCTACGCTTGGCAGCCAAGTATTCCTCCATGTTACCACCCTTCTTCCATTCCCAGAAAAGCTTTCTTTTCTCCTTAACTGTTGCTTCTGCACCCTCAACCCACCACCAAATTACACTATGTCTTGGTGGGCCTCTTGTCCAACCGCATATTACATCAGTAACTCTCAAGAGATTGATCTTGAGGGCTCTGTATTGTTCATTAACGCCTCCGTCTACGGCTCTGTGTTCAGCCACCATTCTCCTCATCTCGCTATAGAAGGTATAACTTACTACTTGGTTTTCCAGCTTCCATATTTTCCTCCTAGGTTCATAAGTCCTCTTTTTCATCACTCGTTCTTTAAGCACCATATCACAAATCAACAGTTTGTGCTGCTGCACACACTCCTTACTCCATATAACTTTAACAACCCTCACTAACCTCCTATCAGCCCTCCTAACCAGAAAATAATCTATCTGACTGCTATTTCCCCCAGACTCGTATGTAATTAACCTACTCTCTCTTCTTCTAAAATATGTGTTGCACACAATCATATCCAATGCCTCCCCAAACTCGAGTATCCTTTCCCCTTCCACATTCCTTATACCATACGCACATCCCCCATGTACTCCTTCATAACCCTGAGCTGCTTCACCTACATGACCATTTAAGTCCCCTCCCAAAACCACTATCTCATCCCGCATACCACCTGCTACACGTATTAAATCATCCCAAAATCGATCTTTCTCTACTTCATCCAATCCTGCCTGTGGAGAATATCCCGATATAATTGCATATAATTTCTTATGTAAGATACAATTTCTTTATACTCATTTACAATTTTTCCTTACAGATGTACATTCAACACCTAAAAAAATGACTGTGATCAATACTCAGGCAACATAATAATCGCATGTAGACTGTCCCTAAACTGAGATGGATGCAACCTTCCATTCCTGTAATATTCTGATGAAGAAGCCATTTTTCTCCAGTATTATAAATAGATAAATAAAAAATATCCTATTTTCAGTAAAGTAACACAAAAATTGTACAACAGAGGGTAATTCAAGTTGAAGCCATTTTTGCATATTACATTATCTGGCGAGCGGTGGCATCTTTTTCCAGTTTGTGAGGGCTCCTATTCCTGGGGCTTTCCCCATTTTAACTATCTTCATTGCTTCCACAACTTCCATCCTACTGATTTCGCCCTCTCTTCTCACATCTGTCCTTCTCCCAGCCATTCCCCAGCCATTTATACTTGCAATACATTCATTCTGTATGTTCAGCAATTGCTTAGAGTGTTCTCTCCATCTGTTCATTTTTTCACCCTTCTTGTATTTATATAAATAAAGCACTTATTTATGTTTTCCTATTTTATTTTTTTTAGTCTGACCCATGGAATGATGTTTCAATCCATATGATATCTGAAAATTACCCAACAATAAAATTAATTTTCAACATATCAAAAATACGAGTAGGCACGGAAGAACAAATGAAATAACTTCGCATTATTAACGTATGGAAAGAAGAGCTACTGCCCATCCTCCTGGCCAGAACATCAGTAGCATCCTGCAATCAGTGCAAGAGCGAGTTTATATTGCTGCAGACATTTGTCTGGCGTTGGATCCTCTCCAATATATATCTCTATTTTAAGCATCCATTCATAGCCAATAATTTTACAAAGATTTTCAATATCAAGCAAGTACTCGTTGTGGATTGGTAAATAAAATGATTTCCTTGAGTAACACCAAGTGAGGGTAACCGTCATAACCTAGATGAGACAGAGACCTTGTATCTCAGGGATGTGGTTTCTGAGATGAGCATGGTGACTTAGTGCTTTATGGAATCTGTCCCTTTAGTTCTTATGGTAACACTAAGTTACAGAGTAATTCTCTATCAGATGTTACATTGCACCTACAAAGTATTGCCCATTTCTCCCAGATTAAGGAGCTAGTTATGTGGATAAGTGGTGATATTTTATTATACATCCCTCACTTAAAACGAATACTGCCTGATACTCATGATACAAATCCACTCTTAAAAAAAAAAAAAAGTTAAGAATCATCTACTGCAAGTAACCACTGATTCAGTCCCTGATTACCTATCTAATATGAGTCGTTATTTGGTCTTGTGTCAACATAATGACGTTTGGTTCTGGCAGGTTGTATGCTTTGACATGACAGGAGAAAAGTCAAGAATATATTAAAATATCCATCAACAGTTGTCAGCCCCACTTGGCCCTCATTGTACCTAGATGTGACAAAAGCCAAATGTGTCCTGCGGTACTCATACACTTAAATTCTTTATTTCAGTGCTAGTTGTGGTTTGTTAACCCGTGAAGTACTGTCGACGTGAATTAATGTCCACACGTTTTGTCACTGCCAATCCCGTCGACGTACTTTAACGCGCCTCAATTGCAAGGTCCCTAATTTGCACAATTTTCAATTTTCGCGAGTGATTTTTGGTACATATACACGGGACACCTTCCTCTACAAGATGCCAGGCAGGGACAATGCCTTACCCAGCATGACCTCCTCCCCCCCCCCACGTGCCATTGTCTCGGAAATTCACCTGTTACCAGTGACCTGGCCAGTAAAGACATGTCGTGCCATGGTATGAAATTCAGTGCCAGAGTGATTCCCCAATCGATGACAATCTGGAGGACAAACTTTACATAGCATTAGAGGAAGAAACAGTCAGAAATGATGATCAGGTAATGTCACCAAAAAAGGTCACGTATGTTGATGTGTTTCATGGGTGAAACAATGCTTATATTGCCTATATTACTGTGTGAAAACCAGTATACTCTCATACTACATATAAATTCGTACAAAAAAATAAATAAATACCGTTTATGAGTGGTGTGAAATGGTTATCCTCCCATAGAACTCGTTTTCTTTGGAGCCAGATTGATAAAAAACACAGTAAGGTTAGGAGGTACTGCTACCTGTATCAAGTATTTTAAACCTCAGGTGAGCGATTTCTCTATGATTTTTCAATGTTTCTCACCAAAAGCGGAGGTTTGAGCCAAAAAAAAAAAAATTCCAAAAATGGTCGGGATTGGGGGGAGTCAGTGGTGGAAAAGTAGTAAGGAAGGGGCGGGTTAAGGAATGGAAGCTGGGTCCCGTACTGAGTGGTGAAGATTGGAGATATTCAGATCTGGCATAAGCGGATGATGTATTGATTTACTGTGAACAAGATCTTTGTTGTGTACTACAGTATTTTGTAAATATCTAAGAACAGCATAATAAATGCATATATGAGTAACTGAAGGGTGTTGAGAAGGAGGACGACTTAGTGTGACGACTCGATCAGAGAAGAGACCTAAACTGATATATGGAAAAAAAAAATCCAACACTCTTGGGTCTACTTTTTGGTGATACTGAATTAATGGCGATGAGTGTGCAACGAATCTCAATGTTCTTGTAAAATATTGGCAAATATGCAATAAACAAATGATAGCTATATAGCTTTGTGTGTATTGCACAGTGTTATTGAGTGTTTTAATATATGACTGAGATTTTGATATCCTATAATTTAGTGCACAATGGATTTGCTTGATATAGACCTTCAGGCTCCATATAAGGAAGTATTGAACATAGACAAGACCGTAAAAGATATATAAACTACTTCGACAAACACAATATTATCAGGTGCAAGAGTGACATTGGTACACATAACTGTGTGTTACACATAGTAAACCTTTATACGGTGTATTTAGGAAGCAGTGTGTCTTGTTCCAGTCCAAGTTAAATGTACAGCAAAGTTAGAGAATTTTATCTCACTGCTAAATGAAATCGTTTAGAGATACCAAGAATAAAACCATAAATACGTTATCCGATTGAAGGAGATAAATCTTGACCTGGACTTTCCAATTTGAGGTTGATGAAAAAATAAAAAAGGAATATGCTTATCAATATCACTGATTTTACATCTATGTCATTCACAGTCATAGGAATCACTACGCTGTTAACTACCGTTTAAATTTCGCAATGAACATCATAATACAACGACTAACACACTCTTTCTCTGACTGTTATCGTCACCTGGTTACAATGAGGTCGGAATCGAATGTGTTCAGACGCTAAATGTCAGGTCGTTCAGGTGTGAAAAAAAAAAAATACCGTAGTATATCATCCCGCTTCACAGGTACACGATTTGAACAAGCTGTTTCTCACTGCCGTGCATAATGTAGGTGGCAGTGAGAAACGGCTTGTCCAATACAGGGCAAAAGAAAACGACTGGACAAATTTGCACCAATGTATGTCTGGTTAGGCCGCAGTATGGAAAGGCCTTTGCGCATTGCCTCTGACTGGACATACTCTGACTTACCTTGCATCCCTCTCAGTGTGTGCTCGTTAGTCCCTGGCAATCCTCCTCTGCCTGATTTGATCCTTTTTTCATCCTACCTGTTTTCGCCTCTGGGGTTTGACGGCTTTTTAGTGAAGTCGATAACTGACGTCCCTTTAGTCTGTACTACTCGCTCTCCTGCCTCACCTTTTAGTAATATTCCTGTCTCTGTTTTAATTCAAGAATCTGAGTGATGCTGCTATCTATTATTTGGAAGAAATGTACCCACATATAGAAAAACTGTTCACTGGGGAGATACGGCACATTTGCTTCAAAGGTATCGGTGAACCCTTCGCGCTAGACAATCTGACACCACAGTCGATGGCTATTGCATAATATCCGATGATCCCATCCCATGAGGAAGCATTATGTCACTTGCTTTTGATATTTGAAACTGAGTATTGTTATCACAAAGATACACAGCCGATAAAATAATAATTTCATTAAGCTATAACGAGCTATACCGACTATTTAGTTACGATCATCTGTTTGTTTGATTATTTCTGAAGCTAGTGTAAAGTAGTTTCGATCCAACTCAGCCGAAATTCCTGTATCTCTCATACAAATCCCTTTTCCATTTGGGGCATAATTCTTCCAAGGGACCGTGATAAAGGCACATTATACAATCACACACTTAATCCTCAAATGAAGATTAAATACTGTTTAGCAATCAAACTCTTATCGTGTCATCAATAAAACAATAGTTAAAACGCATTCTTATCGTGTCACTTAATATACATGTCGTCCCCACCACACTACCCACACAGAATCACATCTTTCATAATAAGCACAACGTAACTCACCAAAGATGTACAGTACAGTATAATCAGTTCATAGTTTACAGCAATATTCTCCTAAATAATTCACACACAAACAGTTTAGAAAAAAAAAGCCATATGTACACAAGTAAACATACAGGACACAACATAAACACATCCTGCCTCAGCAACATTGGGAGGCAGTGGCTCAATAGGTAGAGAGGCAATATGCAGTCCTACCAGACCTAGGTTCAAATCCCCGCTGGGGCAAGGAACAGTTTAAGGATTTGAATTTCGATAAATCAGACTTTACTGATCTACCAGAAGACCCACCGACATGTCGTAAAAAATACGCCCGCTAATACCAATACTCCAGTTCTGTATGAGACAGCCCTAGCATGTATTCAATATGGACGGTGGGTGTTAGCGCCGAAGTGGTGGAATGTAGAGGTGTATGGTATGTAGGAGGACTACTGGGCCTTGATGGCAGGCTGTGAAGCCTATGCCCAGAGTCGGACACATAAAAAAAAAAACACATATGAACACAAACTAAATGCACACAAGCCATAGTCACACAAGCCCCAAGTACTCAAACACACACACACACACACACACACACACACACTGTCTCTGTCATACAATGTTGTTCACTCTGTAAGGTCGACAAGAGTACAGTACTAGGACCGTAAAATAAAGAAAAGAAAAGAAAATGGCTCCATTTTATACCTAGTCCTGAGATACACAGACACAAAATAATCCATAATAATTCTTGTCGTAAATTGGCCATGTGGAGAGGATGGAGAGTGGGAGACTGACCAGGAGAGTGTATGTGAGTGAGGTGGAGGGGCAGAGAGGGAGGGGGAGGCCAAGGATGAGATAGAGGGATGGAGTAGAGAGGTATATGAGAGAGGGGTGTGTGAATTGGGAGCAGGCAGTGAAATGGCTGGGGACAGGGCGAAGTGGAGGCGATTTGTTTGTGGCCACCCCGTATGGGATTAAGGCGTCTGGCAATTGGTAGATAGATAGATAGTAAATTTATATGTTTTCTCGGGATGGATGAAAGTACTGAATCTTGCCATGACTGCTATTCTTCATGTAAAAATAGGTGGTAATTGCAAGAACAAAAATCTCATAAGTTATTTGGCTTTACAGAAATGATAAGAAAAATGCAGAATTTCTCCTATCCAAAGATCTTCCTGCTAAAACAGAACCAATATACGTCAAAGACTCGATTGTAAATGTATTTGTGATTCTTTCCACTGGTTCGTCGTCCAGTGTTCAGCATCCATGAAGCTAATAGGTGGGAATAATAGGGCAGCTCTTGTTATTAGTCATGGTTGGCGGAGTGTGTAAGATGTTACCGGGATAGGTAACTGTTAGCATGCGTCCTGCAGCACAAAGTATTCAGCCCCATGATCTTTTTTTATTATTATTACTTATTGATTTGACCATGCATTTTTATTCAGTTAAAGAGAGCGTTTTTGTAGAAGAAAGAGTTACTGAAGGTTAAATAACTTCTCACTAGATCGTAAGGTCTCTCTTCTGCTCAGTAAAAGCATCTGGCGATTGAAAGACTAAATCAAAATCTATACAAATGGACGGAGGGGCGGTTTATGTTAACTCAGTCAGAAGACGTCTTTCGCTGTTTTACTCTGGCTTCTAAGCTGACAACTATATAATGCTCAAGGAAATAAAAACCTATAATAACGGTTTTATTGGTGTTTATCCTTCAGTTAAGAAAGTTTCCCCGATGCTGAAGGAAAATGGCTTGGAAGTAACACAAGTAAAGATAAAAGACGAGAACTTATGAAAGGGGTTAAGATGTCTCGTTTGGTGGTGCCACTGGTAATTTGATTTGGTTTTGGAATTAACAGTTATTATATTAATGATTCAAATTGTTCATAGTTTATGTTTTAAGAAGGATGATATTGTTCGAGATATGTAAAAAAAAAAAAAGAAAATAAGTTTATGCTGTCATACAACTCATTGTTATTAATATTCACAGTCGGGATTGCCTAAAGCTTCACCACTTCCATATTTCACTTTCTTGTGGTCGACAACATTCTTAAAGCGAGTAAAGCTTTTTGTGTTTCTCAGCCGATTAATTTATGACTTTGATATGATTCGTTAGAAACAAAAGTAATGGCATGACGTGCTCCAAGTGAGAAGTAGGCGCAGTGGAATAGTATGTGAATGTGAACTTTTGTCCACTGGTGTTGCAGGCATACATACATACACGGTAATATACCATTTGCTTATATGCACGAAAATATAAGAGCTTTGCATACATACTCGTGCATCAGATCAGGTCCGATAAACAGCTAGTGGTTTACAAGCGTACAAGCAAGTTACTTATGTCGATTATTTTAGTTACTGCTGTCACACACACACACACACACACACACACACACACACACACACACACACACACACACAAATAATATGCCTAACTGAAACAAAATTAACACCAAGGATATCAAATGACATTCTAAACTTAGAGGAATACAATATATGGAGAAGAGACAAATTTTAAAAAAGGAGGAGGAATTATAATATTAACTAAGAAAAATCTAAAAGTCAATGAAATAAAACTAGTTTTACCATCACAAGTAGAACTGATTGCAGTAGAGATCAACACATCTGAAGGTAAAGTAATTGTAGCCAATTTGTACATGCCGCCCAGATCAAACACATGGGAAAGAGACGAATATGAGGACCTGGCAGAGAGTGCAATTCAGAGTTTAAGATCATTGCTACATAAAATGGAAGAGAAATCGGAAAGAATTATACTAACTGGGGATTTCAATACAAGTATAAATTGGAATACTCTAGATATAATTAGCCAAGAAAGCTGTTGGGACCAAAAGCTCCTGGATCTCGTGCAAGAGTTTTTCCTAACGCAACATGTGAGGGAAACCACCAGAAAAAGAGGACTTGATGTACACCCGACAGCAGAAGTTCGTCCCTCTTAGCGTGCGTGATACGAGCCTGTTGATCTGGTAACACTGTATGAGATAGAGTTGACAGGTACGCTTTAAATGGCTAATATTAAAGAAATGTGTTCGGAGATAAGAACACATTCTCTAATGATAATATTAATTTGTAGCAGTTGGGATAATGTTATTGTGAAATGTTTGACACTGGTGTATGAAGAATCTTCGTTACGGACACAGACGCATAGGATTATTTAGACTGGACTGATGTTGCCAGCAAGTATTATATGAAATATTATAGAACGATTGCAGTCCTAAAGGTGAGGTTGCAAGAAAACACTAATTACGATGTCAGTTACACACTAAACAAACACAGAAACTGACACTTCGTGTTTCGCCAGTATGCGGTTTAGTTTTACAAGTTAAATCACTTCCTTTTCCGACCTCTCTCCCCACCCGTCTCTTCTCTTCCTAGTCATGCTCTGCCATCATCCATGTTTTATCGTTAATGCTGAATACCGTATGTCTGTAGATAAACTGTGGGAAACAATATAAAAGTGTCAAATGAGCTTCATTTCCTCCTCCATCGCTTGAAATGTTATCCATGACTTGAATATAAATGTTAGTAACATGAATAAATCGTCACTGTGGTGGTTAGGAGACATTACTCGTCACATTATATAACATTTATATAACCATCGTTAATACAGTGCTCCAAATACACTCCCTCTCCAACCCCTCGCCGTCTCCTCCCTCCCCCTTACACTGTCTCCTTCACTTCTCCCCCTCCCTTCCCCCCCTCTACCAGTACCCCTTGTTTCTCTCCCTCAACACCCCCAACCCTTCCCAACGATTTCATTTAACTGACTCTGCTTCTGTTTACCTCCCTAACTAGATCGGTTCTTCATAATTTGAATACAGTTATTACCATTTACAGGACTTTGAGTCTTAATTGTAATGACATTATAAACACAATACTCGTGCATGTTATATTGCCAACCACACAAGTAACCAAATTACTTACATAATATGTCCATCGTAACTATCAGTGTTCAATACCATCCCCTCCTTGTGGATTCCTTCCCTCCTCGCCTCCTCCCCGCTTTCTGTATCCCTCACTCCTCCCTTCACGTTATAACATATTTATCTGTGTCCCAACTTGTAATATATGTAATCCCTTCCCTCACCCAAAGTATTCCTGCTTCCATAATCCCCTCCCCCCCCACACATTGTGTTCCGCACTAAAGTGAGACCTATGAGATACGTCTACTTATATATAATTTAAAACAATATGCCATCGACATACTTTGATCTGAACTCCCTCAACGCATGATCTTACAAGGTCAGAGAATGCAGTCAGCAAGATTATCCCTATCATTCCATTCCCATAGCTGCATTGCATGGTTAGAACAAAAGGTAACGGCATGGCTGTCCGTCAGCGCCCTGAACATCTGTTCTGCAACTGCCGATATTATCGATACAGGAGTGACAAGGACTCGCATGGATAGGAAGCGAACCTTTACCATAATTAACCCTTACACCGCGACAATCTCATACTTCCACTTACATCTGCCTGCTGTCCGGGCTCATGACAAGCATATTCCGATAAGGGCTTAATCTACTCATCCAGAAGGGTATAAGCCCCCTTCATCGTATATTACGATGATTATGGTAGCCAAATGTATGAGGATACAGCTTTTGTGACTATCATCTACTTTGCTAGATTTAATCGTAACTGAAGATCTACAAATTATCACCAAGAATACTGACATTACTTTTAAGAAAATATTTTCTGGATGCGTGTAGATCATATAACATCTATCTATCTATCTATCTATAGCCCGACGCCCTAATCCAGAAAGGGTTGTCGCAGACAAAACGCCTCCAAGTCGCTCTGTCACCCACCATTTGACTCCCCTCCCCCCAACTCAACCCCCCCTCCCCCATATATTCCTCTCAACTCCATCCCTCCACCTCATCCTCGGTCTACCCCTCCCTCTCCCTCCCTCCACCTCACCTACATACACCCTCTTAGTCAGTCTTTCATTCTCCATTCTCTCCACATGTCCAAACCACCTCAGTCATACAACATACGCAATGATTATTTTTCATTTTATACTTTCTTTGGTGAAAAGAAGGACGTTTGTGCTTCATATTTTATGTATGTTGGGATTTATAAAATAAGTGTAAGCAAGATATTAATGGCTAGAGGAGGAGAAATAAAATGATAATTAAACTGAGGCACTGACTGCCGTCCTTTGAACAGTTAATGCCTCTTGACCGCCATTGTCACGGTCATTATAATATTACACATTATTAAAGGATACTATACAAAACCATGACCCAAACATCGTTATGTTGTTCGATTCCCGAGACAAAAATGAAAAAGGGAGAGAAAAAGACATTTGAAATGACAAGGAAGAGAAGTTGGGCAGGGTCAATACAATAACACGGTGGGGAGGGATTCGGAGTGTTGCAGGCTAGAAACAAAGGTTACTGGAAATGGGGGCGGAGGGAGGGGGGAGAAGTGATGGAAACAGTGGAAGGGGGAGGGGAGGAGACGGCGAGGGGGTGGAGAGGGAGTGTATTTTGGGCACTGTAAGAACGATAGTTAGGTAAGTGTTACATAAATGATGACGAGAAATGTCTCCTAACCACCACAGTGACGATTTATTCATGTTACTAACATTTATATTCAAGTCATTGATAACACTTCAAGCGATGGAGGAAAAGAAGCTCTTTGACACTTTTATATTATTTCCCACAGTTTACCTACAGACATACGATTTTCAACATTAACGATAAAACGTGGATGATGGCAGAGCATGACTTGGAAGAGGAGAGACGGGTGGGGAGAGAGGTCGGAAAGGGAAGTGACTTAACTTATAAAACAAAATCGCATACTGGCGAAACACGAACTGGCAGTTTCTGTGTTTGTTTAGTGTGTAACTGACATCGTAATTAGTGTTTTCTTGTAACCTCACCTTTAAGACTGCAATCGTTCTATAATATTTCATATAATACTTGCTGGCAACATCAGTCCAGTCCAAGTAATCCTATGCGTCTGTGTCCGTAACGAAGAATCTTCATACACCAATGTCAAACATTTCACAATAACTTTATTATCCCACCTGCTGCAAATTAATATTATCATTAGAGAATGTGTTCTTATCTCCGAACACATTTCTTTAATATTAGCCATTTAAAGCGTACCTGTCAACTCTATCTCATACAGTGTTACCAGATCAACAGGCTCGTATCACGCACGCTAAGAGGGACAAACTTCTGCTGTCGGCTGTACCCTCAGTGCTAGATCTAATATTTACTAGGCAAGAAAATGATATTGACAGTTTAATATATCACCCTCCACTCGGCAAAAGCGATCATGCAGTACTAAATTATAACTTCAGGATAGCATATGACATAGTAAACAGCAATGACAGTTACAAAAAGAGCCTAAACTATAAAAAGGGAAATTATCAAAACCTAAAGACGTATTTCTTAGAAGTTGATTGGGAAAATGAGCTTAGAGGACAAGATTTAAATGCTGTATATAAAAAATTCTGTGAATTTTATGAAATAGGAGTCCAGAAGTACATCCCACAGCACAAAGAAGCAGATAAGAAAATACAGAAATGGTTCAATACAGAATGTAAAAAATCAAAAGAAAAAAGAGATATGTTGTGGAATAGATACAGAAGACACAATAGTGAAAGGGCGTATAAAAATTACAAACAGGCAAGAAACGATTATACAAGAATAAGGAGGGAAGCCCAAAAACAGTTTGAGGAGGATATAATAAATAAAAGTAGTGATCAACCAAAGCTGTTTTACAGCAATATCAGAAGCAAAACCAAAGTAAAAGATATAATACAATCCATTACGGACGAGGGAATCAGTTATACACAAGAGAAAGATATTTGTGAAGCACTAAATAAGAATTTCCAATTAGTTTTTACAGAAGAAAAAAAATTTTGAGAGGGACTATTTGGAACATGCATGTCCACACATACTACCAGATATACAAATAGCAGAAAAAGTAATACAGGAGGAGTTATGTAGATTAGACAGAGGAAAAGCAAGTGGTCCTGTTGAAATTTCGTGTTGGGTATTACGAGAATGTGCAAAGGAGTTAAGTATAGGATAATTTTTAATTTTCAAGAAATCCTTGAGTCAAGGTAAACTAGGAAAAAAGCAAATATTGTCCCCTTATTCAAGAAAGGAAATAGACAAAATCCACTCAACTACCGACCAGTATCACTGACCAGTGTTGTAAGCAAGGTATTAGAAAAGCTTATAAGAAAAGCTTGGGTAAATCATCTAGAAGAACACAGTATGATAACAGAAAGACAGTTTGGTTTCAGAAAAGGAAAATCATGTGTTACTAATCTGTTGAGCTACTATGACAGAGTAACAAACACAATACAGGAAAGGGAAGGATGGGTGGACAGTATCTATTTAGATTTCAAGAAAGCTTTTGACACAGTACCACACCAAAGACTTTTATGGAAACTGTACCATCAAGGAGGAATTCGAGGTAAACTGTTTTGTTGGATGCAAGACTTTCTCATAAAAAGAGAAATGAGAACAATACTAAGAGGAAACTACTCATCATGGAAAGAAGTGACTAGTGGAGTACCACAGGGTTCAGTGCTGGCACCAATCATGTTTTTAGTGTATATTTAAATGATATAAACAGTAACACTGGAAGTGAGAGCTATCTGAATATGTTTGCAGATGATGCAAAAATACAAAGGAGAATTACTAACACAGACTCTTGTAAAGAGCTACAAGAAGAATTAAATAAACTTCATGAATGCAGTAGTACATGGCAAATGGAATTCAATGTGGACAAGTGTCATGTAAACAAGTTTGGTAAAAGTGGAAAAAGACCTGATTGGGATTATAAGTTAGGAAATAAAACCCAATACACATCAGAAAGAGAGAAAGACCTAGGTGTGATTATCAATAACAGACTATCTCCGGCTGACCACATCAGCGAGAAGGTACTGAACATGTATACACTGCTTGCAAATATGAGAATAGCATTTACATACATAAATGAAGACATGCTAAGAAGGATAATAACATCATTCATTAGACCAACCCTGGAATATGCATCAGTAGTCTGGAGTCCTCATCTCAAAAAGCACATAGACAAGATTGAAAAAGTTCAAAGGGCCGCTACAAGATGGATACCAAGCTTAAGGGACCTATGCTACGAAGAAAGACTAAATAAACTGAATCTACCAACACTACAGGAGAGAAGGAAAAGAGGTGACATGATAATGCTATATAAGTGCATATCAGGGAAGGAGAAAATAGACATAAATGATTACTTAACATATGGAGAAGCATCAGCAAGAGGACACTGCAAAAAACTGTATAAGAAGAGAGGTGATAAAGACGTAAGGAAATTCAGTTTCCCAAACAGAGCAATTGATCAATGGAATGCACTACCGAATGAAATAGTGTGTGCCAAAACAATTCACAAATTTAAGGATATGTACGATAAATATGGTTTAAGACACTGGACAGTACGAGCTTACAATTCTTACAATTAGGTAAGAATACAATTAGGTAAGAACACACACACACACACACACACACACACACACACACACACACACACACACACACACACACACACACACACACACAAACTACTACTGGCCAACACCCACACTCATTTAATATGTGAAAACTAGTTGCACGCAAAGCAATCCAGCTGGCTCAATGACACTCAAGAATGCCTGGGAGTAAAGGCTTCCTTAAGCCAAACAAAATCATCTGGTAGTAACAGTCATAAACTATGTCATCGCAGTAAAGGGGTTACAGAGAAGGCGACAGGCGACGGGACCGAGGTCTAGAAACAAATTCCGTGTCGTAAATATGATTGCTTTCTGTAGGGAGGACACCAAGGGTGGTAATATTGTCTGGTAAGACACCTCACCCTTAATAACTTATTTCTGCACTCACTACATTAATAATCCTTGTTTGCCGCTTACTTCATCCTCGTTGCTGTTTAGGCTATGTTATAAAAAGAATAACATAGCACGATTTTTATGCTGGGTGTTTTTAGTCCGACCTCTCGTCCTAAAAATACCAGCGACTGAGCGGGGTCCTCTTTCCGGACCGGAAGTAAAGCACCCACAAAGGAACAGGACATAAAAACCAGGCAGTACACCTTCTATCTATCTATCTATTGCCAGACGCCTCAATCCCGTTTGGGGTGGCCACAAACAAATCGCCTCCAAGTCGCCCTGTCCCCCGCCATTTCACTGCCCTGCTCCCAACTCACACCCCCTTCTCTCATATACCTCTCCACCCCATCCCTCCATCTCATCCTCGGCCTCCCCCTCCCTCTTCCCCCCTCCACCTCACTCAAATACACTCTCTTCGTCAGTCTTTCACCCTCCATCCTCTCCAGATGGCCAAACCACTTCAGTGTGTTCCTCATAACGCTTCCTATCACATCCACATCCACACCACAACGCAGTACACCTTAACACATCTATTGTCTTAATTCCTACACCGTTACAATATAAACAGAGAGATATTGGATATGCTTGGAGACAGGAACACAGAGTTAGCCTTCAATACAAATGATTATAGTTACATTCAAAATATGTCAATCTTCACTTATACATGAATATTGTGTTTTAATATTAAAATACCCGTATACTGTTTCTAGGCAGAGTTGGCATTTTATATATTTAGTCCGATACACCAGGAGAGGACGAGACCAAGAGTTAGGGGAATGAATATTACCATAAGTGGGTAGAGTGCGGGTCGCAACACTCGAGAAAGTCACTTAGTCACAGTAACACTAGTTCACAGGACTTTGATGATTCCCGACCACCACTGATCTTAGCCCACGATTTCTATTAAGTTCTCCTGTATATAGTTTTGATTTCTTCTACTCTGCCAAGTATCAGGTCTCCATACGGTATTGGTAACTTTAGTCACTTATATATTATTTGGGCCTTCACTCTGTCACTTATCACTGTGCACTTCTATCTTGACTGTTCACGGCACTCGAGTTGTTAGGGTCACCGTATACCCGTATTTTCCTGGGCATCACCTGCTGCCTGTCCGGGGCATGAGAGAGGGGCCCTACGGGGAGCCCTCCTGCAGGGGGCAATGCACTGCCCGCAGGGGAGTCACTGCCCGGGTCGTAGTCGTCGTTGCGGTGCAGGGAGGCCATCCTGTCTGGGAGCCTCGACCTGAGAGGAGGCCTTCACACTGAAGCCTCGTCGGTGGGATGCAGGGAGGCCCTCCGGTCTAGGGGCCTCGACCTGAGAGGTGGGCCTCGGGACTAGGGCCAAACAGCTGCAGGAGGCAGGCCTGGCGCCTCTGGCTCCGAGGAGAGAGAGAGCCTGGGTTGTCTGGGCCTGGGGGTTGCTGGCCAGGCCTGGGAGTCTGGGGGCTGTGGCTGCCTACAGGAGAGAGCGCTGTCAGGGGTGAACTGTGGCGCCGACTCCGTCGGGTATCCGTCAGGAACAGGGACCTCCCAGGTGTAGGTGGTAGGGCTTGGAGTGGGCCACGCCACCACTCCGACAGCACCTCCGGGGAACCACTCCTGTAGGGAGACAAAGGGTGTCCCACGCAGCCGAGAGGAAAGGGGTCGGCTGCGCAAGGGACTTCCTGCTTCGGGAGGGCCGTTGGAATCACGAATGAGGGGCGTACAGTGGCCACTCCCTCCCCGTCACGTACGGTGGCCATGAACGCGGTTTCATGACTCCAAGGGCTCGCAGCTGAAGGGCGTACGGTGGCCGCTCCTTCCCCCGCACGTACTGAGACAGTGCTGGCGGTGCTGCTTCCGAAGGAGGAAATGGCAGGAGAGGGGTGCACAGGGGCAGCGCCCTCTCCGGTGCATGCTGAGGCCGTAGCCGAGGGTCTACTTACCCTGGCACACACAGTGGCCGTAGCTGTGGGCCTGCCTGCCTGCCGGGAAGTAACTGAAGGGCGTACGGTGGCTGTTCCTTCCCCGTCACGTACGGTGGCCGTTCCTTCCCTGTCACGTACAGTGGCCGTTAACGCGGTGTTACTCCTGTAGGAGGAAAAGGCAGGAGAGGGATGCACGGGGGCAGCTCCCTTGCCGGTACGTACAGGGGCCGTAGCCAAGGGTCTACTTACCCTGGTACGTACAGTGGCCGTAGACGTGGGCATGCCTGCCCTTCGGGAAGTAACTGAAGGGCGTATGGTGGCCGCTCCTTCCCCATCATGTACGGTGGCTGTGAACGTGGTGTTACTCCCGTAGCAGGAGGAAATAGTGGATGAGGAGCGTACGGTGGCCATTCCCTCCCCGTCACGTACGGTGGCCGTGATCGCGGTTCCACGACTCCTCTCTCTGCCAGTTGGGGCGCTTTCAGTAACTAACGCCCTGAGGCCGTCCCCAGAGGTGGCTGTGACTGAAGGGCATATGGTGGCCGCTCCCTCCCCCTCACGTACGGTGGCCGAGATGGCGGTGTCACAGGGGGAAAACAACTGAAGGGTGAACAATGACCGCTCCTTCCCCGGTAGGTATGGTGGCCGTACCGTGGTGTTGCTGGGACTGACTCTGGATCAGTCCCACCCTGAACCTGGTGAAGGCTGCCCTGCTCACAGGGTCGTTGTCTCTTCCCGCTTACTTGGTGTTGGGACAGTTGCGGGGAAAAGGGACTCAGGACAGGAGTGTCCCACTGACCCTCTTGTTCCGGGTCAATAACCCCGCCGTGGTGTCCTCCTGGGGTGGCGGTGTGGTGGTGGCTTGGTGGTGGGGTGGGGGGTGGCGGGGTGGGTGGTCCGGCGGCAGCGGGTATTTTAACAATAATGCGGTGTACTACGCAAAATAAATTGCTAAGGAAGAGGTAACAGAATGCCTCCAAAGATGACGGAATACGGTCCCTAGAACTTGCAGTTTTCCTAAGGCTTATTCTTTCAGTGAAAATGAAACTTGGTTACCATGGCAATGCTGTTCGTAACTGTTTCTTATTTTTTTCAGGAAGAACAAAGAAAATTGTTCACATTCCTTCAACATTTCTTGTTCTTTAAACAAAAATAATTCCAGGTTACGACTAGGGAATACAGTATATGTGGGTGTGTTAATGAGTCATGGTCCTGAATCACAGGGTCGTCTTACTAAACTGAATTCGGGAAACGGAAGGGAAACCGACAGTCTCAGGTTACCATATATACTGTATATAGATAGATAGATACATACATACATACATAGATTAGATAGATAGATAGATAGATAGAAAGATAGATAGATAGATATAGATATATAGATACAGTACATACATATAAAGTTAATGCAAATGGCAAAACGTACAATATCTGCTTGTTCGACCTCACTGCTGGATGCGATCTATTACACGGCATGCAGGCTAAATTACGAGTAATTAATTGGTCATGACTGTTCCACAGATAACCGCCAGAAATTGTTGGTTTACCTACCCTTTCGCACTCAGTTTGGATAGTAAAGCCGATATGCGGATGGCTTAAGAGAATTGTCATCACTGTTCCTACAACTATCTATAGCCCAAACTCCTGAATATCCTCTTGCGTGTTACTACTGCAAACCGTGTCGATATTGAAAAAGATTTGTGTACCAACACGAGAACATTCAAAAGTATTATGGAAAATATATCGCTGAAGGATTAGTGACAACGTATTTCCCATGCCAGTGAGAATACGGTTAAATAACCCCCTCATAACACTGGTTTACAAAAAAAAAAAAAATTTGAGACAAGCATGTGAATAGGTGTTTTTGACTAATTTTGATATGCTTAATTCAAATTTCTAAACAGTTTTGCTCTGTCACCTCTAGCTTTTTTGCTTTCACATATCCCTTTTTTTTTTTTATTATAATGCATACATTTATAATATAATGAGTTTATTTCATATATTAAAATGGCATATTGCAGAACGAAACAAAACAGACACAGAACACTGACGGAACTAAATATTACCATTACTTGGATATAGGCATATATACACACCATAGTACTACAGACAGTCAGAAGTGAGTTTTTTTTTGGACAATCTGGTATACTCTGCCTCCGAGATGTCGCGCAGGAGCATCCAGCAGAAGTCCCCCATCATGCTGGGGTTCCACTTGCTTTGGTAGTTGCTCTCCATCTTAGTAATATCTTGGTGGAACCTTTCCCCATGTTCGTCACTTACTGCTCCGAGGTTCTGGGGGAAGAAGTTGAGGTGGGAGTGGAGAAAGTGAATCTTGAGAGACATTCGGCACCCCATACCCTGATAAGCCTGCAGCAACTTCTCGACACGCTCTTGGTAATCTAGTGCCCGTGTGTTACCAAGGAAGCGATTGCAGACTACCTTAAATGCTTCCCATGCTCTCAATTCCTTCAAGGTGAGCTTCCCCTTGAATACCTCATCCTTCAGCACCTTCCGGATCGGAGGTCCGATGAAGATGCCCTCCTTGAGCTTAGCAGAACTGAGAGCTGGGAACAGAGTGCACAGGTGTTGGAAGGCAGCGCCATCCTTGTCCATGGCCTTCACGAAATTCTTCATAAGGCCAAGCTTGATATGAAGAGGAGGAAAAAGCATCTTGTTCATGTCCACCAGAGGATTTTCTTGGGCACCGTGTGTCCCAGGCACGAAAGTGCTCCTAGACCCCCAGTCCTTCTACGTGTAGTGATTGACATTTTTGAGCTTGTTGTGGCGCGCTTTTTAAACTAAGTTCCAAGAAAATAGGACGGTAAATGGATTTTTGGCGAATATTTTGGGTCTAGGCCTATATGTATACATGTACTATCACGATCCAAAGTTTCTTTACCCCCCTGAGTGGAAGAAGGTCGAAGCCAAGGTTGTAGCAAGACCAGATGATCGGACACTGCCAGTATACAAGACTAATAATGGTTCATGATACCGTGATACATAAATAGGCTCGTGTGTTTCATCCGGGTGATTCTTATTATCCTAAGCTTCAGGTTAGTGAACCCCTCCATCATGAACTGGCCTGTGTTCGGTGGCCCGTCATTTCTTCAACCTTGGCTTCGACCTTCCTCCACTCAGGGGGGTAAAGAAACTTTGGATCGTGATAGTACATACACGTATACACGTATATCTTAAAAACTAGAGATGATGAGTGAAAACGGATTTCGAATCTGAAATCAGCACCCCAAAATTAGGTTAGAACACCTAATTTCATGCTTGCCTCAATTTTTTTGTAAACCAGTGTAATCGGAAACACTTTAATGTTCTGTTCCAACAAACACCTAACTGTTTATACCTGTGGCTGAATATAGGAACCTTTGACTGGTGTGATATATCTGTTTGGTGTTAGCCTAATCAAAATTCTTTAGCGTATCAGAAGCAGGGGAAGCGTTGTTCGAGACAGGCGTTGATGTCTCTGACTGCTTGGATATCTCCGTTGGTGAGGCAAGAACTTCTGGTTTTGGCCAAAGTAAAGGACCCAGTTTGCACCTCCAGCAGCGAAGGGTTAAGGCACTGATAAAAGAAATGGAGTTGGGGTGCAGCAGCAATACTGAGAGGAATGGATAACGTGGAAGTCCTTAGCAAAGGTAATAGAGAGAAATAACGGGAGGAATGATATTTTGGAGAGACTGTAGCAAATGAATGGAAAGAAAGCAGGAGGAAGAGATATTGAGGAGGGAGCTAGGAGAGTGATGTAGAGTTAAAGAATGAAGATATGGTGCGGAAGGGTTTCAGAAAGACATGTAGAGGAAAGAGGAAGAACATATAATAAGGAGGAGTTTGGGAACGAAATGGAAAAGGAGGAGAAGGTTGAAAATAAGAAAGTGTTTTAATATTAGAACTGAAGAAGGGAAGATGAGATAATATGGAAGGACTTGAGAGAAAAAAGGAGAAAACTTGGAAGGGAAAAATAACGGGGGAGAGGGGGGACAAAAGAATGGAGGGTAATGGAAAAGGAGAAGAGCTTAGGAAACTTACAAGGGGAAAAAGAATAAAAAAAGAAAATGTTAATGAGAGGACTAAACAAAGGAAGAGTAACGAGAGAAATTATGGAGATGTTCTGGAGATAAAGTGGGCAGAAAAGGAGAGGAAAAGAAACTTTGGTTGGAATTAGCAAGTGAATGGAGGGGAAGCCGAAAGTGTTTTGGGGGGAGTAAAGGAATTGTGAGGATGAATTATAATGAGGATGGAACAAAGGCTGTAAGAAAGTGAAGGTATGTGGTGCAGTAGGGCCGACAGGGGTGGACAAGTAGGTTATCTGAGGGGAATGGTCTAGTTAGTAGAACGTCACAGTCGGAAAAATTACCTTATCTTATATGCTTTCTAATTTCAGTGGGAGACTGGAGGCTTTCCTATCATGAACTGCCATTAAGTGAAGTTGTCTAGTTATCTACGTTTAATGGTCCTGGGCCTCTGTATCTTGTTCGCTGGTCCTTTCACTTCGATAGATGTTACAGTTTAATATTTGTCTAAGCGTATTCTTTTTTCTACATTGCATGCGTCTGATTCTGGCTGTGCTCTTGTCAGCCTGTTCCAAACGGCCTAACAGTCCTGCTACGTGCAACGTACCTTCATAATTATGTAACAAGTCGGTGATAATAACCTTCGTGTTTATTTTATGCAGAAACACGGAGCTAAAGGCTAGAAGCCTGCAAAGTTGATCCCTCCACGGGAATGAGAGAGAGAGAGAGAGAGAGAGAGAGAGAGAGAATTCCGTTCATTTCCGTTCATATCGAGATGAATGCACACATTGCACTTAAGACAATGGACACCAGAAGCAGATTGAAACTCATACTGAGGAAAACTCTACTAGAGCTGACCTGATCAAGACATAAAGGAGAGAGAGATTTAGTTGAATCATGCATTAGAATGTCGGTCATAAAAGAGGTGAGAGTGCGTTTCCAGACGGGTGTTAGACGCCCGCGAAATGCAGGAGGGATGCAAGGAGACAGTTCAGAGGAGCAAGGCCCACTGAAGTAGCGATAGGGGAGAGATATAGATGCAACAGTTCGGCGAAGATATATATATATATATATATATATAGACAGACAGACAGACGGGAGTCAATATGAGGATAGGATCTGAAAAAGTGAATAGCCTTTGACTTCACCCTGTTTAGAAGAGCTGTCTGCTGGGGTTCCCCCGACTTTCTAACATACACACGAGGGTTGTAATTTACACAAGGTCGAATAAATCCCATGTTCACTGTCGACATCTGTGAGTAGTACAGAAAGCACGGGGTTGTCGCAGCACACCTTACCTTTTAGATATAGATTTTGCAAGAGAAGTAATATAATCTTTTCGTGATAGATTCAGGGAGAATGAATCCCCAATATAAGGAGAGATAACGCAAGACTAATTTGAACTCCAGCGGAAGAATCTGGCGTGCTGAAAGTAGTAGGATCTTAGGAACTCAGGAACCGAGAATTGATTAATTAAAAATGCAGTTACCTTTGCTCAATCTACAGTAAGATATAAGCCAAGCCAGAAATGAAGCATGCCATAGTCTCATCTCGTGAGTATTGAAGTAACGGCTGTAATAGACTACGTGAGAATCGGATGGAAAGGTGGGGCGTGGGGCCGTCAACGTATGAGTGGATGGAGATGGATCTGTAGTTTTGGTAATTAATGGAAAGAAGGAAGAAAGCTGGTGACAGGACAGAACAGAACTCTAAGGAACACCAACAATGACAACTCTAGGAGACGAGTGGCCGTCTACAACAACAGATATTATAAAATGACGAGAAACAGGGCAAGAGATACATGGCACAGGTGGAAGAGAAATCGTAAAGGGTCAGTCCAGACTGAATAAAATGCCGTTGAGATTTTAAGAACAATGGCAAAGTTTTCGCCAAAGTCCTGAAAAGAAGATAACCAGGACTCTTAAAAGAAGGCTGGAAAATCGCTAGTGGAGCGTTCCTTGCGGAAACTGGAATGGCGATCAGAAAGGCTATGATAGGAATGATGTTTTAAAATCTGCAAAGAATAGCTCAAAAACTTGAGAAATACAGGATGTCAAGGCAACTGAGCAACAGTTAGAGGGCTTGGAATGGTTATCCTTTTTCAGGACAGACTGAATGAAAACAAATTTCTAGCAACAAGAAAAGGCACAGGCAGACAAAAGCAAAAGAGTTTATCAGAGCAGGGTGTCAGTACAGCAGCACAATTTTTTAGAACAATAGGAGGGGCCCCATCAGGCTCATAGGCCTTATCAGTAAGAAGGGAAGGTATAAAGTACACTGATTGAAGAAATTCAAATGTCAATCATGTGGAAGTCAGACAGAAGAAGAAATGAAGAAGGCGAGAGCTAGGGCTAGGCCTCTCATTCAAGATTGATTTGATAGTATTAGCATGGACGTTTTTATGACATGCCGGTAAATGATGTGTAAGATTTGTTCTGTTCTGTCACCAACGCTCTTCTTTCTATTCACCAATGACCTTCTAAGCTAAATTGTACATCGAACCCAGTCCACTCACCTGCTGGTCACTCTACCTTTTATTGTTCCATTCGCTTCCCAGAGTGCCCATCTCAGAAGTTACTGCACAAAAAGGGATGAGGCTATGGTACACCTAATGTCTGACATTACTCGTATCTCTAATTAGGATGAAAGCAATCTTGTTTTTAATGCTTCAAAAATTCAGTTTTTAAATCATCCAACCCGACAAAATCTTCTGCAGGAGTATCATCTTGTTTTTAACAGTATCGAACTCAATATTGCATCGTCTTTAAACATACATGGGGTTTCATTCTCTCGAGATTTATCTTGGAAAGAACATTACCTCTCTTGTCAAATTTCCTTTTAAGAGATTAGGTGTGCAAAGCCGACTCCGTGCCTTCTTTGCCCCTGCACAGTTGTTGACTTCATACACGGGTTTTATTCGCGTCTGTGTAGAGTCAAACTCTCTTGTATGGGGAGGCTCCTCACATACACCTCTTCTCAACAAGAAGGAGTCAAAGGCTTTTTGTCTCAGTAACTCCCCTCCTCTTACTGTCTCCCTTCAGCCTTTGTCTGTTCTCCACACTGTAGCATTTTCGTCTGTTTTCTATCGCTACTTCAGTGGTCACTGTTCATTTGCACTGTCTGCTTGCATACCCCCACCACTACAGCGGGTACGTTGCATTTGTGTAGCAACAAACTCTCCTCCCTTTTCTGTCCAACTCTCTAATACAGGAGTTAACTGTTACTCCTAGTCCTTCATGGATGTCAAAGGTCAACTCTGGAACTATCTCCCTCTGACTGTATTTCCTACTGCCTATGATCTGCAGTCTTTCAAGCACATTGTGCACAGGCATCTCGAAATGAACGGATCTTGAATTTCGCTCTGTTATTTTTTTTTTCTCTCTCTCTCTCTTGGAGGGGACAAAAATGCGGGTTCCTGGCCTTTGGGTCCATCTTCCTTGAATTAAAAAAAAAAAAAAAAATCTATTGACAAAATTCACTTATTCTTCTTACTTCCAGCTTTTTTTTTTTTTTTTTGTCCATTTGTAGTTAAAAGAATAAAAAAAGGTGTTCACTAGCCCTTTAAAAACCTCATATGTCCCCGTAAGCTGAATAACAGTGGGTGAATGAAATAAGAATAAACTTAAAGGTACGCCATGACACCGAAGAGTTATATCGAGTTATTCTCTGGGAACGGCAAGATTGGATTTGAAAGGACGTCACTGTATCGAAGGGTTAAGTATATTCCTGAATCCTGGCCCTGTCCTACCCCGTTCATGTTCACTCGCATCGCGTTCAGCTGTTTATTTTGTGTCCCGTGGTGAGGCCCTATCAATAGATGTGGCCATCATTTACCTTCCCTTCTTTGCTTTCACTGCCCGTCCTCCCTTTCCAATGGGTCGTTTAATCTTTCCCTCCAGGTTTTTCACCTTTCTTCCTCGTATCGTTTGCAACCCACCTTCTTTCTTGCCCCCTTTCTTTCTTATTGTCATTCCTCCTTTCCTTCATTCCCTTCGTTCGTCCTCCTTCCTTTCACATTCCTTTCTTCCTTCACCCCCTTCTTTCCATCATCTTTCCTTCCTTCACCCTCTTTCTTTCACTCCATCCTTTACCTAACTTCCATCCTTCACCCTATTCCTTCGTTGCTTCACTCTCCTTCCTTCAACCATCCTTCCTTCCTTTACCCTCCTTTCTATGTTTCCCCTTCTTACATCTCTCCTTTAATCACAACACCTTCTTCCCTTCCTTCCTTCGCATTCTCTATATCGTTTTATCATCCCCTCATCCTCACTGACATTAATATCTTCACCTTTTCTTCTGAACATTTTCTCATGTAACCGCTTCTCTAAGTGCTGGAGAAAGACGCTTTTACGTGGCTCCATCAACGTCAGTGAAGTTGTACAAACATGCTTTAACTCTCTCTCTGTCTCTCAAGAGGTGGATGATGGACCGTAAATGGGCAATTTGTGCCTGCCGAGTACTGGGTTGACTTTAAGATTAGCCTGAGGCCACACCACAACAGCAACAAAAACAAAAACTTTTCTTGGGGAACGTAATATAATAGTTTGTCACTGCTACCTGGAAAAAAAATTTAAGATACGAAAGGCTTCCAGTATAGACGAATTACTGACGACAATATATTATCCCACTAATTCAAAAATAATGTCGTCTAAAGTTACATATAATACATGAGAAGTCCCATAATTTTCTGATAAAACGTTAAATGACATGCTTTTTAACGTTTCTGGTGAGATAAGCTTAATAAACTTTGCAACGTAACCAGAATAAGAAGTCAGGTCAGCAATTAAAGGTCGAAAAAAGTACTGTAAAATCCTTACCCTGGCCAGATAGAGCAACACATTTGTTCACCGCGTGCATTTCTGTTGTTCGTTTACCTTAACACATTGAAGTTCTTTTAACAATTATTTCTGGATAGGATACTAGATTTGTCTTAAACATGAGTGGAGCTTGAGTCAGAACAAACTCAATCTCCTACACTCGCTGTAAGCTAAATAATATCGACTGATATTAGCTGGAATAGAATGCTACAGTTAACCCCACTGGGAAATGATTAATTTGATGGGAAGTTTTTCTTTTTTTGCTACATACTTTCTGTACCTAGATGGCAGAATAAGAACACTACGATTCTACACACCGTCCATAGCACTTCTTGGTGACAAACACCATATTCTAGTATTAGTAGCTCACCATTCCAGATGAACAGACGGCCATACTCGTATATTGGGTGTATACAAGCTTTTTTTTTATTACTGCTACTTTTAACCCTCTGAATATGACTTACCATCTTTTAGACTAGTGGAATATCTGGAAAATGTGGCTGTATAAAAATCCTCACGCATTTTAGAGTCAAAGTTGGCAAATAGGCTTTCCTAGGGTGTTTTTTTGTGCTGAATCCATTTTTGCTGTTTGCCAAGCTGTATCTCGTGCGGTTTTGCTCCTAGCGGACAAAATCCAAGATGGCCGCCATTTTTCTAGAAAATGCATATTTTGAAGAATTGCTTCAAATATAAAATATATTAATGGATATAATGCATTGGACAAGCTCCTAATGTACATATGGATAATAAAATATGTAAAATGTGTGTCTTTGTGTGTAAATAAAGCATCATAAACAGTGAAAATCCAAGATGGCCGCAGTTTTTTTTTATTGTTGATATCTTTGCTTCCGGGAACGATGTATATGATATGTTTTTGTTTTATTCTTGTCCCTTTCTCAACATTACTCTCTGAAAAGGAGGAACCAACACTGATACCAAAATATCAGGCTCAAGAAGGATTTGTTGAGATGATTCATGTGGCTTTGAGACTGAGAGGTGTTATACTGGCACATCCCATGTACAAGGGATTTGTTGTCAATGAAGATGAAATGATATCCTGCGTCCCAAATAGCCTTTTTATGTTCCTTCGGTTGATGTTTGGTGGACAGAATCTTTTGGAAGCAGACCCAGACGACGTAGCAGATGATACAAAACAGGATGACAGTCAAGCAAAAGCTCTTAGTATTGCACAAGACTTGGTATACAACGTCACTGGAGGTATGCACTGGACTCCTAAACATCTTGGGCTTGCCAGCACTTTGCACCAGGCTACACGGTCTAAAGAACTTGTTGAACTATTTCACAAAGCTGGACACATCATAAGTTACCCGAAACTACTGCAAGTTGACACATCCCTGGCTAAGAGTACACTGAAAACAATGGATGCAGAAACAGGAGCAGTGATTCCACCAAACTTTGTACCAAACAGATTCGTGCACTTCACGTGTGACAACACTGACATCAACGACAACAGTTTTGATGGTAAAAACAGCTTCTATGCCACACAGATCGCTGGATGGCAAAGAGGTCCCGAAGAGGACATAGGACTGAAGGACCTTCGACCTTCCCCAAACACGAGTCTGAAAGTTCCCAAAGTCATGGATCAACTTTCACCTGCTGCAGTGGTGACAGGAAGACTAGAACCTAGAGCAACTGAGGGTATCAACAAAGAATTGTACAATGAATCAATGAAGACAATCCATCAGCAGCTCAAGCCATTGCCAAGGACATGGCCTTTTTCCTGAAACAACAAGATGTGGACATCAAGACAGGCTGGACACATTTTAACCAAAGCAACTGTAGCGCCAATCCTGAAATGACGAGTGTTGGTTACATACCAATTGTCCAGGCCCCAGCCCATGAACTTGACACTCTCCATACGGTGGTTCAGAGATGCAAACACATTGCAACACAACTTGGACAACACCATGTCGTACTTAAAGTTGATGAAGCCCTTTATTGTAAGCTGATGGAGCTCAAGTGGGCAAAGGACGAATACCAGGACTTCCTGATCGTCAGAATGGGCGGGTTGCACATATCGCTGAACTTTCTGAAGGTCATTGGGAAACATGTTCAATCATCTGGTCTACTGGAGGCTTGGGTTGAAAGCAAAATCCTTGGTCCTGGTACAGCAGAACAAGTCCTCACGGGCAAAGGCAAGTCATACTCCAAAGCAATGCGAGCACATAAGCTAACCATCCAGGCCATGTGGAGAATCCTGATGCCAAAACTCCTGACCTTCATCCAAAACGAAGCACAAGGGCTGAGGGCTGAAATAGAGGCAAAAGCAAACAGCGAAGACATTGAAGAACTGTTATTGCATCACTGGTGCCAACGCTGATGTCCCTACCCCCAGTCCCAGACTCATGTGTGGAACTGATCACATGCAACCGCGCCAACCGATGTATGAGTGCACGTTGCAAATGTAAAAAGTCCTACTTGCGTTGTACAGCAGCATGCAAATGTAGGACATCCGATGACGATTGTAGCAATGTCGAAGCCCAACAATGACACTGTGTAAAACACACTGCCACTATGCCTGTTCATCAATTTGCAATCTGCAACTTGTTGTAATATAAATGTGTTGTCAGCCATCCTGGATTTATGTTTATGTTTATTACTTAATTAAGAGAAAAGTAATATCAATAAAATAATTAATGTACAATGACTTTATAGGGGGTTTTAATAAGGTTTTACGGTCGTCATAATGATATACGGACGAGGCACCACTTGTAAAAATGATGCTTTGAGTTTAAGGCGGCCATCTTGGATTTACCCGTCTGACTGTGTCAGCTTGAGAGATACGGCTTGGCAAACAGCAAAAATGGATTCCTGAAAAAAAAAAAAAAAAAAAAAAAAAAACACCCTAGAAAAGCTTTTTTTCCAACTTTGACTCCAAAATGCCTGGAGTTGTCCAAATACCTGAAAACCGGACTAGACTATTTGTTTTATTCTGACCCTCCCCAGACGACTGAATCTGTTACAGAAAAACCCACAGCAAAAGGGATGTTAATGGACACTCATCTTAATCTTGAGGCTGTTAAATACGAACTTTGAGCTTCAATTTGGCTGACTATAGACGATTTTACTCAGTTCAGAGAGCGAGACCGAGGATGATATCGACGTGTGGGGTGGAGAGGTACATGGGAACAGCCTGATGACGGACGTTAGGGTGACAGTTCATTCGTGTGAAAAAGTTCCTTTCGGGATTAAGGCGTGTGGGGGTAAAGTTGATAGATAGACAGACCGTCAGATAGATAGACATTTGGAAAGCTCCTTGTAGTTTCAGAATGAATTGTTTTAGTTATGTCCTTTTACCAACTTACTTTTTCTCTACTTTCTCAGTGCCTTTTTTTCCCCCCGTCTCATCACCCACGACCACAGGCTACCTCATACAGTGTTGATGTCAGACTTATAAAAAAATGCAAAACTTTCTATGAGGCCATTCGTTGCCTTGACAGACTCCACAAACTTCGCACCGCATTTTACCTCTTGAATGTGTTGGCATGTAAGCGGATAGCTGGAGAGGGGAAAAGTGGGGCTCTCCTTTTATTAGCTCACAGGTTTCATATTCTGGCCATCTTCCATTGCTGACCTATTTCAGTGTTTCAAGAACTTAGTAGTCCACCATACATATCAATTCTCGGGACTGTGGCATACCTCATGTGGGGGTGTCTAGTAATGCTGGGACATGCCTCTTATTAGCAAGATTTTTAACAACACACCACAAAGGTTCTAGAAGTATCAGCATGACACAGAATTGATTGGGTAACTGGTGGCTCTCATTTCCTACCCTGGTCTTGAGTCCAGTTGCTACGTTGCACCGGCAACAATGACCCAAAAGTACATACTTCATAACGCATTTTCGTCAATATTATCACTCCAGGAAAGGTAATCTTGGTTCAAAATGATTAGAAAAACATAGAATCAAATATAAGGTCAATAGGAAGTATTGGAACAGAAGCAGGGTGGTAAAGAGTGGGTGTAAAAGTATTGATGAGTGTCGCCATAGAGAGATGTAGAGAGACAGGGAGAATGGTTGTAGATCGTCGAAGCACCATCAGTATAAGGTCGAGAGGCGTCGTATGGCTCAAACTTGCTGCTGCTTAGTAAAATGTCGTCGAATAGAGTGAATAGGTAGGTCTCTCTTTTTCTCACCTTCCCCCTTTGCGTATCATGAGCGAGGTGAGTTACAGAGCACTTTTGGGTTTCGGAGTTTATTGCACACAGTGTGTAATTGACGACGTAACGTAGCGTGACGGCAAAACCTACCTGACCCTATCTCCTGCCTTCTGCCCTCGATTATATTTTCGGGCAATCTCTAACCCCTTCTGACCTGAAGAGAATCTCTCCGACATTATATACAGCTCGGAGGGGATGTGTGTGTGTGGTGTAGTGTCTGGTAGATTTCCATTCACATGGACTAACTGACTAGTGCTGGTTGCCGCACGTGTTTGAATACGTCACGAAATTCTTGGTCGTCTGGACTACAAAGGGATTGTTTGAGATTCATCATGTGTTAAGACATTCTTGATGGTCTGGGACAGCAGGTTTGTGGACATACATTATGTGGACTATAATTCCTGGTGAGGAGCTGTGTATGTCTCCAACAGACACTACATCCTGCACATTGATATCTGAAACGTATACTAGTGCCTATAATGCCTACATATCACTCGGTCATGCAAAGCTGTCGTACCAATGACTGTTTTCATATCATATTAATGCATATTATATACACATTACAATAATCTTGTCAGCTATTAAGTGAAGTACATAATATTGTAAAGGTAACATAACTGTACGAATATTGTATCATAATTGCAGTTACATTATGTAATGCAATTGTAGTTACATTGTGTAAATACAACGGTTATGCAAGTGTGGCTGTAATATAACATTGTGTTAATGCAACTCTTACATAGTTGTGGTTGTAAGAAAATTGTAGTTATATCGTGCTAATGCAACTGTCACAAACTATGGTTGTAAAAACTTGTAGTTACAGAACTGTAGCAATTGTAATATAATTCCAGTAATGCTAGTGTGTGTAGGTACATATCTGTAGCAATTGTAACATAACTGCAGTAATGTTAGTGTTAGTAGTTACATAATTGTAGCAATTGTAACATAGCTGTAGTAATGTTAGTTGTAGTTATGTAATTGTAGCTATATAACTGATACATATGTATATAATCTATATTGTAATAGCAATACAATGGCAAGTTTACAGTAGTCAATCGTATCATGAGTCAGCCATATGTGATGTACTTGTTATAATTTTAAGACACCATATGTGTATTGGCTCAGTTATGCTGCACAGCTTATACTTAAATGATATTATATGTAACCCTATTTTTCGTTATTTGATATAAAATTATATATACAATATTTACAATATGTTTAGAATTCACTTTTTCCTCTGTACCACACATCACTTGATACTATAGTTCTCCTATGGCTGTGAATTTAACTTGATATGTTTCATTTTTAGGTATCGGTCGTTAAGTACTTAAGTGTGTGGTTGAGTATAGCATACTGTTGCTAGCTCCATTTGTGTCAGGCATTTTCACTTGATTTTCCTTGTTACTGTAATATGAAGGCTATGTGAGTACTTATATTTTGATTCTCTGATCTCACTAGCTTTTCATATATATATATATATATATATATATATATATATATATATATATATATATATATATATATATATATATATTGTTACGGAAGAGAGAAAGATAATGTACACTTTAAGTGAGAATACTAATAATCACTATTGTCCCGTAAAGTTCCAGGTTCAAAACAAAAGAGTTAGGTAAAATTACAAGTTAAAGTTTAATGCTAAAACTAACAACAAAACATTCAGGACTCATAAGGATAATGTAATGGCAAAAAACAGGTTAAATATATGGTTAACTGCAATAGCCTCTATTAACACGAAATTAGCAAGAGTAAATTTATCTAAGTCAGCCCTGATAAAATGAAAATACACTGGGTAATGCTCAGTTAATGCAAGATAAATTATTACAGATACAAAATATTATCAAAAATGACTGACAAAAAGAACCTTTACATACATCACAAAAAAAACCTCACTAGGCCTAAGAATTAACCCTATGCTACACAGCACAAGAAAAAATGCAACAACAGTTACACTCAAATTACACAGCTGCTAGATGGTTGGAGACTTCCTGAGCACTCACAACAATAACTGTACAGGGGAGGACAGAGATGTGAACAAAATGAGGAGCAGATCTAAGTGGCAATGATGCAGAGACTGAGCTCATTATATAGGGGCCGGCAGAGCTTGATAGAACTTGTAAGAAGGACGCGCAAATGAAGCCACAGGGGACAAAGAGCTGAAAATCCTGCTCTGAACAACAGAAAGGACGACTTACTCTACTATAACGGTAGAAGGGGGGCACTGAGGCAGAACACGCTCGTGATCAAACATGCAGCATACTGTGCGTTAAAATTACACAAAGGATGATGAAATCATAGGCTATGTAACACCTTCCCACAAAGAAAAAGAAGTTTACAAAGGAAATTTCTTATTACTCTAAAACAATCTGTCTAAAGTCTAGATAAGCAATCTGCAATAACATTGTCTTTCCTGGTGTTACAAAACATGAGATCTCCCTAGCACGTTCAGTCATAGGTACTTGCCAGTATCCCTTTAACAAATCAAACTTACTTATGTACCTAGCTTTTCTGATCTTGTCTATGCAATCTTCCACACGAGGGAGAGGGTAAGTGTCTGTTTTGGTTATCTGGTTAACACGTCTGTAGTCGATGCAAAGCTGCTGTGACCCACCTGGCTTAGGGACCAGAGTTACAGGAGAACTCCACTCGCTCTGACAGGGCTCAACCATCTTGTGGTACAACAGGTAGCCAAGCTCCTTCTGGATGAGAGGAACTTTCACTGGGTTCACATGATAAAGAGGCAATTTAATTGGCTTTGCGTCTCCAACATCGACATCATGCATCAACACAGTGGTTCTTCCTGGAGTGGCACGGAACACTTGCGGGTATTCCTGCAGTAATGCCGAAAACTCCTGCCTTTCCTCGGGAGGTAGATGAGAAAGCTTAGTCTGGAGATCATTCATGATATCAGGATTCTTCCCCAAACTATCACTCAGGCTCATACTGCATGGAAGAACTTCACTTGCAGACTCGGGTGGAACAGCTACAGTGCAGACTGGATTATTTTCGTCCCGCCTGTGATATAACTTTAGCATGTTGATGTGACATAGTTGCTTGTTCTTTCTACGATCTGGTGTGGCGATGACATAGTTGACATCACTGAGTTTCTTCTCCACAAAATAAGGACCACTAAACTTGGCTTGAAGAGGTTGCCCATGAACTGGTAGCAGAATCAAAACCTGATCTCCTAGCTGAAAGTGGCGTAACCTGGACTTCTTATCATACCAACTCGTCATCTTCTCCTGAGCAGCTCCTAAATTCTCTCTCGCCAGCTGTAAAGCAGTGGACAGCCATTCTTTGAACTTCATCACATACTCCAGCAGGTTGACGTCATCTTCCTCCGACAGCCAGCATTCCTTGAGTAACTTAAGGGGTCCTCTTACTTCATGGCCAAACAGTAGTTCAAAAGGTGAGAAGCCCAGTGATTCATTTGGAGATTCTGTTGCAGCAAACACAACGAATGGAAGACCTTTATCCCAGTCTTTCTGATGTTCCAAACAGTATTTCTTGAGCATCGATTTGAGTGTTTGATGATATCTCTCCAACTCTCCTTGGGTCTGGGGATGGTAAGCTGAAGACGTGATCTGGGAGATGCCCAACTCTTTCAGAGACTGCTTGAAAACATTTGACATGAAATTACTTCCTCGGTCTGACTGTACCTCCTTGGGCAGACCAAACTTTGTGAAGAACCCTAGCATTTCCTTAACCACGTTCTTTGCTGAGATATTTCTAAGTGGAATGGCTTCAGGATAACGAGTAGCCATATCAATCAGGGTCAACACATAAGAAAATCCTGAAGAAGTCTTAGGAAGAGGGCCCACAATATCCACCAACACACGGGTGAAAGGCGCCTCAAAAGGAGGAATGGGAACTAGAGGTGCAACCTTTTCGGTCTGATTACACTTCCCCACAACTTGACAGGTGTGACAAGACTTACAATACCAGGAAACATCCCTGAAGATACCTGGCCAGTAGAAGTGTTTCAAAATGCGTGCCACAGTCTTCCTCACTCCAAGGTGTCCTGCCAAACTGGAATCATGAGCCACTCTAATGATATCCTGCCTACAAACACGAGGGATGACAACTTGATGTACAACCTCCCATTCACAGTCGGCTGATGCTGGTGGGGGTCTCCACTTCCTCATAAGTACTCTTGACTTTACATAATAACAAGTAGAAGCACCAGCTGACTCTTCCTCACTGTAAGCAGAGTTAGCTAGACCTTTCAACTCAGGGTCAGCAACCTGCAACTCAACCAACTCTTGACGAGACAAATTATCAACACTACGGGGTACTGCCTCATCTGGTGAGTGGTCCAAATTAGCAAGAAAAGTGTCAGCTAGGATAACATGATCATCATCGTTATCCTCTAAGTCACCAGTAACTTTAGACTTAGCCCTAGTGACAGCACATGCAGGGAACACGTCAGGGACATCACAATCCTGGGTCGCAGCCACTGGCTCACTAGACAACTGAAGAGCTGGACACACTTGACTTCCACCAATATCATTTCCAAGTAAGAAAGTTACACCTGACATTGGGAGTGTCTCAACCAACCCAACCATAACGGAACCATTAACAAAACCAGACTCTAAATTCACTCTGCACGGAGGGACAGAGAAGTAATTATTCCCTACACCTTGTAAGATTACAGTTTCATCAGAGGAATTAACATTAGAGCCTACAACACTGGTCAGCATAAGGGATTGGCAAGCACCTGTATCACGATATATTTTAACTGATTTCCTGTCATTACTGTCCAGAGGACTGACAAAACCATCAGACAGGAAATTAGCACATGAACTCTTGAGAGTGTCACCCACGTTACTGCTCAAAAGAGGAGCTCCATCATGAGAATTTAAGTTACCCCTCAAAGCAGGTTCAGTTAACTCAGGTAAAGAATTCTGGGAACTCTCAAGAGTGGACACTAGACCAATTGACTGAATATTTAAAGACTCCTTTTTGTTCACATCACGCTGTCTCCTGAAACATTTCTCCGTAGTATGACCAAGCTTACTACAATAAGTACATTTACTTTTCTGAAATCTAGAGGTGAAGCTGGTATTTACCTCCTGAGAAACATCATCTTTATTCTCTTTCCTGTTACCTGTACTCTGAGTAGAGGCAACGTACTTACTCTCAGCTTTCCCTTTTTCTTTAGAATATCTCTTGTGAGTGAGAACATATTCATCAGCTAAAACTGCAGCATCAGACAAATTATCTATTCTTCTCTCATCAAGATATAGGCTTACATCTTTATAAATACACCTTTTGAAGTCCTCCAGCAAAATCATCTGCTTAAATTTGTCAAAATCAGAATCCACATTCTTAGAATTTAACCACTGCTCTAACAGATCTTCTTTGATTTTTGCATACTCAACATGGGATTGCTTATCTTGCTTGTAAGTTGTCCTAAATTTTACTCTATAAGCTTCAGGAACAAGCTCATAGGCCTTAAGAATCAAGCTCTTAACTACATCATAATTATCAGATTGATCCTGAGGCAAAGACGCATAAGTTACTTGAGCTTTACCGGTGAGAACAGTTTGAAGGAGTACTGGCCAATACTTTTTGGGCCAATTAAAACCTGTAGCTACCCTCTCAAACAACTGAAAATACTTTGTTAAATCAGATTAATTAAAAGGAGGGACAAGTTTAACATTTTTAGCCACATCAAAATCATCAGAGCAAGATGATCCAGTTCCACCTTGTTTCATGCGATACTCATGGTCTGCCTGAATCCTGGCAAGTTCAACTTGTGCGTGTATCTGTGCCTCCTGAATACGAGCCTGAGACTCCGCCTCCTTAGCATTTGCTTGAAATTCAGCCTCCTTAACACGAGACTCCGCCTCCTTAGCACGAGCCTCCTGCAGGGCTAGCTGTAACTTAGCTAATTCAATCTGTGTTTGCTCATTTGGAGGAGTTACATTAAACAAGCTTTCATTAATCATGTCAACAATTTGATCTTTAGAATGATGAGAGCGAACAGCAATTCCCAATTGTTGAGCAACAAGCTTAAGTTCATTCTTTGTTCTGTTTTCTACATCACACACTGTTTGCACATTTGACAAAAAATCTTTGGCTTCATCAAGTGTAGTAATAGTAGACATCATCAATAAATCACAATCACAAAATATCAAACAATATCCTTATGATAATATCCTGAATATCCTGATAAGAGGTCGCCAAATTTATGTTACGGAACAGAGAAAGATAATGTACACTTTAAGTGAGAATACTAATAATCACTATTGTCCCGTAAAGTTCCAGGTTCAAAACAAAAGAGTTAGGTAAAATTACAAGTTAAAGTTTAATGCTAAAACTAACAACAAAACATTCAGGACTCATAAGGATAATGTAATGGCAAAAAACAGGTTAAATATATGGTTAACTGCAATAGCCTCTATTAACACGAAATTAGCAAGAGTAAATTTATCTAAGTCAGCCCTGATAAAATGAAAATACACTGGGTAATGCTCAGTTAATGCAAGATAAATTATTACAGATACAAAATATTATCAAAAATGACTGACAAAAAGAACCTTTACATAAATCACAAAAAAAAAAAACTCACTAGGCCTAAGAATTAACCTTATGCTACACAGCACAAGAAAAAATGCAACAACAGTTATGCTCAAATTACACAGCTGCTAGATGGTTGGAGACTTCCTGAGCACTCACAACAATAACTGTACAGGGGAGGACAGAGATGTGAACAAAATGAGGAGCAGATCTAAGTGGCAATGATGCAGAGACTGAGCTCATTATAAAGGGGCCGGCAGAGCTTGATACAACTTGTAAGAAGGACGCGCAAATGAAGCCACAGGGGACAAAGAGCTGAAAATCCTGCTCTGAACAACAGAAAGGACGACTTACTCTACTATAACGGTAGAAGGGGGGGACTGAGGCAGAACACGCTCGTGATCAAACATGCAGCATACTGTGCGTTAAAATTACACAAAGGATGATGAAATCATAGGCTATGTAACAACATATATATATATATATATATATATATATATATATATATATATGCTGATGTAAGGATATATGTTGTCTATCACTATGTATAAACGTAAGGTTGTATACAACCTAAATGAAGTAGTACTATTAAACAAAAAGAGTAAATGTTCGACTCACTGACAGTAACTGTGGTGGGAATACTGGCTAGGGAGCTGATGATGATATCAGCTAGTGGAGGAGGGGTGGTCAGATGGTTAGCAGATGTTGCGTTATCATCGTCAGTGTCATGCCTTCCTAGTGCATCGTAGGTAGATACGTACAGTAAGTAGGCGTGTAAGCATGTAGGGTGGTAGGTAGGTACGGTAAGTAAGTAGGTAGGTCAGTGGTGTCATTGTCCCCGCTCAGTGAATGATGACACTGCTGAGTAGCCGCCTCGCTCTAGTAGTTGTCGTGGAGATGACGGTGGCGGGAAAGAGTGGTGGTCATGGTGGAGGGTGAAGGAGGTTGGAGGAGGGAGGAATGGAGGTCAGATGTGTTGGTATATCACAGTCAGATGTGTTGATACAGCACAGTACAGATGCATTTCCTCCTTTCTCGCTTCTGCTTGTTGTTACTGGTCGTTTCTCACTTGCTTTGTTATTTTGTTCCACTGTATTCGCTTGTAGTGTGATTGATGATTGTTGCTTGTACAGCAGTCTATAGACGTAGTGTATCATCTTAATTATTTCTCGTTGTAGCGGTTCAAGAGAGTCGTTTGAACTCGTTAGGCGTGGTTTGGTTGTTGTTCGTTTTACCGCTGTCTCCGATATCGATGAGCGTAGTTTACCGTAGTTAACCGCTGTTCGCTGCTGCCTAAGATAGATGCAGTGTGATAGGGAGGTTGGTTGTAGATCGTCGAAGCACTGTCAGTATAAAGTTGTGTATGGCTCAAACTTGCTGCTGCTTTGCAAAATGGTGTGTCGTTGAATAGAGCGAATACATAGGGCTCTCTTTTTTCTCACCTTCCCCCTTTGTGTATTGTAACCAGGATGAGTTATAGAGCATTCTTAGGTTAAGGGGCCTATTGTACATAGTTATATCAAAGTGTGATTGACAACACAATGTAGCATGAAGGCAAAGCCTCCTAGCTGACCCTCTCTCCTGCCGTCTGCCCTTGATTGTATGCTCGGGCCCTCTGTAACCCCTTCTAACCTGAAGGGAATCTCTCTCACATTACATACAGCTCGGAGGGGATGTGTGTGTGCGATGTAGTGTCTGGTCAATTTCCATTCACATGGACTAACCGACTAGAGCTGGTTACCCCACGTGTTTGAATGCGTCACGAAATTCTTGGTCGTCTGGACTACAAAGAGATTGTTTGAGACACATCATGTGTTGAGACATTCTTAATGATCTGGGACAATAGGTTTGTGGATATACATTATGTGGATTGACATTCCTAGTGAGAAGCTGTGTATGTCTCCAGCAGACACTACATCCTTCACATTATGTAATGAGATATGTACTAGTGCCTGTAATGCCTACAAAAGTAGTGCCCTAAGCTTGCACTGCGGCGTGCGGAGCGAGCTGGCAACCCACCTGGCGAGTGGGGAGACTGGAAAAAGCCTGTTTACAGCCTCTCTCTCTCTCTCTCTCTCTCAAAGCAGAGTTTTGATGTTCCTGCCAGAAATGAAATTTCTGAGAATTATTTCTCCAAAACTACGCCATTATCAATATATAAGAATCCATGGGTAGCTGCGCAATGCAATTTAATAGCCATTGATATATATTTAACAGACATCTGCAAGACTGACCAAATTCGCCATTTTGCCGCACCACGGGTGATGTCTGTACGATCCCTTGCTGCAGCCCACAGGTTAAACGTTTCTCCCGTTGCCTACACCACATTACACACACACACACACACACACACACACACACACACACACACACACACCGCTCGCTGGTGCAGTGGTAACGTTCCTACACCACATTACACACACACACACACACACACACACACCGCTCGCTGTTGCAGTGGTAACGTTCCCGCTTGCCAACTGGTGGACGGGAGTTCGCTCCTCGCTCAGGTTGCGAAAAGTTTCACTGACGAAGTGGGAGGTTACTGTCCCCCTTGAGCAAGGGGACGGGTGTGTGCGTGTGTGAAGGTCACAGCCTTGCCCCTAGATCGGACTATATGAGCTCTAAGCTCCCTTCCGGGAGAGTAAAAGCTGACGATCACGACCATCAAGTGATCCTGACTGACCCGGTGAATTACACACACACACCGCTCGCTGGTGCAGTGGTAACGTTCTCACTTGCCAACTGGTGGACGGGAGTTCGCGCCTCGCTCAGGTTGCGAAAAGTTTCACTGACGAAGTGGGAGGTTACTGTCCCCCTTGAGCAAGGGGACGAGTATGTGCGTGTGTGAAGGTCACAGCCTTGCCCTTAGATCGGACTATATGAGCTCTCAGCTCCCTTCCGGGAGGGTAAAAAGCTGACGATCACGACCATCAAGTGATCCTGACCAACCCGGTGAATTACACGTATCCAAATAACAAGGTCAAGCTGTGTGTGTGTGTGTGTGTGTGTGTGTGTGTGTCTGCGTGCTGTTTTTTTTTTTTTTTTTTCACGGGAGCGATAATAAATATTAACCTAACTCTTTTTGCATTAGCCCCTACACCGCGGGCTTGTTTATCAATGACTTGCGTGTGCCGCGGGGTTATTTGGGCTCCGACAGACTCTCAAAAAATATTTGCCAAAAATCAGTTATTAGTCCTAGAATAATAGAATTACATATGCTTATGGCACATACCTTCAGCTTTCTCCTGGAATGATTGTTGAGCCTTCGTCGGTTACCGTAGGACTTGTGGAGACCTCTGAAGTAGGGTAACGAAGTCTCCATTTTACACTTCCCGACAACCCGTAATATGATTACCACAGCCAGATACAAACACTATAAACACTATTCTACAATTTTCAAGTAGTTTGGGATCCATACTCAAAAAAAAAAAAAAAACACTGTGAAAGCAATGGAAATTACGAGCGCGTCTGATCGTCGCACTGGCACTAGTTCGCTCTTGGTAGTCTGTCATTTATTATTCATAAAACCCCTCACACTTTATATTTCTATTACTATATAACACTTATATATATCTACAGTCTTTATCCATAAGTTTCCTTCAGTAGTATTAGTTTATTGTCACTGTAGGGATTCAATTTCTTTCAGTAAAATACGTAGCATTCACTTTCTCGTCCTGTATACTGGCATTGAGAGTGAATGTCACTTTCATCTTCACTCTCATAACTCATAGCATTCACACATGCTAGAGTGAAACTTTCACTTTCATTACTCCTAGGGTATATACTCGTATTCTTATAATACTACTCATTTACATTTCTATTTACGTTCTCTATTTTATTTACGTTATTTACATTTCTATTTTATTTACACTGTGTTGTGCACTGTCACTTGAAATAACTTATAAAACTATTTTCCATTGTTCACGTATATTTACATTCATTACTTTCACTTGCTGTTTACACATTATTTACACATTATTTACAATTCCACTTGCACTGTTTTACTCAATAGAAAGATCGTAGTCACTCTTTTATCAATTGTCAGCCCTTTACCTCTTTCCACACGAGGTTTAGTAGGGGGTAAAGGTCACAGAGCCATTTGCATGGGGGTGAAAAAAGGCCTTGAAGTCAGCAAGATGAAACATACGTCCTCTCACTTCGGAAGATGAGAGTACACTGATAACGCAGGGCCAGCGCCGCCAGCCAGCCTGGAGGCCTGTTTAGGGGTTATTCAGAGTTACCAATATTACTTCTTGAAACAGCTAAGTCTAGCACTGATATGATTGGCAGGAAATCTAGACAATACATTATAAATTTGGTAGTTCCAGGTGAATGTAAATATCACTTAGGCTTCTCCCTTCCCCCCTTACATGTATATTTATTACGAAAATAGATTAGAGGCCTACTTAGGAGATATATAATCAGAGCTACCAATGTTAAATCTTGAAACAGCTTTGTGTAGCACTGATATGATTGGCAGGAAATCTAGACAATACATTATAAATTAGGTAGTTCCAGGTGAATGTAAATATCACTTAGGCTTCTCCCTTCCCTCCTTACATGTATATTTATTACGAAAATAGATTATACGGCATATTTCAAGGGGAAAAAAACAGTGAAAATTAGCGAACGAGTGCACGTGAGGTGTTGTCAGGTGATAATTAGCCAATTCCAGGTGTATGGCACTCTCACTTACCTGATTTCTTTCTTGTATATATTATTTGGTATAAGAATACGACATAGGGCTTATTTCAATGGATGAAATCAGTGAAAAATTCCAGGGAAGATTTACTTAGCGTAGCATAGCCGGGCAGGTGAGAGGATAGGGTAATGGAGGGGGGGTAGGGAGGGGAGTCAAGAACGGGGAGAAATGGCTAAATTGTCAACAATGGATGGGAGTGCAGATGAGATTAGGAGTGCTGACTAGTGTTGGACATTGTCAGTACTGATAGATGATACAAGCCCCCACTTGGAAGCCCGGGTGAATTCAAAATAACACAGAATCACAAAAGCGTCGCCCTGCGGTATGATCCCTTGCTCCCAAGCGTCACGAAAGTGACGCCCCGCGGTTAAGGGGTTGGGTCGTTGTAAATTCAGGGGGTGTCAGAAAATAATGGCGGTCACACGAGAAGCGATGGTGCAAGATTGTTCAAAACCGTGGCAATGCAAAAATGTCTGTCTGTGCATTTTTTTTGTTTCTTCTGCTTGAAAGGTAGTAGATATCTATATAATTCTCTTTGAATTAGGTCGGGGTAAGTCCACGGATGTCAGGAAAAATTGGTGCTCGTACACTACTGGACGACGCGAAATTATAAAGAAATCAAAACATGTAAAATATGCTATTTTTTTTTTCTCTTTCTGGTCAGATTTGGTCATTTTGGCTCAAAAACGATATGGAAACAAAGATAATGGTATTTGCAAACAATTTGTGAAGGAAAAGTTATTAGTTAATCCTGCAAATTTCTATGGGCAAGCAACAGTGTGTGTGTGTGTGTGTGTGTGTGTGTGTGTGTGTGTATATATATATATATATATATATATATATTACAGAGAGTAGACAGTAGCACCAGCGGAACAGGGCAGTACTCCCAGTGTGGATGGAAAGCTGATGATAGGGAAAACAGGAAATCCTATTTCATCAGCCCTCAGCATTAGCGCCTGACCATCTCATTTTACTAAAGCTTTTCAGTGTTTCAGGAACACTAAAAGTAGGCCAGTATACTCGCCTATACAATTTCTTCCATCTGTCAGCATCAAACTACATGCACATTACACATCACACTTCTTTTCTAAATAAGAATAAAGAAGGGGGCATCTTAACAACAAGCCTCTGAGTCCTTGGGGGGGGGGCATAAACCTCCGACCATCCACCCCTCTCCCAGTGATGACCAAACGCGATGCCTGGAACCACTTTCTTACTAACTTTTTCTTCATTTCTGTAACTTTTATAGCCTTTTCTCTAAAGTTCTCTCTGTTGAACATCACCTCTCATCCTCTAAACCTCACTTACTTTCACTTAACGAGACTCAGCTGTCTGAAGCAACTGAAGGCAAACCCTTCCCTGAATCCTCCAATAATCTCTACTCACTTCAAAGCCAAAAATCGCTGTTGTGTATATGTAAGCAACAACATATCTTGCTCTTGTGTTTCTAAACTTGAATCATCTGAATCCTATCATCTTTGGCTTTGGCTATCCTGTCATTCAATGACTGAATATATCTGTGCTCTTTACCGGTTCCTTAACTCTACTGACCACGATAAATTCTTCGACTGTCTTATTTCTTGGATGGAACCCATCCTATAAATTTCTCCTTTCTCTGGAATCTCCATTATAGGTGATTTCAGTATTCACCACCACCTTTGGCTCTTTCCTCTTTTCATTTTTTCCTGATGAACAAACCCACATCTCTTCTATCTTTAATGACCTAGAGTAGTTTGTACGGCACTCTGACCACCTTGGAGAGAGTTGTAAAGTACTTTACCGTTCTATGAAGTTTATCATTCTGCTTATACTGTTAATCTTTTCTCTCCATTTGCTCCTCTGGACACAACTTTATAACCTTACCCTGCCCTTTCAATCCAGTAAGGTCTTTCGACTTTCCCGTGAAGCGGCAGCTTTGGCACGTTGGAGCTGCTGATTAGGAGGACCTCAGGCAGTACTTCATTGACTTTCCCTGGAATGATTATTGCTTCAGTAACCAAGAGCCATCTGAATGTGCCTCGCACATTACAGAGGTTATTCTCTCCAGCATGGAGGCATACATTATTATCTCTTATGCTGTGTCTAATGAATAAAAAAGAAAGAAAAATGGTTTAATCACGCTTGTTCTAATGATGTCTACCCACTCCTGAATCTAATTTTTTTAATGTTTCTACCTAGATTTGTGCCAAGTCTGTCCTTCACACCACTAAAAATAATTCCATTTGCACTAAAGGCTCTGAACACTCCAACTCAGATTGTTTCGCTCGTTCTGGCACCTTACCAAAAACCTTTCATGCAGCTTTACGTCATCATCCTTCCCTCCTATCTTCTAATCAGAAGGCTCTGTAGCTGTTTCTTCTACTGAAAAAGCAGAACTCTTCACGCACACTTTGTCATTCAATTCCACCTTCAGCAGTTCTAGTGGTGTTCTTCCATAACTTCCCTTCCTGACTTCCTCATAGGTGACATTAAAATTCCTTCAATTAATCTGTTTTTTGCCATCACTGGCCTCAGTACTAACAAGGCATATGGGCCTGATGGGGTCTCTCCTGTTATCATCAAGAACTGTGCTTCTGATCATACACCTTGCCTAGGTAACCTCTTTCACCTTTGTCAACTTGTACCTTTCCTCCTTGCTGGAAGTATACCCTCATTCAGCCTGTCCCAAAGATGGGTGACAATTCCCAGCCCTGTAACTACCGCCCAGTTGCTTTAAGCTCCTGATTTCTAAATTTTTTCAACCAATTCTTTTAAAGATTTTTAGCACATTTTCTTTCATAATCTTATTTCCTATCGTCAGTATGGGATCTGACACGGACACTCCACTGGCGATCTTCTCACCCTCCTTCCAGACTTCTGGTCATCCTCTTTTTGTGATTTTAGCAAAAGCTTTCCCATTACACTTTACATCTCGACGGTTTTCGATCGAGTCTTGCATAAATCTTTAATTTCTAAACTCCCCTTTTACGGTTTCTATCCTTCTAGCTGTGCCTTCATCTTTAGCTTCCTTTCTGGTCTTTCTATAGCTGCTGTTATAGACAGCCACCGTTCTTTTCCTAGGGCTATCAATACTATGTTCCTCTGGGCTCTCTATCTCCAACTCTTTTCCTTACATCAGTCAATGACATTTTAAGAAGTACACCTAACCCAGTTCACTCATACACCAATGACTCCATCCTTCACCTTTCCATCTGCATCCTGCAGCATACGTCTCAGCAGTTAGTCAACAGACAAGGAATGAGGCTACAGCACACATAATGTCTGACTTAGTTCAAATCCATGACTGCGGTAAAAGTAATCTTACTGTTTTTGATGCATCAAAAACTTACATGTTGCATCTTTCGACCTGTCAAAATCTACCACAGGAATGTCGTCTAATTTTGACCAATACCAACTCAGTCCTGCGTAAAAAAAAAAAAAAAAAAAAAAATGGCAGACATCTGCCAGTGTGAGTTTTTTGTATCCTATTTCATGTTAACGACAGTGTGAATCTTCAGCCAATCCAGCATCATCATGGAACATACTTGGTGTTTCATCTTCTCTGAATGTATCCTGGAAAAATCGTATTACCTGCTTCAAAAAAAAAAATAGATGCGTTAAACTGACCCTGTCCCCCCTTTAACCCTGCACAACTGTTGACTCTATACACGGGTTTTACTCACCCCTGTATAAAGTACAACTGTCACGTGCGGGGAGGCTTCTCTCATACAACTCTTCTCATCAGGGTGGAATCAAAGGCTTTTCGTCTCATTAACTCTCCTCCTCTTATTGGCTCCCTTGAACTTCTATGTCTTCGCCACACTGTATCATCATTTTCTCATTTCTGTCTCTACTTCAATGGTCACTGCTTCTCTGAACTGTCCGCTTATATTCCACCACCACTACGGCGGGCAAGTAACACCCATCTATCAGCAAACTCTCACCCGTTTTCTCCTGAACTCTTTAATGTAAGAGTTAAAAGTGTTACTCCCACTCCTTCATGTATGAAACAGGTCAGCTCAGGAACTGTCTTCCACTGTCTGTATTTCCTACTGCCTATGGCCTCCACTCTTTTAACGCCTTGTGTCCTGGCATCTGGAAGTGGATAGAACTTGAATTTGGCTTTCTTTTGTCTTGTGTTTATTTTCTCTTGCATTGGCTTCTAGCCTTTGGTTCCTTGTCCCTTGCTTTATATATATATATATATATATATATATATATATATATATATATATATATATATATATATATATATATATATATATATATATATATATATATATATATATATATATATATATATATATATATATATAACCTTAATAATAATTTTCCAAGGCAGTCTGCAGGACGGGATCATAAATATCGACCTTTAGGGTCGTCACTTTGACAGGATCAATCAGCATAACAGAGCGGACAATATATCAATATATCGCGCCTTCTTGACCTTCCACCCAGTTTCGTTGCCACCGAACACCACCTCCTTCTTACCGCCCAACCTTCCTTGCATCACTGAAACCCAACTGATAAAATCACTGACAGCAGTTCTTTTTCCGTATCCTTTTATTTTAACTCACTTCAGAGATAAAGAGGGCTGTTTCATGTCAGTGCGCAGCTAACTTGTTTCCGTAATCCCAAACCTGAATTTTCTGAACTATGAACAATCTTCATTCACAATGGAGAGAAAAGGTGAATGAATAAATGATGACGCAGCCCTGAGGGGATATTCTCCCGCATTTGGTCTGATCAGCTAGTCAGGTCAGGTGCGAATAAGGGGTTGGGTCTATTATGATGTGGCAGAGGTAAACCAGCTCTGCTGTCGGGCCCTGCTGCGGATGTCACTGATTGCACTGCGCAGTTGACCCTTGTGCGGTGTGATGCGGTGAGGATCTGTCCCTTCTCCCCTTTGGGGCTAAGATGCGAATGAATGTGTTTGAATGGATGAGTAAATGGGGAGTGTGTCGTCCTGTCCCGGCTACCTCCCTTTCCTTGGGGGAAGCAGCCTAGGTATATAGATAGATAGATAGATGAACAATCTGGCTGCGGCTATATTAAGTCTCTTATTTTTATGACAGATGGCGTAAACACTTTTAGATTTCACATTATTTAATTTGGTAATATAGTTTCGAACCAGAGAGTACAGTTACAGTTTTCATTATATCAGATAAAGAGGTGAACAAAATCATCTGATGTAGAAAAAATGGCGGCTCCTAAGTGCACTAATTACATTGTCTTTATTGCTGCCTTCTGGCGATTCTGAATGGATGATGAGAAACTCAACTTGATGGGTTAAATATAACCTACAACAAAGATCTTTCTGAATTTGACCAAACGTCTCAAGACAGAAAGCTTAAAATACGAATGACGTCTCCGGCTTGAAGGGACTTACTGTAAAACATGGGAATGACTACGAACTTAAGCAAACAAAAGGGGACTGTAATCTCCATCACTCTTACCCACTCGCTCCTAACCTTCTCCCTGCTTCTCCGTTTCTGACTCCCTGCTTATCCCATCCCTTTTGCCTGCTTCCTCCTGTCTGACCACTTCCCATCCTCTCGTTGCCTCCCTGCCTGCCTGCCTCTCCATCTTGCCTGCCTCTCCATCTTGCCTGCCTCTTCATCTTGCCTGCCTACCTGCCTCCCTTTCCTTGCCTACTTGCAGAGTATTCTCTTTCCAACGCTGCTACTATAATACTCTCTTTCTCCCGAGCTTTTTCCTGCTTCTGTCATCCCTTCTTTCTTTCTTTATCCCGTTAAAAAATTTTCGCGTTTTCTCTTGCTCGTGTGTCGAATCATTTCACTCACATTACCATTTCTCCTTATCTATTTCCTTGTCTTTTTTTTTTTTTTTTTTGCCTATCGACCATTGGGGTCGGAGCCCCTGGTCATTAAGGCAAAAATATATATATATGTATATACATTGATACATATATACATATATATACGAATATATATATATATATATATATATATATATATATATATATATATATATATATATATATATATATATATATACATACATACATACATACACACATCCATACATATGAACATACACACTTTCATGCACATACATACATACATACACACATACATATGAACATACACACTTTCATGCATATATATATATATATATATATATATATATATATATATATATATATATATATATATATATATATATATATAATTTTTATTTTATTATTTTTTTGTATTTTTATTTTTATTATTTTTTTTTAATTTTTTTAAATATCTAACCTTATATTACTTATAAACTAAAATGCCTAATATAAAGACCCTAACATTAATCACCTAACAGACAAATCGCTAACCTATACTAAATCCTAAGAGACAAATAACTAGACCTACACTAATGGTAAAAAAGCCTCGACCAAGAGAACACCATCGACTGCAGATATGAAATGCCTATCAACAGTACATACCTGCACTCATCACCTGGTGACTGTCAGTCGAGGCACAACCTAATATAGGGGATTTCCTTGTCATCGTTCGTTTTAAGATTTCCTCCACCTATAGTGGAGGCCGGGCCATACATTAGCCCGGTTTCCTTGTCAGTCTTATCAGCTCTTTTCAGTCCCTCATACTGTAATTCCATCGGTTATTCGTCTTCGTTTTTTTCCTTTTATTTTCGCTTGTGTTTTCCTTTTCTTGTCTCTTATCTTTCTCTCCCCGTTCACTCCATGCCCAAGCCTAAACACAGACACAACTATCATACAGTGACTGCCCCACCGTGGCTGACATTTCACCACTTATATAGATGATTATAGATGAATCACAACTGATGGAGAGAGCTCAGAATTTAGGTCAGTCATACCAGATACCAGTCGTCTTGCATTTACTAAAGGGTATATCTCATCAATTAGTGGATGCCAATAGATTTGCGAAGGAAATGATGACACGTACGCCGCCTAATCGGTATGACATCCAACCTGATCGCTTGCGTGGTTTAGTGCAAGAAAGTTGTCAGATTATGGACAGGGTTGCTAGGTCATGTAAAAAAACAAATAACTGAAACTGACGATAGGTGGGACACTGCTAATCCCCGTTGGAAAAGGCTTCTATATACCGATGAGAATAAGCTCATTTGGAGAGCCATAAGCTGGAGAGGTGAAATCTCCAAAACAAACCTGTCTCAGCCTTCGAACATTGATTTTAAAGTTCATATTGAAAATTCACTGAACCCAAAAACTAATACTAGAGATGAAATTGACAATGTTAATACAGATGATGCCCCATATGTACCTGTTTTGGATGACCCAATTGCACTTAGTGAACTAGAAAGAGCTGTGAATAATGTAAACACCAGTAAGAGTTTCACAGGAATATGTCCAGGGCTATTGAAGTGGCTGCCAATGGTTTGGGTTGCATTTTTATTACAGATAGATAATATAGTGTTCTGTGGTGTATTTTATCCCATAACCTGGTGTCATGATAAATTAACTACATTATTTAAGAGTGGTGACAGACTGGTTTGTGGGAATTATAGAGGAATAAGTATCATGGACTCTTTAGGTATGATCTACGATATTATAATATTAAACAGATTACGACTATGGTGTTCTATTGATAAATGTCAGGTAGGAGCTCAAAAAGGGAGAGGATGTATTGAACAAATCATGGCTTTAAGATTACTAATTTTGTAAAATGTAAAAATAAGAAAGTGTATGTCCTATTTATAGATTTAAGTAAAGCATATGACAGAGTTCCTAGGGGTAAACTAAAAGAACATCTGAAATCATCTGGATGTGGTTATGTGATGCTTTCTGTTATTAAAGGTGTATATAAATGTACACGTAGTAGTTTGGCGTCTGCTGTTTCATCAACATCAATTGGTGTAAGACAAGGTGCCCCAACAAGCTGTTTACTTTTTGTTTTATATATTGATAAGATGGTAAAAAAATGAAGCAAGCAATTGTATCAGATGGATTTTTAGGCACGTTACACTGTATGCTAGTGATGGATGACACAGTAATTCTTGCAACATCTCGAGAGATGTACCAAAAAAAGTTGGAATTACTATTAGAGTATTGTGATGAATATGGTATGACCTTAAATGAGAAGAAATCAAAGTTTTTTTGTAATAAATGGTAAAGACACTGACAGACAATCAATTTATGCTCATAGGTTAGAAGTCCAGATTATTTGTATCTCGGAGCTTAGCTTACAGATGATGGGGAAATGAGTTCAGTTCTTCAGTTACAACATTTACATTGCTCAGCTTTAGTTAATAAATTTTCAGTTTTCTGTGCAGTTAACACAAATATACCTTTTCTGTATAAAAAGAAAGTTTTTGATGCTGCAGTGTCATCAGTTTTGTACAGCACAGAGGCTTGGCTTACATCTAATCCCAAATGCATTGTTAGTAACTATAATACACTAATAAAGTGTCTGCTTGGTGTCAGGAAAGATACTAGTGTTAAGTTGTGCATGGTTGAGTCAGGAATTTCACCAGCAGAGTTTGTCATATCTAAGATGAGAAAGACATTTTTAGCAACTAAACTTCAATCCCCAGATAGAGATGAACCTTTTTATTATGTGTATGATTTATGTTGTGAAATAATACGAAAGGTTATAGATTCCTTACCAGTGCAATGGGGTTTGATGCTGCATTTAATTCATTGGAAAGTATTAAGATTTATATTCGAGATATGCCAGAAAATGCTACGAAATATGTTTTGTGTAAATCGGTTTTAAACCCTTCCCTTTCAGTACACAAGGTATATGAAAGTACTAATAGTTATGTACCCGATTATGCTCGCATATCATTTACAAGGCTTCGTCTGATGTCGCATAGTTTAAGAATAGAAAGAGGGAGGTGGAGTCGAACACCACCTGAGTAAAGATATTGCATATCTGACGGAATAGAAATTCAGGATGAAAGACACGTTCTGTTAGAATGTCCACTGTCTACTGATTGTCGTAGCAGGTTCTCACTGTTGGACTATTCTTCCATGGAGAGTCTGTTAAATGTGAATGATAATCCAGGAGACCTATGTGACTTTATTCACAATGTTTTGCAAATATATAAATACACATTATGCAACAAATTAACTTTAACATAACTAGGTAGTGGTTAACCCCTTAAGTCCTAATCACATCAATTGATGTGATTTGAGTTTTATGCCAAAATGCCTAATCACATCAATTGAACGCGGCCTGTGAAAAACTGCTAAGCGCTTGCTCCACCCCGATTATGATGTACATGGCTTCAGGCCAATGAGAACTCACCCCTGATGTGGCGGGAGGGGGGATTGGACCAACCCGGGCAGTGGGGGGGCACCCCCCTCTCGGCTGCCTCCATGCCACCCTCTACTCCACTCCCTCAATCCCTCCTTGTCCCTGATCACCCTCCCACCCCTCCATGCAACTGCATCTCTCCTCCCACAGCAACCTGCATCCCTTCCCACCCTTTCTTGCCCCTCCTCCCTCCCTGCTAGCTTCATCTCCCCCCCCCCAAACCCCACTCCATCTCTTCCTCATTGTCCCTCACTACCCTTCCAACCCCCAACAGGCCCCCCGAGTGTCAGGCCTGATGAACGTACAGTTGCCCAAGATGAAAGTGCAACCAAATATGCTGGTGTGTGGCGATATCTGGCAGCTGCTCCGTAGTAATCACTCGTATTTTATCTTTGGACCACTCAGAACCTTCAATCTTTGTAAGGATGGATGTGATTGGCTGAAGCGATAAGTATCGGAACAAATGTTTTGTCCCTTGTATATTACTGAATACAGTATGAGCTATGTGGCAGGAAATAGTGTATACAGATGATGACTAAGTACTAAATAAGCAAGGTATAATGTAGCAATGAATACCGATTAACTTATGATAAACTGTTAGCTTACAGAAAAGTGTTTCAGGGGTTAGTTTCAAATAGTTTTGATCTTTGAAGCAGCAGAACCTGTCCAAGGCAAATAATTGTCTAATTGGTGTCGGTATCTATCGAGATGCAAAATTTCCTTATGAAATGGGCTAACATGTGAGGTTAGGTAAATACACACTCTCTGGAATTGTTTAGTGTAATATGTAAGTCCTATAAGATTAGGCATTCCAGTTCAACATCACTAGCAATGCAAATATTGCAAATCGTTTATGTACGTCTTATAATATTCCATCAGTACCATAAGTAATTTATAATTAATTCTTTTCGGTTAAAGAAAATTAAGTTTAACTAAGAGAGAGAATAATTGCCTGCTCAGCTAAAGAAACTATCTTAGCTATTCCCCCTAGTATCATGATCTGTAACCGAATACACGATGCAGTTTAACTACTTCATTGCAAAGTGATACTGACAGCAGCGAGTGTCCACACTATGAATCTGGCAGCACGCTACTTGTAGAGCCTCACCCGTGAGTAGTGGATCTCAACCTCGGGCAAATTACCCCCAGTACAGTCATTGGAGCCAGTCTGCATTTATACACATTCTTCGTCATATATACGCTAGGTCCAGTGTCTACATAAACGGATGTATTGTTTGTGTATATACGAGGTGTGACAATAAAGACTGTGATAGCCATGCCTATGACTCAATGCCAATTGGCTAACCGCTTATGTCAGTGTGTTACACAACATCTCACCAGTATTCTGCTATAATATTGTTCACTTCTCACACACTGTTCTTTATTTTCAGGCTGTTGTATAGCACACTGTTGTTACGCTTTGTCACGAAACTGGAGGTGGCACAAACATGGAGCAAAGAATCAATTTGAAATTCCTGGTTAAGCTGGGAAAGGGCCCAACCGAGTGTCTCAAACTTCTCCAAAGGCTTATGGAGAACACGCAATGTCGCAGCCGCGAGTCTTCGAGTGGCACAAACGCTTCAAGAGTGGCCACGAGGAGGTGGAGGATGACCCCAAGTCAGGACGGCCTTCCACAACGAAGACGGCTGAGAACATTGATGGAGTGAACCAGCTGGTGCGGAGTGATCGCAGATTGACAGTGCGGATGATAACGGAGGAACTCAGCCTGAACAGGGAGTCAGTGCGGACCATCTTGGTGCAGGAGCTGGGGATGCAGAAAGTGTGTGCCAAGATGGTGCCCAAGCTTTTGTCGGACAATGAAGGAGCACCGGGTCAATGTTTGTCGAGACTTGCTGGAGAAGATCCGGGAAGATCCGGAGTTCCTTGGCTGGGTCATCACAGGAGACGAGACTTGGGTCTTCCAATACGACCCAGAAACCAAGAGACAGAGCCTGCAGTGGAAGACCCCAACTTCACCCAGACCCAAGAAGGCGCGCATGTCCAAATCAAAGATCAAGATCATGCTGATTGCATTCTTCGACCAGAAGGGATTAGTCCATCATGAGTTCGTGCCTCAGGGTCAGATAGTCAACCAGCACTTCTACCAGCAGGTCCTCAATCACCTCCATGACCGGGTTCAGCGCACCAGGCGGGCTCTGTGGAGAGACAGATCATGGCTGCTCCACCACGACAACGCGCCCGCACACACCGCGCTCAGTGTGAGGCAGTTCTTGGCCAACAAACAGATCACAGCTCTTGACCACCCTCCTTATTCCCCAGATCTCGCACCGTGTGACTTCTGGCTCTTCCCCAGGCTGAAGACTGTGCTCAAAGGAACACATTTCGCCTCTGTAGAAGAGATCAAGGCCACTGTGACGAGGGAGCTAAACCACCTCAAGGAGGAGGACTTTGCCGAGTGCTTCCATGGGTGGCAGAAGCGAATGCAGAAGTGCATTAACTCTGTGGGGGATTACTTTGAAGGGGACAACGTGTAATTTCTCTGTACAATTTGTAATGAAGCATTTTTGAGAAAAGTCTCGTTTTTTTATTGTCACACCTCGTAGATTGGCCAACGATCCAAATTTAGAATAGAAAAAAAAGTTTAGGTAGGCTGCAATGTTGTAGTTAGTCAACCAGGTATCAAACTCGGTACCCTAAACCCGCACCCATTCACCTCTCCTCCATTTCCCTAAGTCAGTGCACCTTGCTGCATCACCGTCCATGCGACAACAGATATAACCTAACTACCTTGCATATTGGGATGTTTGTGTAGAAACTATAAACATCTATTAAATATGTGGATTTCGATATAATTCAGTGTTGTTTGTTTTAATTAATGGAATGTCTGCTATGAAGAGATTGCTCCAGTCGAACATCGCAACTGTAGGAGCCTAGAAACCATGCTTGGCATACCTCTTCACACCACACGTTGTTCCCATGGATCCTTCCTCCCTTGTCATCTCACTGTGATGTGGAAAGGATGAATACCTTTATCCCTGATGCCTGTCATTACACCCATGTGTACTGCTGCTGGGCATAGTTTTTTTTTTTTTTTTTGTCAACCATCACATATTTCTATTTAGTTCAGGATACAGTAACTTTTATGAAAAGGAGGGTAGGAATAACCAGGTCAGAAAACTGTAAAACGGAGAAATAGAGACGACGGGAATGTTCGGCATTTAACCTTACATAATACCGACACATGTATGCTGTGTACTGTTAATTATATAAGGCTGGCTAAACTCATATCATCAGATAGGAGCTAGTGTTTAGTAATACTGTGACCGTGAAAATCTGAGAGCTATATCAAAATAAAATACCAACCCGTTCACCAGTAACGATTGGACTATATTCAAATATGTGAGATGATAAACTATAGAGAACGAAAAGTGCTTTAATTCATACTCACGGTATTTGGCATCATAGCACACAGGAGGAGTCTAGCAGTAGCAGACTGGTTTCGTATCATGGTCATTCTAGACAGTGAAATGCATGTATTTTACTATGCATCAAAATCGTTGAATATAGTCCAGTCTGTATTGCGTGAGTGTGTAATACTGATTAATGAAAATAATTAATTAAATCATTATAAATATGTTGGTCTTGAATAGATAGGGAGGTTGAATCAACAGATGAGATAATAAGAGCATGCTGCCATGAAGTCCCATTCATTGCCTCACTTCATAAACCGATGTGATGAGGGACCCATAAATCTCACCCACACTGTCATAGCACGCCATACATGGCAGCAAATAGAGAGCAATGCCAAGGTGACAAACTTGCCCTGCGAGGGAAGATAGTGGGAATGAGAGAGAGAGAGTGGCCAATCAACCTGCTATATAGCAGAGGAACTTGGCATTCACTGCACCACTGTGTATCGCTGGCTAATGAGGTGGGAGGCAGAAGGCAACCTGAGAGATCATCCTAAACTGGGACAGGTGAGGAAAACCATGGCTGAAGAGGATCAGCGTATGAGAGTATTTTGAAACCTATCCATTCAGCAATGCGGTGGCAGGTAGAGAAAAGTTACAGCTGGATGTGTCTGCATAGACTACAGTATATGACAGAGGATGAAGGAATTGGGCTATTGCCACTAAACACCGGCGATCAGCCCAGGTTAAAGGAACATCATCGGGAATTAACCCGCCGCGTCCCGGCAGATTATTCACCAATAACCTCCCCCAAACCCGGCAGATTTATTTATTTATTTTTTTTTTGGCTAAAACCTTCGCTTTTTATGAGAAACATCGAAAATTCAGAGAGAATGTGCTCAGTTGAGTTTAGAAATTCCGTAGAAGTAAGAGTACCTTTACATTGTTACTGTGTTCTCTCAGGCCAGGCTTGAGAGAAAACGTTTTCTATGAGAGGGGTAGTTATTTCAAACCATTCATAACTGGTTAGATATTTATTTATTTGATACAAATTTATATCTAGTACAAGAGTATATTGGTTTTCAGACATTAATATAGGCAATATAAGCATTGTTCACTCACCAAAAACATCAACATGTGGCACCTTCTGTTACGACGTTACAGCCTCATCACTTTTGTTTGCTTCTTCCTCTGGCTTATTTCGTCCTTTATCCTCCATCTCCAGAATCACTTTTGCCTTGAATTTCATCACTGGAGAGACCATGGTGAAACATGTCTTTACTGGCCAGGTCGCTGCTAGCATGTGAGTTGCCGAGAAAATGGCGTTGGGGGGGAGGGGGGTCAGGTGGGGCCAGGCATTATCCCCACCTGGCATTAGGTAGAGGAAGGTCTCCCGCATATGCCTACCAAAAATCACCCGTGAAACTTGAAAAATGTGCAAATGACGGACCTCGCAATTGCATAACATACGGATACGTCGTCAGGTGTCACTGTGACCAAACGTGGTGATGTATCCATACGTCGTCGGGACGCGGCTGTTTAAGGCTCCAGTTTGCTCACCGTTATGTGCAGGATAGCTTTGACCACTGGGGGAGAGTAGTTTTCTCTGATGAGAAACATTGAGCTCCACATCTCTAGGAAACTTCATTGCTGGAGGAAAGACAATATGAGGTAATTATATATATATATATATATTGTTACGGAACAGAGAAAGATAATGTACACTTTAAGTGAGAATACTAAAAATCACCACTGTCCCGCAAAGTTCCAGGTTCAAAACAAAAGAGTTAGGTAAAATTACAAGTTAAAGTTTAATGCTCAAACTAACAACAAAACACTCAGGACTCATAAGGATAATGTAATGGCAAAAAACAGGTTAAATATATGGTTAACTGCAATAGCCTCTATTAACACGAAATTAGTAAGAGTAAATTTATCTAAGTCAGCCCTGATAAAATGAAAATACACTTGGTAATGCTCAGTTAATGCAAGATAAATTATTACAGATACAAAATATTATCAATGATGACTAACATAAAGAACCCTACATAAATTACAAAAACCTCACTAGGCCTAAGAATCAACCTTATGCTACACAGTACAAGAAAAAATGCAACAACAGTTATACTCAAATCACACACAGCTGCTGGATGGCTGGAGACAGGGGAGGACAGAGATGTGAACAAAATGAGGAGCAGATCTAAGTGGCAATGATGCAGAGACTGAGCTCATTATGTAGGGGCCAGCAGAGCTTGATACAACTTGTAAGAAGGACGCGCAAATGAAGCCATGGGGACAAAGAGTTGACAATCCCGCTCTGAACAACAGAAAGAACGACTTACTCTACTATAACGGTAGAAGGGGGGGACTGAGGCAGAACACGCTCATGATCAAACATGCAGCATACTGTGCATTAAAGTTACACAAAGGATGATGAAATCATAGGCTATGTAACACCACCCCACAAAGAAAAAGAAATTTACAAAGGAAATTTCTTATTACTCTAAAACAATCTGTCTAAAGTCTAGATAAGCAATCTGCAATAACAGACATGTTGTATGTCTAATGAATACTCCTGAAGAAGTAGACTCCATCTTGTCAATCTCTGATTTTTATCTTTAAACTTGCTAAGGAATTTCAGTGGGTTATGATCGGTATAAATGACTATGGGGTCAAAACCAGAACACAAATAAAATGAAAAATGCTGTAAACCCAAAATCAAGGCCAAAAGCTCTTTCTCAATAGTGGAGTAGTTCTTCTGAGGTGGAGTGAACTTCTTACTGTAATAAGATACAGGGTGTTCAATACCCTGATCATCCTCTTGCAGCAAAACAGCCCCAGCTCCTGTATCACTTGCATCACCAGCCATCTTAAAAGGCTTAGCAAAATTTGGAGTAGCGAGCACTGGCTGACTTAATAGGATAGCTTTAAGTTTGTTGAAAGAGGATTCACAGTTATCGGTCCAGACAAATTTAACTCCCTTTTTCAGTAGGTCTGTAAGTGGTAATACAAGAATTGAAAAGTTAAGAACATTTCTCCTGTAATAACCTACCATTCCCAAAAATCTTTGTAGCTCTTTCCTACTTTTAGGTCTGGGAAGATCACTTATAACCTGAACCTTAGCTCCTGCTGGTGCAACATGTCCATCACCAATTACGTACCCAAGGTACTGAACTTTAGCTTGACCAAACTCACACTTTGATAAATTAGCTACAAGATTAGCCTGAACTAAATGCTCAAGAAATTTATTGACATGGCATAGGTGATCTTTCCAGTTGTCACTGAAGATTAATACATCAACAATATGAACAACACACCCTGCCAAACCCTCTGTTACAACATTCATGAGCTTCTGAAATGTGGCTGGTGCATTCTTCATACCATATGGCATTACAGAACATGCAAAAGTCTTTCCTAGTGTTACAAAACATGAGATCTCCCTAGCACGTTCAGTCATAGGTACTTGCCAGTATCCCTTTAACAAATCAAACTTACTTATGTACCTAGCCTTTCCGATCTTGTCTATGCAATCTTCCACACGAGGGAGAGGGTAAGTGTCTGTTTTGGTTATCTGATTAACACGTCTGTAGTCGATGCAAAGCCGCTGTGACCCACCTGGCTTAGGGACTAGAGTGACAGGAGAACTCCACTCGCTCTGACAAGGCTCAATCATCTTGTGGTCCAACAGGTAGCCAAGCTCCTTCTGGATGAGAGGAACTTTCACTGGGTTCACACGGTAAGGAGGCAATTTAATTGGCTTTGCGTCTCCAACATCGACATCATGCATCAACACAGTGGTTCTTCCTGGAGAGGCACGGAACACTTGCGGGTACTCCTGCAGTAATGCCGAAAACTCCTGCCCTTCCTCGGGAGGTAGATGAGAAAGCTTAGTCTGGAGATCATTCATGATATCAGGATTCTTCCCCAAACTATCACTCAGGCTCATACTGCATGGGAGAGCTTCACTTGCAGACTCAGGTGGAACAGCTACAGTACAGACTGGATTATTTTCGTCCCGCCTGTGATATAACTTTAGCATGTTGATGTGACATAGTTGCTTGTTCTTTCTACGATCTGGTGTGGTGATGACATAGTTGACATCACTGAGTTTCTTCTCCACGAAATAAGGACCATTAAACTTGGCTTGAAGAGGTTGCCCATGCACCGGTAGCAGAATATAAACCTGATCTCCTGGCTGAAAGTGGCGTAACCTGGACTTCTTATCATACCAACTCTTCATCTTCTCCTGAGCAGCTCCTAAATTCTCTCTTGCCAGCTGTAAAGCAGTGGACAGCCGTTCTTTGAACTTCATCACATACTCCAGCAGGTTGACGTCATCTTCCTCTGACAGCCAGCATTCCTTGAGTAACTTAAGGGGTCCTCTTACTTCATGGCCAAACAGTAGTTCAAAAGGTGAGAAGCCCAGTGATTCATTTGGAGATTCTCTTGCGGCAAACACAACGAATGGAAGACCTTTATCCCAGTCTTTCTGATGTTCCAAACAGTATTTCTTGAGCATCGATTTGAGTGTTTGATGATATCTCTCCAACGCTCCTTGGGTCTGGGGATGGTAAGCTGAAGACGTGATCTGGGTGATGCCCAACTCTTTCAGAGACTGCTTGAAAACATTTGACATGAAATTACTTCCTCGGTCTGACTGTACCTCCTTGGGCAGACCAAACTTTGTGAAGAACCCTAGCATTTCCTTAACCACGTTCTTTGCTGAGATATTTCTAAGTGGAATGGCTTCAGGATAACGAGTAGCCATATCAATCAGGGTCAACACATAAGAAAATCCTGAAGAAGTCTTAGGAAGAGGGCCCACAATATCCACCAACACACGGGTGAAAGGCGCCTCAAAAGGAGGAATGGGAACTAGAGGTGCAACCTTTTCGGTCTGATTACACTTCCCCACAACTTGACAGGTGTGACAAGACTTACAATACCAGGAAACATCCCTGAAGATACCTGGCCAGTAGAAGTGTTTAAAAATGCGTGCCACAGTCTTCCTCACTCCAAGGTGTCCTGCCAAACTGGAATCATGAGCCACTCTAATGATATCCTGCCTACAAACACGAGGGATGACAACTTGATGTACAACCTCCCATTCACAGTCAGCTGATGCTGTTGGGGGTCTCCACTTCCTCATAAGTACTCCTGACTTTACATAATAACAAGTAGAAGCACCGGCTGACTCTTCTTCACTGTAAGCAGAGTTAGCTAAACCTTTCAACTCAGGGTCAGCAACCTGCAACTCAACCAACTCTTGACGAGAGAAATTATCAACACTACGGGGTACTGCCTCATCTGGTGAGTGGTCCAAATTAGCAAGAAAAGTGTCAGCTAGGATAACATCATCATCATCATTATCCTCTAAACCACCAGTATCTTTAGACTTAGCCCTAGTGACAGCACATGCAGGGAACACATCAGGGACATCACAATCCTGGAACGCAGCCACTGGCTCACTAGACAAGTGAGGAGCTGGACACACCTGACTTCCACCAATATCATTTCCAAGTAAGAAAGTTACACCTGACATTGGGAGTGTCTCAACCAACCCAACCATAACGGAACCATTAACAAAACCAGACTCTAAATTCACTCTGCACAGAGGGACAGAGAAGTAATTATTCCCTACACCTTGTAAAATTACAGTTTCATCAGAGGAATTAACATTAGAGACTACAACACTGGTCAGCATAAGGGATTGGGAAGCACCTGTATCACGATATATTTTAACTGATTTCCTGTCATTATTGTCCAGAGGACTGACAAAACCATCAGACAGGAAATTAGCACATGAACTCTTGAGAGTGTCACCCACGTTACTGCTCAAAAGAGGAGCTCCATCATTAGAATTTAAGTTACCCCTCAAAGCAGGTTCAGTTAACTCAGTTAAAGAATTCTGGGAACTCTCAAGGGTGGACACTAGACCAATTGACTGAATATTTAAAGACTCCTTTTTGTTCACATCACGCTGTCTCCTGAAACATTTCTTCGTAGTATGACCAAGCTTACTACAATAAGTACATTTACTTTTCTGAAATCTAGAGGTGAAGCTGGTATTTACTTCCTGAGAAACATCATCTTTATTCTCTTTCCTGTTACCTGTACTCTGAGTAGAGGCAATGTACTTACTCTCAGCTTTCCCTTTTTCTTTAGAATATCTCTTGTGAGTGAGGACATATTCATCAGCTAAAACTGCAGCATCAGACAAATTATCTATTCTTCTCTCATCAAGATATAGGCTTACATCTTTATTAACACACCTTTTGAAGTCCTCCAGCAAAATCATCTGCTTAAATTTGTCAAAATCAGAATCCACATTCTTAGAATTTAACCACTGCTCTAACAGATCTTCTTTGATTTTTGCATACTCAACATGGGATTGCTTATCTTGCTTGTAAGTTGTCCTAAATTTTACTCTATAGGCTTCAGGAACAAGCTCATAGGCCTTAAGAATCAAGCTCTTAACTACATCATAATTATCAGATTGATCCTGAGGCAAAGATGCATAAGTTACTTGAGCTTTACCGGTGAGAACAGTTTGAAGGAGTACTGGCCAATACAGTTTGGGCCAATTAAAACCTGTAGCTACCCTCTCAAACAACTGAAAATACTTTGTTAAATCAGATTCATTAAAAGGAGGGACAAGTTTAACATTTTTAGCCACATCAAAATCATCAGAGCTAGATGATCCAGTTCCACATTGTTTCATGCGATACTCATGGTCTGCCTGAATCCTGGCAAGTTCAACTTGTGCGTGTATCTGTGCCTCCTGAATACGAGCCTGAGACTCAGCCTCCTTAGCATTTGCTTGAAATTCAGCCTCCTTAACACGAGACTCCGCCTCCTTAGCCTGAGCCTCCTGCAGGGCTAGCTGTAACTTAGCTAATTCAATCTGCGTTCGCTCATTTGGAGGAGTTACATTAAACAATCTATCTATCTATCTATCTATAGCCCGACGCCCTAATTCCGCAAAGGGTGGCCGCAGACAAAACGCCTCCAAGTCACTCTGTCACCCACCATTTGACTCCCCTCCCCCCAACTCACCCCCCCCTCCCTCATATACCTCTCAACTCCATCCCTCCACCTCATCCTCGATCTACCCCTCCCTCTCCCTCCCTCCACCTCACCTACATACACCCTCTTAGTCAGTCTTTCATTCTCCATTCTCTCCACATGTCCAAACCACCTCAGTGTATTTCTCCTAATCTTTTCAACCACATCCACATCTACCCCACAACGTTCCTTCACTTCTTCATTCGTCAACCTGTCCCTCCACGTCACTCCACATGCTCCTCTCAAGTAACTCATTTCCACTGCTCTCACTCTTGACTTGTTCCCCTCTTGCAAGGTCCACGCCTCGCTTCCATACGTCAGGGTAGGGATCACAATACCATCATGCAGTGACTTCTTAACTTCCATACTCACCTCCCTATTTCTCATCACTGCTTTCAGTGTACCAACAACCTTTCTTCCCTGCTGTACCCTTTCACGTACTTCATCCCCCAAAGTTCCATCCTTACTCATCACACTACCCAAGTACTTGAATGCACTCACATTCTCCATGTCCTCACGATCCAACCTCACTGCACACTCTGTGACTTCATTCCTCTCAAACACCATAACTTTACTTTTGTTTACATTAACTTTCAGCTTCCTCCTCCTACACACTGTCCCAAATTCGTTCACCAAACCTTACAACTCCCATTCATCTTCACTCAACAATACTGTATCATCAGCAAACAGCAACACCGGAAGCTTCCAAATCTCACCCTCATTCATTAGGGCCACCCCCACATCCACTGCCCTACCTTGCACCTCCTTTACAACCCCATCCATATATATATTAAACAGCCATGGAGACATCACACAACCCTGTTTCAGTCCCACATTGAGATCAAAGAACTCACTCAGCTCACCATGCACACGCACCGTAGCCCTAGCTCCCTCGTACATACTCTTCACAGCACTCAACAATTTCCCCTCCACTCCATATATTCTTAATACCTTCCACATACCTTGCCTATCTATTCTGTCATAAGCTTTCTCCAAGTCCATGAAGGCTTTCATTAATCATGCCAACAATTTGATCTTTAGAATGATGAGAGCGAACAGCAATTCCCAATTGTTGAGCAACAAGCTTAAGTTCATTCTTTGTTCTGTTTTCTACATCACACACTGTTTGCACATTTGACAAAAAATCTTTGGCTTCATCAAGCGTAGTAATAGTAGACATCATGAATAAATCACAGTCACAAAATATCAAGCAATATCCTTATGATAATATCCTGAATATCCTGATATGAGGTAGCCAAATTTATGTTACGGAACAGAGAAAGATAATGTACACTTTAAGTGAGAATACTAAAAATCACCACTGTCCCGCAAAGTTCCAGGTTCAAAACAAAAGAGTTAGGTAAAATTACAAGTTAAAGTTTAATGCTCAAACTAACAACAAAACATTCAGGACTCATAAGGATAATGTAATGGCAAAAAACAGGTTAAATATATGGTTAACTGCAATAGCCTCTATTAACACGAAATAAGCAAGAGTAAATTTATCTAAGTCAGCCCTGATAAAATGAAAATACACTGGGTAATGCTCAGTTAATGCAAGATAAATTATTACAGATACAAAATATTATCAATGATGACTAACATAAAGAACCCTACATAAATTACAAAAACCTCACTAGGCCTAAGAATCAACCTTATGCTACACAGTACAAGAAAAAATGGAACAACAGTTATACTCAAATTACACACAGCTGCTAGATGGCTGGAGACAGGGGAGGACAGAGATGTGAACAAAATGAGGAGCAGATCTAAGTGGCAATGATGCAGAGACTGAGCTCATTATATAGGGGCCAGCAGAGCTTGATACAACTTGTAAGAAGGACGCGCAAATGAAGCCATGGGGATAAAGAGTTGACAATCCCGCTCTGAACAACAGAAAGAACGACTTACTCTACTATAACGGTAGAAGGGGGGGACTGAGGCAGAACACGCTCGTGATCAAACATGCAGCATACTGTGCGTTAAAATTACACAAAGGATGATGAAATCATAGGCTACGTAACAATATATATATATACATCCATCCAATCCTACGTTGCCCCATGAAGAGCGTAGGAGACTGGGGTTAGGCAGTTGGTCCTGACATTTAAGATGATTGACCAGCCCCACTCATCCCTGAGTGGCATTACGTGAGCAATAAACCCCAACCACTCCTTGGATATAAACATTCACTGGCTCAATCCGATTGGAGCGCAATAATTACCCACTAAACCACAAGGCGCCAAAATTTGGTTATATGGTTACCACCCAGCATAGTAAATGGTTTCCTGGAGTACAGGAAACCATTTGACTTGTCACTCAGTGTAGAGCCACCCACAGGCAGAAGGAAGAGGAAAGAATGAAGGAAGGATAGACAGAAGAGGGAGCGTAAAGTCACCCATAGGCAGAAGAACGAGGAGAGACTGAAGGAAAGAAAGACAGAAGAGAATGGAAGGAAAGAAGGATGGAAGAGATGACAGGGCAGACACCCGAGAGCAGCACTACATCGAGTGAGTGGATGGTGAGCGTCCCCACCTACCACTAATATATATATATATATATATATATATATATATATATATATATATATATATATATATATATATATATATATATTACAAGTGTCAACATACGAAATAAAAACCAAAAGATATATTTATACAATATATTATATGACATGTCTTCTAAGTATGATGAGGAGAACATCTACCAGGTAGCTCGAAGCGGTCATGTGACTTTGCCAGCGCAGGAAAGAACGCCAGAGCAACTATTGCAACACATGACAACAGAGTGGGAAGTCTTGAGAAGGAAACCGGCTTTCATTCACAACCGCATGGCTTCCGTCCCAGAGCGCCTCCACAGTGTAATCGTGAAGAATGTTGGTTTGACAAAATACTGAACTGTCCAATAATATTGTTTCTTGCAACACTCCACTGTCATGTGTTGTATGGTGCACATTTAATATAGCTCTCAGATTTCCTCGGTCGCAGTATTACTATCAGTTTAGCAAGCCTTATATAATTAACAGTACACAACATACTTGTGTCGGCATTATGTAAGGTTAAATGCCGAACATTCTCATCGTCTCCATTTCTCCATTTTACAGTTTTCTTACCTAGTTATTCCTACCCTCCTTTTCATAAAAGTTACTGTATCCAAAACTACATAAAAATACGTGATGGTTGACAAAAAAAAAAAAAAAAACTATGGAGGCAGCTGTACATAAGGGTGTAATGACAGGCATCAGGGTTAAAAGTATTCCTCCTTTCTACACCATAGTGAGATGAGAAGGGAGGAAGGATCCATGGGAACAATGTGTGGTGTGAAGAGGTATGCCGAGCATGGTTTTTAGGCCCCTACAATTGGGATGTTCGACTGGAGCAATCTCTTCATAGCAGACATTCTATGAATTAACACAAACAACACTGAATCATATCGAAATCCACACATTTAATAGATGTTTATAGTTTCTACACAAACATCCCAATATGCAAGGTAGTTAGGTCATAACTGTTGTCGAGTGGACGGTGATGCAGCAAGGTGCACTGACATGGGGAAATGGAGGAGAGGTGAATGGGTGCAGCTTTAGGGTAGCACGTTTGATACCTAGTTGACTAATTACAACATTGCAGCCTACCTAAACTTTTTTTTCTATTCTAAATTTGGATCGTTGGCCAATCTATATACACAAACAATACATCCGTTTATGTAGACACTGGACCTAGAGTATATATGACAAAAAATGTGTATAAATGCAGAATGGCTCCAGTGACTGTACTGGGGGTAATTTACTCGAGGTTGAGATCCCCTACTCACGGGTGGGGCTCTGCAAGTAGCGTGCTGCCAGATTCATAGTGTGGACACTCGCTGCTGTCAGTATCACTTTGATATAAATTAGTTAAACTGCATCGTGTACACGGTTACAGATCATGATACCAGGAGGAATAGTTAAGATAGCTTCTTTAGCTAAGCAGGCAATTATTCTCTCTCTTAGTTAACCCGTCACGTCCCGAGCTATTTCGCACCTCCAACACCCCCCAATCCCGAGGTATTTTAGAATTTTTTTTTGGGTGGGCTAAAACCTCCGCTTTTGATGAGAAACATCGAAATTTCATAGAGAAATCGCTCACCTGAGGTTTAAAATACTCGATCCAGGTAGCAGTACCTCCTTACCTTACTGGGTTTTCTAACAGCTTGGCACCAAAGAAACCGAGTTCTGTGGGAGGGTAAGTATTTCACACCACTCATGAACTGTATTTATTTATTTACTTGGTACGAATTTATACGTAATACAGGCATTATAAGCATTGTTTCACTCACTAACTCATAACCATACCTGACCTTCTTTTGCCACATTACCTGATCATCATTTCTGACTGTTTCTTCCTCTAATGCTATGTAAATTTTGTCCTCCACATTGGCATCGACTGGGGAATCACTCTGGCCCTGAATGTCTTTATTGGCCACATCACTGGTAACAGGTGAATTGCTGAGACAATGGTGTGGGGGGGGGGAGGTTATGCAGTGTAAGGCATTGTCCCTGCTTGGCATCTTGTAGAGGAATAGAGGAAGGTGTCCCGTGTATATGTACGAAAAATCATGCACAAAAATTAAAAATTGTGCATATTAAGAACCCTGCATTTGCGCGATGTAGCAGTACGTCGACGGGACTGGTAAATGCAAAATGTTGCAACGTACCCATACGTCAACAGGATGCCTCGGGTTAAACTTAATTTTCTGTAACCGAAATGAATTAATTATAAATTACTTATCGTACTGACGGAATATTATAAGACGTGCATAAACGATTTGCAATATTTGCATTGCTAGTGATGTTGAACTGGAATGCCTAATCTTATGGCACTTATATATTACACTAAAGAATTCCAGAGAGTGTGTATTTACCTAACCTCACATGTTAGCCCATTTCGTAAGGAAATTTTGCATCTCGATAGATACCGACACCAATTAGACAGTTATTTGCCTTGAACAGGTTCCGCTGCTTCAAAGATCAAAACTATTTGAAACTAACCCCTGAAACACTTTTCTGTAAGCTAACAGTTTACCATAAGTTAATCGGTATTCATTGCTACATTATATCTTGCTTATTTAGTACTTAGACATCATCTGTATACATTACTGCCTGCCATGTAGCTCACACTGTATTCAGTAATATTGTATACAAGGGACAAAACATTTGTTCTGATACTTATCACTTCAGCCAATCACATCCATCCTTACAAAGGTTTTAGGTTCTGAGTGATCCATAGATAAAATACGAGTGTTTACTACGGACCAGCTGCCAGATATCGCCACACACCAGCATATTTGGATGCACTTTCATCTTTGACAACTGTACCCGTTTCATATTATTTCTACTTCTCAAATCTTTACAACTCACTCTGTTCATTTCTCACTTCATACCTACCAGTTTCTGTACGTACGTAGTTGGAGAATGCTGTATGTTGTACTATATACGACGCATCTTAATATTATTATTATTTTTTTCATTCTCTCTACCTGCCCAGATTAGCACCTCTGAGTAGTGTCCGTCTGTGTTAGTTTTCGAAAGACTTTGAGGCCTTGTAGGGTTGCTCCCAGCACGTGTTTCATTTCCCCACACATACAAACACACCTGTTTTAATGGCCTGTGTGATAAATTCCAATGAAATGGAGAGTTTCAACGAGAGAATTTGGTTGTAGCCGAAACTGTAATCATAAGTGTGATGAAGTGTAATGATAATGTGATAATTGTAATTTGTGTGATAAATGTGTAACAAGAAGTTGAGAGAGTAAAAAGAGAATTCGGAAACAAATTATTGTTTTTATTTTTCCTTATGCATGCATTTATAGCATTATTTAACTTTATTTTGATGTCCTTGATGGTTATAAATATTTACATGCGTCTGTGTTAGTTTTGGAATGACTCTGAGGCCTTGAAGGGCTACTCCCCACACCTGTTTTATCTCCCCACACCTACATACACCCTGTTTTTATGCCTGGTATGACAAATCCCATTGAAATGGAGGGTTTCCACAAGAGAATTTGGTTGTTGTCAAAATTTTTCTCCCCAAGCACCACCAAGGCCTTGTTTGCCTACGCACCACAATAGTTATCTCCCCACACCTACATGCACACCTGTTTTCATGGTAGATGTTACAGAACACACTGAAGTGCTTTCTTTTCAAGCGAAAAGCTGGTTATTTCCAACCCCCGTACCTATAGGCCTACTCTCCACAGCCTACTTTATCTCCCCACAGTCTAGTAATCTCCCCACACCTACATACACCTGTTTTCATGGTTGGTGTGACAAAACAATTTGAGATAACCTGGATTAATAAGGAAAATAGTTAGTTATGAAAATTTTCATGTTTTCGATTGTTTTCGAGGGGTAACTATCATAAACTTTATTTGAACTTTGACGCGCAATTGTGCGGTAACCATTAGGCCTATGGGGGTACGGATTGCGTTGTCAGGTGTGTAAATTCTTCCTCTTTACCCAGAACACAGTCAATTTGCCCTTGGTGAAAGTCGCCAAAACACCCCCGAATTGCTGTTGTGGGAGGTACCTTGCCTGAAAAAATTGCAGTCTTAAGGGGTTAAGTATAGTCTGCATCTAAATTAATTTGAATATATAATGACAAGCAGAACTCTTTTACAGCATTATATATGTGTTATCTGGTTAATTTCCACACACACTTGGGATATTCATATTTGTGAATATGCACATATGAGTTATTTATAGTAACAGTGTAATGTATGCATATGAATTCATGTGTTGAATGAGCATGTACAAGTATATTTAATTACATATGCTATCCATATGTCCGGAAATGTATAAAGACTTCTTATGTACTGTCAATTTAAACACAATGATATGGTGAGACTTTGCGTATATACGAGTTGTGCGAGTCATCGTTTTTTTTTTAGGATACCGAGTAACGTTGTATTAAGTTGCCCTCTCTCATGAATGAATGGAATTGCATATATAGCTGAACAAAAAAAAATTTGTGGAATGCCAAAACTATTTATATATGATTCATTTTGTATTATACATTTTTTGTCAATAAACTATGTGTGTGTGTGTGTGTGTGTGTGTGTGTGTGTGTGTGTGTGTGTGTGTATTTTTCTGACACTCGCTGGACTTACGTCGACCTAATGCTAAAAGACTTTGGTGAATATCTATTACCGATCTCATGAAGGAAATTAATAAATGCAGAGATAGGTATACAAATACACGGCTTGACTTCATTATATATATATATATATATATATATATATATATATATATATATATATATATATATATATATATATATATATGCAAAATAACCACAGGATAAATGAAAGGAGCTCCTTTCATTTCTCCTGTGGTTATTCTACATACAAATCTTCACGGTGAAGAGAAATTTCTACATTATATATATATAGATAGATATATATATATATATATATAGAGATATATATATATATATATATATATATATATATATATATATAATTATGTGTGTGTGTGTGTGTGTGTGTGTGTGTAATGTGGTGTACGCAATTGGCGAAAACGTTTCAGTGTGTAAAGTGGACTACTAAGTTACTTAAACACTGAAATAGATCAGCAAAAGAAGATGGCCAGAATATGAAACCTTGGAGCTAATAAAAGGAGAACCCCAGTTTTCCCCTCTCCAGCTTTCCACTCACACGCCAGGGGATTCAGGAGACAAATGTAGTGTGAATTTTGTGGAGTCTTCCCTGGCAATGAAAGGCTTCATAGAAAGTTCTGCATTTTTTACAAGTACGACATCAACACCAGATGACGGAGTCTGTGGTGGTGGGTGTTGAGGCGGGAAAAAAAAGGGGGGGGGGAGTGGGGCACTGAAAAATCGTGGAAGTAAAGTCGTAAATAGATTTATAACTAAACCAATTCACCTTGGAACTGCAGGAAGCTTTCCAATTATCTGTCTATCTGCCTGTCTTTCTATCTGGTCTCTGTCTGTCTGTCTGTCAGTCTATCTGTCGATCTACTGTATTGCAAGATGCCTTAATCCTGAAAGGAACTTGTTCACACGAATCAACTTGTCACTCTATCGTCCATCATCAAGCTGTTTCCATATACTTCTCCTCACCCCTCGATCTCCTTCTCTAAGCTGAGTTCAATCTTCTGTAGTCAGCCAAAATGAAACTCAAAGTTCGTAATTAACAGCTTCAAGGTTAAGATGAGTGTCCATCAACATTCCTTTTGTTGTGGGTTTTTCTGTAACAGATTCAGTCGTCTGGGGAGGGTCAGAATAAAACAAAGATGGTAAGTCATATTCAGAGAGTTAAAAGCAGCAGTAATAATCAAAAAGAACACCCTGTATACACACTATAATTATATAGCTGTCTATGCATCTGGAATGGTGAGCTGCTAATACTCGAATATGGGTTACTCACCAAGAAGTGCTTTGGAAGATGCACAGAGCAACACTGTTCTTATTCTGCCATTTAGGTACAGAAAGTATATTGGGAAAGACATATAGGCATTAATATAATCATATCACAATATGAAACACTAGCACAATATGTAATAAGCAGGTATCTGGTGCATCAGGAAATCACTAACATCCTCTGGTTCTAGACTACTAAGAATGTCAAAACACATGATGTTGTCAAACACACTCACGGAAGCCAGCCAGACACGTGGCGGAAGCGTGCTAGACACTATACACACAAACATACACGCACACATGCCAGCCAACCGGAAGCCAGGCAGTAATATATACCTAGATATCAGGTGTAGTGGGTCAGAAGGAATGGAGGAGCAGAAACAGGCGGGAGATCTGGGAGAGTAGGAGGTAGTAAAGTGTACAGATTGGCTGCCACTCTGAGAATTAGTGGGGTCTCGACACTGTCCGTCATCACAAGTGCATGGGTAGGCAATGAAACAATATTACCGTGTTACAATAAAACCCCTTAACCCCAGAGTAACTCTACCTTTCCTTCATTTACAAAACAAATATACACTGGCAGCAGCAGTAGCCTACAGTACTCCAAAATACCGACACAGTGGCAATGATTCTCAACATTGTCTCATTATTGGCACTGGTGGCACGTACCTACCATGAAACTTACCAACCTACCTACCTATCTACCTATCGACACTGGTGGCAATGGTAAAGAAGTGGTAAAAAAGGAATAGCGGTAGAGAAGCGGTAAAGAAGAGAGATCCACAACAACTATCTACAACAACTATGAACTCTTTACGGTTCTAAGATTTTTAACTCTGCGATTTACACCGCTACGATTAACTACAACTTCTACAAGTAACAAGCTCTACAAGTTAATCACAAGAAGAAGAAGAAGAAGAAGAAAGTGTAAAGGAGCTGTGTTGACCTGCAAGTGAATGGAGTTCTGATGCAGTAAGCACAACACCTTACCACTAACCTTCACAACTACCACAGCTACCACAACTACTACCACATCTACCACAAGGACCCAGCTGGAATGCAGTGGCGACAACAAAGGCTGACGGAAGCACAACAAGACCCCTGACCTATCACCACCTGCACCACCACTACTATCTTCACCTCCACTAACACCATCGACTACAAACATTCCTACCACAATTACCTTTAGTGAGTTAAATATATTTCTTTTCAATTATTAGCGTTTCAGCATTTATAAATATACCTAACATATATATATATATATATATATATATATATATATATATATATATATATATATATATAATTAAATCAGGCTTTATCTACCAGAAGACCCGCCGACATGTAAAAATACCCCCGCTAATACCAATACACCAGTCCTGTATGAGACAGCCCTAGCATGTATTCAATATGGACTGTGGGTGTTAGCGCCGAAGTGGTGACATGTAGAGGTATATGGTTTGTAGGAGGACTGCTGGGCCTTGATAGCAGGCTGTGAAGCCTATGCCCAGAGTCGGACACACACACACACACACACACACACACACACATATATATATATATATATATATATATATATATATATATATATATATATATATAATTTAATATTCCTCATGAATACAAAGACAGATTCATAGAATGACCTCCTTAGGGTTGTCATAGGCTCTTCCTTGTGTGTTAAAAACCAAGAGCCCTCAAAGGTCTGACAATTTACTGCTTGGCTACTCTTTATATTTATATCTGACTCGCTTAAAGGCAGCCTTCGTTGGCCTCCGCTCAGTGTCAAGTCAGTTCCTATGTTCAGATGAAAGTTAATGAAAATTTGCATTACTCATGTCGTGGGCAAGACGGAGCCAGGAATGTTCCATTATTTTTATTCTGCTGGGACACCCGCTGGAGAGAGAGAGAGAGAGAGAGAGAGAGAGAGAGAGAGAGAGAGAGAGAGAGAGAGAGAGAGAGAGAGAGAGAGAGGCGGAATGGTAGTGTTTGCTAGTACACTATATTTTACTATAACATTATGGTATGCAATTATAGGAGTATAAGAAGGGAGGATGGACAGGGGAGAGAGTGATGATAATGCAACAAACACGTCACTCTTCTCTCCTTTATCATGCTTGTAATTTCAATGCTGGATCAAGAACGAATCGACCACCTCCAAGAAAAGCAAATACAAAAGTTGAAGCAAAAGGCCCGAAATGAGTCATTATTCGGGAACCGGTGGCCCGACTGGACTGGAAATTGTTTTATTCTTCAAGTTAAAGCATTTTAAAGTACCTTGCTCAAGCAAAAATTGCCCTAAGAGGCACCGGTTTTGCTGTGTTACGATAACAAACAAACATACAGAAATCGGATCTTTATAATATAGATGACATATTATTTCGGTGGGCTTAGGAAGATAAAATGAAAATAATAATGAGCTAAACATTATCTTTACCACAGTCATTACAACTTCACATGAATATTGACAATAGGTTGATTTTCCTATGGATTATTCTATGTCACATGCAGACTAGATATGTAAACATACAGGCAAATGCAATGTACTTGAAACATGGAACAGAACTGAGAATACACTAAATCATGAAAACAAATCTACGTTCATAGATTCATAGAAGTAAATTGCCTCTATTTTTGTTTCTATTCCAGTGCCAGTTATGTTGCCATTTCAGTCAGCTGGAAAGAAACATAATATATATATATATATATATATATATATATATATATATATATATATATATATATATATATATATATATATATATATATATATAAAACATGTAACTGTTAATAATTTTTTAAAGAACCTTGAATAAACAAGTAAGAGGATCCTGTAAGAAAGAGTTGACTGTAGCATCACTCGAGCAAGGCGGTACTCCCAAGGTGGACAAGGAGAGCTGGAACTAACATTTCATAAACCCATGGAAGTAGCTTCTGACCATCCTTCTTTGCTGAACATTCTCAGTGTTTAAGCAACACAGAAAGTAGGCCAGCATGATTTCCAGTTCAAGTTCCTCTAACTGTCAACACCAAACTACATGCACTGCAGGTGACGACCTAGCAAGATGCCTGAAACTACTGTCTGACTCCTTTATTTTTTGCAAATTCGCGGCCTTTCCCTAACATTCCATCTGCTGAACACCACATCTCCTCCTCTAAACCTCATTTTCTCTTCCTCACTGAGACTCAACTGTCTGAGGCACCTGATAGGAAACTCTGTTCTGTATCCTCCTACTTTCTCTATACTCATTTCAAAGCCAAAGACGGCTCTTGTGTATATATATATATATATATATATATATATATATATATATATATATATATATATATATATATATATATATATATATATATATTGTTACGGAACAGAGAAAGATAATGTACACTTTAAGTGAGAATACTAAAAATCACTACTGTCCCGTTAAGTTCCAGGTTCAAAACAAAAGAGTTAAGTAAAATTACAAGTTAAAGTTTAATGCTCAAACTAACACCAAAACATTCAGGACTCATGAGGATAATGTAATGGCAAAACACAGGTTAAATATATGGTTAACTGCAATAGCCTCTATTAACACGAAATTAGCAAGAGTAAATTTATCTAAGTCAGCCCTGATAAAATGAAAACATCAGATAATACTCAGTGAATGCAAGATATATTATTACAGATACAAAATATTATTAATAAGGGCTGACACCCAAAACACATGGACCACAAGAACCTTACTAGGCCCAAGAATTAACACCTTACGCTACACGGTAAAAGAAAAAATGCAACAACACTCATACTCAAATTACACAGCTGCTAGATGGTTGGAGACTTCCTGAGCACTCACAATAATAACAACTGTACAGGGGAGGACAGAGATGTGAACAAAATGAAGAGTAGATCTAAGTGGCAATTAATGCAGAGACTGAGCTCATTATATAGGGGCCGGCAGAGCTTGATACAACTTGTAAGAAGGACGTGCAAATGAAGCCAGAGGGGACAAAGAGTTGACAATCCTGCTCTGAAGAACAGAAAGAACGACTTTACTATAAGGGAGGAGGGGAGGAGTGAGGTAAAACACGCTCGTGATCAAACATGCAGCCTACTGTACGTTAGAATTACACAAAGGATGATGAAATCATAGGCTATGTAACACCTCCCCACAAAGAAAACAGAAATTTACAAAGGAAATTTCTTATTATTCTAAAACAATTTGTCTTAAGTCTAGAAAAGCAATCTGCAATAATATTTTCTTTCCCCTTGACATGTTGTATGTCTAATGAATACTCCTGAAGAAGTAGACTCCATCTTGTCAATCTCTGATTTTTATCTTTAAACTTACTAAGGAATTTCAGTGGGCTATGATCGGTATAAATGACTATGGGGTCAAAACCAGAACACAAATAAAATGAAAAATGCTGTAAACCCAAAATCAAGGCCAAAAGCTCTTTCTCAATAGTTGAGTAGTTCTTTTCAGATGGAGTGAACTTCTTACTGTAATAAGATACAGGATGTTCAATACCCTGATCATCCTCTTGCTGCAAAACAGCCCCAGCTTCTGTATGACTTGCATCAACAGCCATCTTAAAAGGCTTAGCAAAATTTGGAGTAACGAGCACTGGCTGACTTAATAGAATAGCTTTAAGTTTGTTGAAAGAGGATTCACAGTTATCGGTCCAGACAAATTTAACTCCCTTTTTCAGTAGGTCTGTAAGTGGTGATACAAGAATTGAAAAGTTAAGAACAAATCTCCTGTAATAACCTACCATTCCCAAAAATCTTTGTAGCTCTTTCCTACTTTTAGGTCTGGGAAGATCACTTATAACCTGAACCTTAGCTCCTGCTGGTGCAACATGTCCATCACCAATTACGTACCCAAGGTACTGAACTTTAGCTTGACCAAACTCACACTTTGATAAATTAGCTACAAGATTAGCCTGAACCAAACGCTCAAGAAATTTACTGACATGGCATAGGTGATCTTTCCAGTTGTCACTGAAGATTAATACATCATCAATATAAACAACACACCCTGCCAAACCCTCTGTTACAACATTCATGAGCTTCTGAAATGTGGCTGGTGCATTCTTCATACCATATGGCATTACAGAACATGCAAAAGTCTTTCCTAGTGTTACAAAACATGAGATCTTCCTAGCACGTTCAGTCATAGGTACTTGCCAGTATCCCTTTAACAAATCAAACTTACTTATGTACCTAGCCTTTCCGATCTTGTCTATGCAATCTTCCACACGAGGGAGAAGGTAAGTGTCTGTTTTGGTCATCTGATTAACACGTCTGTAGTCAATGCAAAGCCGCTGTGACCCACCTGGCTTAGGGACTAGAGTGACAGGAGAACTCCACTCGCTCTGACAGGGCTCAATCATCTTGTGGTCCAACAGGTAGCCAAGCTCCTTCTGGATGACAGGAACTTTCACTGGATTCACACGGTAAGGAGGCAATTTAATTGGCTTTGCGTCTCCAACATCGACATCATGCATCAACACAGTGGTTCTTCCTGGAGTGGCACGGAACACTTGCGGGTACTCCTGCAGTAATGCCGAAAACTCCTGCCTTTCCTCGGGAGGTAGATGAGAAAGCTTAGTCTGGAGATCATTCATGATATCAGGATTCTTCCCCAAACTATCACTCAGGCTCATGCTGCATGGGAGAGCTTCACTTGCAGACTCGGGTGGAACAGCTACAGTGCCGACTGGGTTATTTTCGTCCCGCCTGTGATATAACTTTAGCATGTTGATGTGACAAAGTTGCTTGTTCTTTCTACGATCTGGTGTGGCGATGACATAGTTGACATCAATGAGTTTCTTCTCCACGAAATAAGGACCACTAAACTTGGCTTGAAGAGGTTGCCCATGCACCGGTAACAGAATCAAAACCTGATTTCCTGGCTGAAAGTGGCGTAACCAGGACTTCTTATCATACCAACTCTTCATCTTCTCCTGAGCAGCTCCTAAATTCTCTCTCGCCAGCTGTAAAGCAGTGGACAGCCGATCTTTGAATTTCATCACATACTCCAGCAGGTTGACGTCATCTTCCTCCGACAGCCAGCATTCCTTGAGTAACTTAAGGGGTCCTCTTACTTCATGGCCAAACAGTAGTTCAAAAGGTGAGAAGCCCAGTGATTCATTTGGAGATTCTCTTGCGGCAAATACAACAAATGGAAGACCTTTATCCCAGTCTTTCTGATGTTCCAAACAGTATTTCTTGAGCATCGATTTGAGTGTTTGATGATATCTCTCCAACGCTCCTTGGGTCTGGGGATGGTAAGCTGAAGACGTGATCTGGGTGATGCCCAACTCTTTCAGAGACTGCTTGAAAACATTTGACATGAAAGTACTTCCCCGGTCTGACTGTACCTCCTTGGGCAGACCAAACTTTGTGAAGAACCCTAGCATTTCCTTAACCACGTTCTTTGCTGAGATATTTCTAAGTGGAATGGCTTCAGGATAACGAGTAGCCATATCAATCAGGGTCAACACATAAGAAAATCCTGAAGAAGTCTTAGGAAGAGGGCCCACAATATCCACCAACACACGGGTGAAAGGTGCCTCAAAAGGAGGAATGGTAACTAGAGGTGCAACCTTTTCGGTCTGATTACACTTCCCCACAACTTGACAGGTGTGACAAGACTTACAATACCAGGAAACATCCCTGAAGATACCTGGCCAGTAGAACTGCTTCAAAATGCGTGCCACAGTCTTCCTCACTCCAAGGTATCCTGCCAAACTGGAATCATGAGCCACTCTAATGATATCCTGCCTACAAACACGAGGGATGACAACTTAATGTACAACCTCCCATTCACAGTCGGCTGATGCTGTTGGGGGTCTCCACTTCCTCATAAGTACTCCTGACTTTAAATAATAACAAGTAAAAGCACCAGCTGACTCTTCCTCACTGCAAGCAGAGTTAGCTAGACCTTTCAACTCAGGGTCAGCAACCTGCAACTCAACCAACTCTTGACGAGACAAATTATCAACACTACGGGGTACTGCCTCATCTGGTGAGTGGTCCAAATTAGCAAGAAAAGTGTCAGCTAGGATAACATGATCATCATCGTTATCCTCTAAGTCACCAGTAACTTTAGACTTAGCCCTAGTGACAGCACATGCAGGGAACACGTCAGGGACATCACAATCCTGGGTCGCAGCCACTGGCTCACTAGACAACTGAGGAGCTGGACACACTTGACTTCCACCAATATCATTTCCAAGTAAGAAAGTTACACCTGACATTGGGAGTGTCTCAACCAACCCAACCATAACGGAACCATTAACAAAACCAGACTCTAAATTCACTCTGCACAGAGGGACAGAGAAGTAATTATTCCCTACACCTTGTAAGTTTGCAGTTTCATCAGAGGAATTAACATTAGAGCCTAGAACACTGGTCAGCATAAGGGATTGGCAAGCACCTGTATCACGATATATTTTTAACTGATTTCCTGTCATTACTGTCCAGAGGACTGACAAAACCATCAGACAGGAAATTAGCACATGAACTCTTGAGAGTGTCACCCACGTTACTGCTCAAAAGAGGAGCTTCATCATAAGGATTTAATTTACCCCTCAAAGCAGGTTCAGTTAACTCAGTTAAAGAATTCTGGGAACTCTCAAGGGTGGACACTAGACCAATTGACTGAATATTTAAAGACTCCTTTTTGTTCACATCACACTGTCTCCTGGAACATTTCGCCGTAGTATGACCAAGCTTACTACAATAAGTACATTTACTTTTCTGAAATCTAGAGGTGAAGCTGGTATTTACTTCCTGAGAAACATCATCTTTATTCTCTTTCCTGTTACCTGTACTCTGAGTAGAGGCAACGTACTTACTCTCAGCTTTCCCTTTTTCTTTAGAATATCTCTTGTGAGTGAGAACATATTCATCAGCTAAAACTGCAGCATCAGACAAATTATCTATTCTTTTCTCATCAAGATATAGGCTTACATCTTTATTAACACACCTTTTGAAGTCCTCCAGCAAAATCATCTGCTTAAATTTGTCAAAATCAGAATCCACATTCTTAGAATTTAACCACTGCTCTAACAGATCTTCTTTGATTTTTGCATACTCAACATGGGATTGCTTATCTTGCTTATAAGTTGTCCAAAATTTTACTCTATAGGCTTCAGGAACAAGCTCATAGGCCTTAAGAATCAAGCTCTTAACTACATCATAATTATCAGATTGATCCTGAGGCAAAGATGCATAAGTTACTTGAGCTTTACCGGTGAGAACAGTTTGAAGGAGTACTGGCCAATACTTTTTGGGCCAATTAAAACCTGTAGCTACCCTCTCAAACAACTGAAAATACTTTGTTAAATCAGATTCATTAAAAGGAGGGACAAGTTTAACATTTTTAGCCACATCAAAATCATCAGAGCTAGATGATCCAGTTCCACCTTGTTTCATGCGATACTCATGGTCTGCCTGAATCCTAGCAAGTTCAACTTGTGCCTGAAACTCAGCCTCCTTAGCATTTGCCTGAAATTCAGCCTCCTTAATACGAGCCTCCTGCAGGGCTAGCTGTAACTTAGCTAATTCAATCTTCGTTTGCTCATTTGGAGGAGTTACATTAAACAAGCTTTCATTAATCATGTCAAAAATTTGATCTTTAGAATGATGAGAGCGAACAGCAATTCCCAATTGTTGAGCAACAAGGTTAAGTTCATTCTTTGTTCTGTTTTCTACATCACACACTGTTTGCACATTTGACAAAAAATCTTTGGCTTCATCAAGCGTAGTAATAGTAGACATCATGAATAAATCACAGTCACAAAATATCAAGCAATATCCTTATGATAATATCCTGAATATCCTGATAAGAGGTCGCCAAATTTATGTTACGGAACAGAGAAAGATAATGTACACTTTAAGTGAGAATACTAAAAATCACTACTGTCCCGTAAGTTCCAGGTTCAAAACAAAAGAGTTAGGTAAAATTACAAGTTAAAGTTTAATGCTCAAACTAACAACAAAACATTCAGGACTCATAAGGATAATGTAATGGCAAAAAACAGGTTAAATATACGGTTAACTGCAATAGCCTCTATTAACACGAAATTAGCAAGAGTAAATTTATCTAAGTCAGCCCTGATAAAATGAAAATACCAGATAATACTCAGTGAATGCAAGATATATTTTTACAGATACAAAATATTATTAATAAGGGTTGGCACCCAAAACACATGAACCACAAAAACCTTACTAGGCCCAAGAATTAACACCTTACGCTACACGGTACAAGAAAAAATGCAACAACACTCATACTCAAGTTATACAGCTGCTAGATGGTTGGAGACTTCCTGAGCACTCACAATAATAACAACTGTACAGGGGAGGACAGAGATGTGAACAAAATGAAGAGTAGATCTAAGTGGCAATTAATGCAGAGACTGAGCTCATTATACAGGGGCCGGCAGAGCTTGATACAACTTGTAAGAAGGACGTGCAAATGAAGCCAGAGGGGACAAAGAGTTGACAATCCTGCTCTGAACAACAGAAAGAACGACTTACTCTACTATAAGGGAGGAGGGGGGGAGTGAGGTAGAACACGCTCTTGATCAAACATGCAGCATGCTGTACATTAGAATTACACAAAGGATGATGAAATCATAGGCTATGTAACAATATGTATACAACATATCTTGCTCTCATGCTCTTGGACTTGAATCTTCTCAATTCTCCACTCTCTGGCTTTGGCTAGCCTGTCATGCTCTGACTAAATATATCCGTGCTTTTTACTTATCCCCTAATTCTACTAACTATGAAAAATTCTTGGACTATCTTACTTCTAAGATGGAACACATCCTATCAGTTTCTCCTTTCTCTGAAAGCTCCATTATAGGAGATTTCAGTGTTCATCACCACCTTTGGCTCTCGTCTCCTTTCACTGATCCACTTGGTGAACAAGCCTACATTTTTTTCTAATCTTAATGACCTAGAGCAGCTTGTACAGCACCCTACCCGTATCCCTGACCGCCTTGGAGAGAGAGTTCCAACATACTTGACCTCTTCCTTACAACTAATCCTTCGGCTTGTGCTGTGAATCTTTCCTTTCCACTGGGCTCCTCCGAACATAACCTCATCTTAACCTGCCCTATTGCTCTAGTAAAACCTATCTACCCCTCCCAAGAAGCAACTCTTGTGGCACTTTGAAGTGGCTGATTGGGAGGCCCTCGGGCTGTACTTCTTTGATTTTCCCTGGAATGGTTACTACTTCCTTGGCCGTGAGCCATCTGAGTGTTCCTTGCGCATCACGGAGATTATTCTCTCGGGCATGGAGGCATACATTCCATACTCGTATCCTATGCCTAATTCAGAAAAAAAAAAAAAATGGTTTAATCGCGCTCGTTCTAATGTTCTCAAAGGAAAAGGCCTTCAAAATGTACTGGAATCAACTCACCCATGAATCTCATCTCTTTTATGTTTCTGACTGGGATCATGCAAAGTTTGTTCTTCACTGTGCTAAAAATAATTTCATTCGTACTAAATGCTCTGAACTCTCAAACTCGAATTCTTCCCGTTCCTTCTGGCACATTGCCAAAACCTTTCTAAAAACTTTACCTCATCTTCCTTCGCTCCTCTTTTCCATTATGATGGCTCTGTAGCTATTACTTCTAACGATAAAGAACAACTCTTTGCCCAGATTTTCTTTTCTAAATACACATGAGACGATTCCGGCACTGTTCCTCCATCACTTCCCCCCCTCTGACTTCCTCATGGCTAACAATGAAATTTCTTCAACTGACGTATTTTCTGCCATCGCTGGCATCAATACTAACGAGGCACATGGACCTGAAGGGGTCCCTCCTGTTGTCCTCAAGAACTGTGCTTCTGTGCATACACCCTGCCTACATAAACTCTTTCTCCTTTTTCTGTCAGCTTGTGCAGTATCTTTCCTTCTTGCTAAAAGTTTGCTCTCATTCAGCCTGTCCCAAAGAAAGGTGTCCATTCCCAACCCAACCCTCTAATTATCATCCAACTGCTTTAACATCCTGTGTTTCAAAAGTTTTGGAGTCTCTTCTAAACATAAACAAAATGTAAAGCAACATTCCTATTACAACTTTCTTCCTAATCGTCAGTAAGGGCTTCACCAGGGACGCTCCACTGGCGATCTTATACTTACCTTTCAGACTCCTGGTCATCTTCCCTTCCGGACTTTGGCAAAATCTTTGCTATTGCACTTGACATCACAAATGCTTTCGATCGAGCCTGGCATAAATCTTTCATTTCTAAACTGCTCTCTTACGGTTTCAGTCCTTCTATCTGCGCCTTCATCTCTAACATCCTTTCGGGCCGTTCTATAGCTGCTGTTGTTGACGACCACGTTCTTCCCCCAGAGCTATTAATAGTGGTGTTCCTCAGGGCTCTGTCCTATCACCAACTCTCTTCACTCTGTTCGTTAATTACTTAAGCTGTACATCTATCCCTATCCACTCATACACTGATGGTTCCAACAATTACTTTTCCATTTGCTTCCGACAGCGTCCATCTCAACAGTTACTTCAACAAACAAGGGATTATGCTAATGTCTGACTTGGCTTATATCTCTGATTAGGGTATATGCAAGCTTGTTGTTTTTAATGCACACAAACTCAGTTCTTACATCTTTCAACCCGAAAACATCTTCCACAGGAGTATCCTGTAATTTTTAACAATATTTAATTCAATGCTGCATCATCTTTAAACTTACTTCGGGTTTCATTCTCTTGGAATTTATCTTCGAATGATCATATTACCTCTGTTGTAAAATCTGCCTTCATGATACTAGGTGTTCTAAGCCGACTACGTGCCTTCTTTACCCATACACACTTGGTGACTTAATACAATTTTTTTTTCCGCCCCTGTGTCGAGTACAACTCTCATGTGTGGGAAGGCTTCCCGCATACAGCTGTTCTTAACAACGTAGAGTCAAAGACTTTTCGTCTCATAAACGCTCCTCTTTTTACCACCTCCCTTCAAACCCTGTCTCTTTGCTGCCCTGTTGCATCTTTTTCTCTTTTCTGCCTCTATTTCAGTGGTCACTGTTCTCCTGAACTGCTTGTTTGTATCCCCTCATCATTACGGCAGGCGCATAGCAACAAACTTTCACCCTTTCTCTGTCTAACTTTCTAATTCAAAACTTAACCGTTACTCCCCCGTTACTCCCAGTCATCCTTGTATGCAACAGGTCAACTCTAGAACTGTCTTCCTTTGTATTTCGTACTTCCTCTGATCTCCAGCCTTTCAAACGCAGTGTTTCCAGGGATCTTGAAATGAAACGAACGGATCTTTAATTTGGGTCACGTGTCTTGTTTTTCTTTTGTTTTTCTTGGAAGGGACAATTTCGCTGGCTCCTGGCCGTTGGCTTCTTCCTTGCATTAAAAAAAAAAAAAAGTATATTTAAACGGTAAGTGCGTGTAACACACACACACACACACACACACACACACACAAACAAACAAACAAACAAATTAATCCTACCTACATCGTGAGAAGCGAAAAATTGTCTTGCACTTTAGTTTGCCAAGAAACACTGAAGGACACTAATGCAGCACTGTTTGAGTCTTTCACTCCAATGACGCTTTATATTTTGAAATATTGCTAGGGTCAGGCAATTTTATTCAGGTTTAGAGAAAAGTTTTGAAATGGACGCGTTAGATATACTCGTATTTGTATTTGCCCACTTGCTTGTACTGGTTTCAGTGATACCCTTCTCTTATCGTTTCCATCGATTTCCTACCTTATGATGACATTATTTCTGCACCATTTAATTTTCTGTTGATTCCTGTCTTTTTCTATCATTCTTCCTTACTTCTTATTGAATCCCCTTTTTTGTTTTTTTTTTAATCTTCTCACTTTCGATTTTACACCTCTCTTCCTCGCGTTGTGTGTTTCTTGATTTCTTGTACCTTCCATCCGTCTCTTATGCTGCTCTCTGTATTGTTTTTCCTTTTTCAGTTGATTTCCTAGCGCCTCATTCCTCTTTTTTTTTTTTTTTTTTTTCATTCCCCGTTCTCTTGCTTTTTTTTTTTTTTTTTTTTCCATATTTCCTTCCCAACTTTGTCTTTTATTCACTAGTTCATGATTCCTGTTCTGTCTCGTCATTTATTCCCTTCTTCCTTTCCCATGCCCTACTTCTATCTCTTATTCTCTGCTCACTTGCTTTCTTTTCTCTGTTAACTTTTCTATCTGCTTTTTATTATTTTTTTCTCTTGTTTTCGTCACTCGTGCTGCCCTTCCTGCGTACCTCCATGCACATAATTCCTGCTTTTTCTTTCATTTACCCACCTCTCTTTCCCCACCCCCTTTCTTCAACTCTCCTCCTCGCTCCTCTCTTCCTTCCTTTTCATCTTTGTCCTTCTCCTCCTCTTCCTCCTGCTCCTCTTCTCCAACCTGCCCCTCCTTCACCTCTTACTCCTCCACTCCTTGTTCCTCCTCTTCCTCCACCTCCTCCTCATCCTCTTTCACCTCCAGCTCCCCTGCTTTGTCGACCTTTCTTTCCTCTCCACTTTGTATTTTTCTCACCTGGATTCGCTCTGTCTTTCCCCTTGTCCTTTACACGTCTCCTGTTATTCTTGCTTGTCTTGTCTTACACTCCTGAAGGTACTCTCTCTCTCTCTCTCTCTCTCTCTCTCTCTCAGTAACCCCATCCCCTCCTCCTCTACCCTCCATTTGTTACGATTGTTTCTCTTCCTGTTCTGGCGCGTACAGTCATGCTATCACCACCATTGTCTGTACCACCTTCCCTGTAACAAGTTTCAGCCATTTTGCCATTGTTTGCTTTTCTTGTTATACTTCCTTTTTTGGCGGGGAGGGGGGGACTGTGCCTGTTCATGGATCGTCGCTCTCTCTCTCTCTCTCTCTCTCTCTCTCTCTCTCTCTCTCTCCCTGATACATTTTTCACTTCGCTGTCTCCTATTCCTTTCGACAGGGCTTCCTTTGGATCTCACCCCGTCCACCTTTGATCTCTCACGCTGAGTCCACTCTCACTCTCTCTCTTTCATTCTCCTCGTTTCAGCTTCCACACACGTCCACAGCACGGCCAGAGAATACCACACACAGTCTTGTCTCGACTCTACTTACAAGCACAGAAATATTTATACCTTAGACAACACCCTCTCCGGTCTCTCCACAACCCTCTAGTTGTCACAATTTCTCTAGTGCTATATTCCAGCAAACGTCATACGACTTGTTTTAGATAAGTGATAATCACTGGAGAATGAATGTCAATATTCTTGCCACTAGGAGGGATAGTCTAACCGGTGTTGCCCGGGTGAAATCGTATGAGTGTACATAACGGCATTTCCTGGGACCCTTCACGACCACCCATCTCCCCGTTGTAGCTAATTATGATATGGCTGCAGAAATAAAAGAAAACTTTGCAGTAATTGGCTACCATGTTTCCACCACGTTGATTTGATTATTTCTAATTAGTTTTGATCTTGGTCATCAGGGAAGCAACTTGGCAACTCTAAATATACATATTTAAATTTGTAGTAAAAATTACCAGTGTTTGAGCTGTTTAGAGAGTTCTATATGCATCCCGATCGACTTTCAGGGAGGACGGTCAGACAGACCAACAAAAAAACTTTCTCATAACTATCTATCTATCTATCTGTATCTATCTACAAATATATAGATAGATAGAAAGATACCGTATTCTCTCTCTTCCTTCCTCTCTCTCTCTCTCTCTCTCTTATTATGGGGGTATATAATACGGTGCACTCTTAGCCCCTAATTAATCACTAAAGGGATGAGGTAAATCTCACAAGAAAACTAACTTGTACACTATAACATACACACACCAAACAAGAAACCAGGATTTGTTTTACAAAGGGGAATTCATATAGGCCTCAGAATACAAATATAAAACAAGTTATTTCTTACCTAACCAGATTACAATCAGTACGCAGAATGCTCGAGGAAACTTGGAGAACTCGATGATATAATCCAGATATAAATCACACTCTAGTGTAAATGGAGGAGTGAACCATAAATGGGAAATGGTGCACAAACAGTGTGTTTTGTAATCAAAGTCACGTATTGAGCAATGTGTGAAAATATGAGGAAAAGTGCAACAAAATGTGTCAAAAGTGTAACGTGATAGTAAGTGACAAAAGTGAGAAAATGTGAAAAAAAAATGTGTCTCTCACATTGTCCTCGAGCTTATAAAGCAGACTTACTCTGCCTCTGTCAGTTAACTAACCACTAGGCTGTATTAAAAATAATCTCTGTCCATACACAAACAATGGAGGCATCTGCTACCAATGGGGGCCTTGCACATAATACACAAAACCAATGGCGTGCTGTCAAGAAAGCCAAGAATGTGTTATTTAGGCTTCGATTGGCAAATACTCTCATTTTGCTCCTCTCACACTATAAGTTACACCCACTATGGTCAAGGACAAAAGGGTTTTCTGGGCAATTTATGGGAAAAACAACTAGTGTATTATCAGCCCAGAAAGCAAAGTTGACCGCTGAGTAAACACACTTGAGGTCTAGGGTTACCCTTTACAGGCAGCAAAACTGATAAAACATTTATCTATCTTGGCGGCTCTCCTGTCTCCTTACATTATCACCTCATCTTCTATTTCACCCATTCGCTACTTGGGTAACTATGCCAGTGACAGTATATATATATATATATATATATATATATATATATATATATATATATATATATATATATATATATATATATATAGGTAGATAGATAGATAGATAGATAGATATATATATATATATAGGTAGATAGATAAATAGATAGATAGATATATATATATGTGTGTATGTGTGTGTGTGCGTGCGTGTGTGTGTGTGTGTGTGTGTGTGTGTGTGTGTGTGTGTGTGTGTGTGTGTGTGTGTGTGTGTGTATACACAGATAATATGATTCAGTAGTTAATCTAAAACTGTTCTCTAAGTCCAAATATCAAAGTTGCACGCGAGTTTGTGCTTGCCCTGCCTACGCCACTCGTCCGACCTGTTTCGCTCCGAGTCTCAGAAAAGTTCCATTAGACTCGCTGAGAAATATGTAGTTGTAATTTAGGCCGACAGACGGGAACTACGAAAGTCCTACATTCTTACAATTTTTGCAACGTCTTGCAATATTTTGCAGTGGTAATGTTCAAATCTATATTGATTATACTGTACAAAGCTACACCTGTTGGAGCTGTTAGGAGTATACAGTATATATATATGGATATCATCATATTCATTCATCATCCAATCCTACACGGCCCCATGAGAAGCATAGGAAGCCAGGGCTATGCAAGTTGGTCCTGACATTTCAGATGAAAGTGACCAGCCTCACTCATCCCCGAGTAGCATTACATGAGCAATAAACCCAAACCATCCCTTGGATGTAAACCTTCACCGGCTCAATCCGACTGGAGCGCCGCAATTACTCACTAAACCACCAGGCACCAAAATTTGGTTATATGGTTACCACCCAGCATGGTAAATGGCTTCCTGGTATACAGGAAACCATTTGGCTTGTCACTCAGTGTGTAGGGTCACCCACAGGCAGAAGGAAGAGGAAAGAATGAAGGAAAGAAAGAAGAGGGAGTGTCAAGTCACCCACAGGCAGAAGGATGAGGAAAGAATGAAGGAAAGAAAGACAGAAGAGGATGGAAGGAAAGAAGGATGGAGGAGAGGAAAGGGCAGACACCCGAGAGCAGCACAAGATCGAGTGAGTGGATGGTGAGCACCTGCACCTATATAAATGAATATATAAATAAATAAATATAGATTGATAGATAGATAGATATAGATAGATAGATAGATAGATAGAGATAGATTGGCCTAAATATACACACAAGGGGGACCCACTTCTTGGACAACACACACACACACACACACACACACACACACACACACACACACACACACACACAATGATTACAAAACATATAGAAAATCAATTTTAGGTCCTTTCAAAGTACTCTTCAGAAGTTATGCACTTGTCCCAATGCTTTTCCTGTTTCTGGAAACATGTCCTGTAGTCGTCTTTTGTCACCTTGTCCAGGGTCTCCTGTGTTTTTGTCATCTATTTCTTCAAAGTTGTCAAATCTTATGTCTTTCAGTTCTAACTTTTTCTTAGGAACAAGAAAAAAAAAATACAGGGAGAGAGATCTGTCGAGTACGAAGGATGTGAAGCAAAAACAACAGTGTTTTTGGCCTAAAAATGTTCAACTGACAGCGTGTTGTGTGATGGGTTGTTGTCTTGATGCAAGAACAATTTCTGAGTTCACCACTTCTTTGAACACATGTATTTGATGCTTTCCGTTGACACCTCAGCACTGTAAAGTAAAACTGCTAGATCACAGTCTGACCAATTGAAGATAATTTTCATGGACAGCTCCCTCAATGTTGAAAAAGAAGGTTAACATTGCCTTGATGTTATACTTGACCTAACGCACTTTTTCTGGTCTTGGAGATGTTGGTGACTTCTGTTGACTGCACTGCTGTTGGTTTTGGGATCATTCCCATAAACCCAGGTCTCGTCATCCGTAATGACATTAATTTTGAAAGAAATGCTACGTTATTTCTCAACTGCTCTTTCAAGGCTTGCAAACAGAAGTTCACAGTGGTTGAGGACGATAATCGGAAAAGTCACGTGCATTAACCCGCGGCGTCCCGTCGATGTTCTTTAACGTCCACACGTTTTGTCACTGCCAATCCCGTCGATGTACATAAACGCGAATCAATTGCAAGGTCCCTAATTTGCACAATTTTCAATTTTCGCGAGTGATTTTTGGTATGTACAAGATGCCAGGCAGGGGCAATGCCTCACCCAGCATGACCTCCTTCCCCCCCTGCACACCATTGTCTCAGCAATTCACCTGTTATCAGTGACCTGGCCAGTAAAGCCATGTCATGCCACGGTACGAAATTCAGGGCCAGAGTGATTCCCCAATCAATGACAATATGGAGGACAAACTTTACATAGCATTAGAGGAAGAAACAGTCAGAAATGATGATCAGATAATGTGGCAATAAAAGGTCAGGTATGGTGATGAGTTAGTGAGTGAAACAATGCTTATAATGCCTATATTACTGCTTGAAAACCAATATACTCTCGTACTACATATAAATTCGTACCAAGTAAATAAATAAATACCGTTTATGAGTGGTGTGAAATAGTTATCCTCCCATAGAACTCGTTTTCTTTGGTGCCAGCCTGTTAGAAAACCCAGTAAGGTAAGGAGGTACTCCTACCTGTATCGAGTATTTTAAACCTCAGGTGAGCGATTTCTCTATGAATTTTCGACGTTTCTCATCAAAAGCGGAGGTTTGAGCCAAAAAAAAATTATTCCAAAAATGGTCTGGATTGGGGGGAGTCAGTGGTGGAAAAGTGGTTGGGATGGGGCGGGTTAACAAAGAATAAATGCCAGAAATACAGACTCGACCGTGTCAGTGCGATGCCACGTGGCAGAATGATTCACCAGACTGCACGCAGGTATTGCCCACCTGAAAAATGGAGAACTATTTCTTTTTCTCGTGCTCTTCATCTATTCCAGGAATTTGGGGGTTGCCCCTCATACGTGTCTCCTTCATAAAATTCTTGGCCTCACCAAAAACCATCACAGGAGAAAGATTGTTAATCCATTACTTCTCAACAGATTCTTCCCTAAGTTCAAAGCACTTGGTCCAAAGACGTCCCAGCACTGTCATCCTGCCACAGTATAAGGTTGCATCTTAAGCCTCCAAACACGTCTCATCATCATGACTGACTTCATCATTACTTTGAAAATAGTGACCACACAGGTGGGATTTCAGTTTAGAAAAAGAAGCAGAGTTCGGATGAAGCCAGGTTGGGTAAGTAAGGAGCATGAGGCAACAGTTCAAAACCACAGCTAGCTGCTTCAGCAACTGCCACTTGTGCCTTGTTGACAGGGACATTTTCGTGAAGCAACAGAATGCCTGTTCCCAGATTTCCTTTCCATTTCTCTTTTACTGTTTCTATCATCTCGCAGTTTGGATGCATAAAATGGGTTTCATTAATGGCCTGATCCTTTTGCAAGTAGTCAATCGTGGAAACTCCCTCAGAGTCCCAGAACGCTGAGACCACTATCACACTGTCGACTGATGCCACTTAATTTTTAAGGAGGCAACGAACTGAGCTATTTCCATTACTTGCTATTATTATTTGATTCAGAGTGAAAGTGTTAAACCCAGGTCTCATCCTGGGTCACATTTCTCCAAAAAAAAATTGGTTGGATTAGTGTGGAAATGAGTCGAAAGTGTCCTTGAAGTTTCCAGTCTGGTCAGCTTCTGGTGGTGTCGACATTCTGGCACCTATATTGCAGACTGCTTGGTCATACCCGAGATATCAGTCACAACATTGTACACTGAGCCAGCGCTGATGGCCATGGTGGTAGCTATCTGTTGCACAGACATATATCTGTCATTCAAGACCATGAAGTGAATGGCCTTCATTTGATTGTCCGTGGTTGATGACTTTGGGCATCCCTACCGTGGATTATCTTTGGTGCTCTCCCTGTCCCGCCTGAAATCAACAGCCCACATCTTTATGGTGAAATAGCAAGGAGAATCATCATCAAGTGTGTCGACCATGTCCTCAAGGATTTCGTTGGGGGTCTTCCCCTTTTTTAACACATTCCTGATTACAGTATGAAGATTTTTTTGTCAGTTTTTGAGTTTTGCTTTAACTCACTAAATTTGAAAGGCCTCACGTGCAAACAAATAAAGACAAAGGGTTTAGTTCTTGTGTATATGAGGCTTTATGTTATACAGTCATACCCAAACGTTGTGGTTGCTTCCCTCGTTTGTGGGTGAGGCCAAGAACTTTTGAAGGACCCTCGTACATCCCTCTCGATTTCCACAGTGAACAGCCAGGCAAACTGACGAACGTTCTCTTCTAAATATATGGACTAATCTTATCCTTTCATGGTTTTCTTAACTTTAGTATTCTATTACACATAACGTCAGATGTGTGTGTTCAACAAAGAGTGTCATAGGCTATGAGTCTTAATGATTTGTATATATTATTTACCTTTTGGGCATGCTTAACTAAACTTCTTGACACCTGTTTATTGTTTCAAGCCCAACTTTGTGTCCTGGAACACCAAGACACAATACTACACCATTCACTGGACTCTTAGTTATTTTGACATTCATAAAACCTGTCAACTTATAAGCATGTTATAATAGTCTCCCATCTTCATTCCATCTTGTCATTCATCATTCATCTGTAAATCATTTATTTCATTACATAGGTCACATGTGCTCAAGCCTGACCCAATACATATTACAGCTCTCCATTCTTCTACTTCATTCCCTCTCATATGACAAAATTACATCATTCTTTCCAATTCTGAACGTCTTCTTTACATCAATTTTTTTACAGTACATTCTTGACACACACCTCTAACGTTCCACGAAGTCACACTAGCTTTCATGGGTTGACTGCCCAAAGGGTAAAACCGAGCCCTTGGATGAGGTAGCTGATTAAAGGGCAATGTACTTTCCAGAACACACTACATCTTCACTTTTAACATTTTCACTATGGTGGCTTTTTCATTTTTGTTGTCGTCACATGATGTGGGGGCTGATGAAGATTCCTAATCTCTTTCAGCACAGTCAATCGCCAAGAATAGTCAGACTAGAATCCATCTGACTATTAACTAAGGAATTTAATTCCTAGATGAAAATTAAACCTCTCTTACTTCATTTTAGCATTCAAGATATGTGTGTACTGTTACTGGCTCTTGTGAAGCCACCATTCTGGGTACAGACTGCGTGAAGCCGCTTCCTCCAAGAGGCCGTGTGAATTTTTTTCTGGGGAACCAACCGTGTCAGTGTTCATCATAGCTGCAATTTATCTCGGCTGAACCCTTTGTGTGATCAGCTGCAGCCCTTTCTGGCACACACACAATCAGATGTGACAAGGATCAAATCACTTTGCATTACAAAGAAAGAAAGGAGGCAGAACTCGACCCAAGTGATGAGGACAACCCCCATAAAATGACCTAGCTAATTTTATTATAATGGCCTGCCATGACCTCCCCATTTAGTAACTAATTGGATGTAAATATACTATTGCTGTCAGAGAGGTCAGTGGAGGAAAGCAGGCATGGTTTCTGGGATATATCATGAATGGCTAAAGATAGAAGAAGCACTACTTTTAATTCCAGCCCCCTTCAATTTTCCCTCTCAATTTAGTATCATAGTGTAAGAAGTACTCCAAGAGGCCACGATGTAAGTTAAGAATCTGCATTTGTGTTAACTTGTACATAGCAGCCTTGTAATGTAACTGTACCCATTTAGTACTCGATTAGCTGAAGTGTCTGACATCTTGTTTCAGAATGATTCCGGGCATTTATAATTAAGCTTAGAGTGTCCCGTTGTGCATCCGTTTCTTTTATAAGGAACCAGATTTAGTGATATGCTGTCTAGAGATTTAATATGTAAAGTAAGGTTTATTCATTTAGCCCGGATAACTCAAAGGATTTAAGAGATGAAACTTAAATCAGAGCTTTGGGCGCGCGTGCGTGCGTGCTTGCGTGCGTGCGTGTGTGTGTGTGTGTGTGTGTGTGTGTGTGTGTGTGTGTGTGTGTGTGTGTGTGTGTGTGTGTGTGTGTGTGTGTCAAGATGTAGGCTATTTTCCGCCAGTCTATAATTTACGAGTCCTACGTCCTCTCAGCTAAAACACTGCTCGCTCTTCTGGAGTGGATGTGGAGAAGTTGCTCTGAAACAACTGCACAAAATTCAGAAGAAAGTTATAAGAATTGTTAATAACCCTGCAGTTACAAATGAACTACCTGCCCTACAAGTAAGAAGGAATGTTGCCTTCTTTGCATTTTCACAGACACTTTTATGGCAAATGACCAGACGAAATTGCGTCCATTGTGCCACCTCTCCACGCCTTCCCCTGTGCTATACGGGCACTTGGTAGTGCTCATGAATGGACTGTCACACTGCCATATTGCTGAACTTCTGCCTATCAGAATTCTTTTATTCCCTTAATTGCATCTCTTTGAAACTCAGTTCCCCTGAATAATTTCCCTCCAAAACTTCAACCTACAGCAGTTCAAGTCCAACTGTTATAGATTTCTAATGGAAGAAGAACACCTGTAATCCGTTATATGATTTTTTATGGCTTAATTTTCTTTCCATTGTTTATATTCTGTATTAAGAAAAAGCCACATCTCCGTAAATACATCACACTGAACACACAGTTAACGATCATAACACTCACCAATCCTTCCCTTCTCAAAATTGCAAGTTTCTCCGGTTCCTTAAGTAGACACATGATGGAGGTACACGGTGATGAATGCAGGCAGTTTGGCGGGTCGAGGAAGGCTGTGTTTTTATGAGCTCATGAGTCAATGGCTACTGATCTCAGCCGCATGCCTGCCTGGGCCAGATGGGGATTTCCCATTCACACTTGCTCACGCTGCCTCTTGCCATACCTAAATTTGACACTCCTATCCACTGCCCTCTGCCACTGTTACATAAATGAATCATCACCCCTTGTATATCTGGCAAGAAAAAAAAAAAAATCCATGATTCATTGTACATTGCAAAAGACCACCTTTACTTTCCTAGACGTATGTTGTCAGTGCAGTGTAAGGTTCCATTAGTTAGCAGTGAGTTTTTTTTTTTTTTTTTTTTTTTTTTTTTTTTTACACCCATACTTTTCTTTTCTAAAGCGCTTATGTAGCAAACTTCTTACTTCACAACAATCTTAACACAAATATATTTATTATTTGTCACTGTAATACTTTTAGTTTTCCTTGTCTTCTGTAGTTTAGATTATATTTGTTTCTTATTTCACTAAATGAATATCAGTCCTTGCTTTTGTAAACACTTATTCTCTTCAAAGAAGTTTTCTTTATTTTCTAAAGCAGTTATTTAGCTAATCTACTTCTCAACAGGCTTATGACAAATATATAAATTTATGGTTATTGTAACACTTATATTAGTTTTCCTTATCTTCCATAACTTACGCACATATTTTTCTGCAATATTACTTCGCTTAATGAATAACATTCATTTGTTTCATGAACACTTATTCTCTGCATTGAAATTGTCTAATTCTGTATGGTACTTTATTTATTTGTTTACACTGTATGAAGCAACTCACACTCTTAGGCTTCATCTCTCCACTCGATAATATCGACACTGTTATCTCTAAAACTCTCCCAATCGAAGTACACCTCAGCCCCTTAGCTACACGAGTTGGAGACAAGGCAGGGGTAGAGGCGGTAGAGGACAGGCAGCTGCTTGTTGCAGCAAGTGAATCGGACAATACAGATTGAGACAGCATCGCTCCTACCCCACCTAATTCCCGTGAAAGAGTGACAGTTCAGTTCACCCACCTCCGATATGCCTACGTCACACACTGGGCACCACAGAAACTGAGTGGGAATTCAAATGTTGGTGGGAAGCACAAAGCATCTATTACGAGTACCATCGTCGTAGACTGTCCCAACCACCTGTTTCATGACTGCTATGTCCGTCATCCTGTTATCCAAGCTTTAAGGGTTAAGTGTCATTGCCCTTATCATGAACCCCCAGAGACAGAAATCTCCCTGCATGGTCCTTGTGTGTGTGTGTGTGTGTGTGTGTGTGTGTGTGTGTGTGTGTGTGTGTGTGTGTGTGTGTGTGTGTGTGTGTATTTTAGCTTTCATTACCTCACTAAAAATATTGCTACTTCAAGATACAAAAGATACAGTCATACATGAAGCTAATTTGCTCTTTCCCCTAAGCCGTGGAACTAAATGTATGGAAAAAGCTGTGATGCTTTGCACCACATCCCTACCATATAAAATGAGACTACCAGTAAACTATTTTTGATCGGCCATCAGGGAAGCGGCATGCAAGGCCTTCCAAATCAATACATAAATAGCGTCATGGTATACTCGTACACTCTGCCAGCCAGCCAAAGCTGACAAAACACACTCGACCCATCATGGCCAGATCCAATACATAACTTAGCACATTGAGCAGGAAAGTTATTGCCCGGAGGGAGAGGCAAGGAATTGGTACAATATTCTTAAGGCCAATCTGTCTCAGCCAGTGAAAAGCTAAGACACTCAGGAAAAGTGTTGAAAACAATAAATTGTGAAAGTACCGGAAGGTCTTGTGAACGAAATTTGAGGAGTAACTGTAAGTGAACATTCCGTATGAGAGAGAGAGAGAGAGAGGGGGGGGGGAGTAAACAAAAATGTGAAAGTTAACAGAGAGAAGAACGGGAGGGGTGGAATCAAGCCTTCACTAACACCATTTTTTGCGTGCTCTTGTAACCTCTGTAAAGTCATCTGGTGGGAAAAAGAATTAAATATGAATGACACCATTAGACTTTAAGAGATAAACTGCGGCGACCATCATGCCTGCTTCTTTCACCTTCATCATTCTTTGTGTGTGTGTGTGTGTGTGTGTGTGTGTGTGTGTGTGTGTGTGTGTGCCCTCTCTTCCCATTTTTCCCATCATTCCTGTTCTTTTTTCTTAATCCTCTTTCGACTTTAGGATGCCTAATGGTTTCCAGTAACCAGGGAAGTCATTCAAAATGCAGGGTGGTAACAATAAGAAGAAATACCTGGGTGATGTGGGGTCTACTGTGGTGGCCCTGTTAACTGGGTGGAGACACAAATCTCGATAGCGTGGTCTTAAGTACTTGTAGGGAGATAGGACAATCGATTATGGATCGTTAAGCTCAGCCAAGAATAAAGTAGTGAGACGCAATGTCAACGAGGTGAGTTACAGCACTCTTAGGTTACTAAGTTTATTGAACATAGTTATACAAAGTGAGTTACAGTTTAGCAGAGTGTGACCCTAACGTCGGACCTTCTACCTAGCCCTTCTCTCTCCTTTCTCTCTGATCTGAGGGGAATCTCTCCAACATTATATACAGCGTGGGGAGGATGTGTATGTCTGGCAAATTTCCTATCACGTGGACTACCTGGTTAGGGCTGGTTACTCCACGTGTTTGAATATATCATGAAATTCTTGTTCGTCTGGACTATGCGGAAGTTTGAGATATATAGTATGGTTAAGGATTAATGATGATCTTGGACAACAAAGGTTGTGGATATACATTATGTGGCTTGACATTCCTGGTTCGTCTAGGTAAGAGGATGTGTTCTGTAACTCTTCTTGGAGAACTCAGACATAACTACCTGTTTTACATATTGTTACCTATAGCTATATAGTTACATACAGTATTGTGTTATATTAACCCTACATATCGCTCGGTCAAGCTAAACTGGCGTACCATTGACAGTAAATATTGTCATAACATAATAATGCATACTATTACAATCAATTTTTAAGGTAATCAAGTGAAATACATAATATTGTAAAGTTACATAATTGGGATAATGTAGTCATAAAATTGTACATGTATAGTATAATAGTAATAGTAAAATAATACAATGGCAAGTCTATTGTAGTCAGTTATACAATATATATGAGAAGGACTTGCTGCATATACAGTATATATATATATATATATATATATATATATATATATATATATATATATATATATATATATATATATATATATATATATGATAGTAAATTAAAGTAAGTCTATATTATGTGTAACCCATATTTTGTTATTTTATGTAAAATATATGTACAATATTTACAATATTTACTCAGTTTTGTCTCACTTGTACAGAACAGTTCTTAAACACTGATTCCAGGTTAGCAATCCTTGCTTGCATTCCGTGCATGGCCAAAATTAATACAGTAAATATGATGGAGAAAATTACAATGATAACTGGAGCTGGGCTGTATACATAATATGGGTTAAACATAATCCTACTGTATTCTTCCCAAGGTTGTATTGTCGGATTTATTGATTGCATGGTTTCATACTTGGGTGAAGTCAAATTAATGTGTGCACTAATATTTAAGTTCATCCTAGGCAGTGGCTAGAAGTATTTGTGTGTGTGGAGAATGGCATAATGGTTTTTAGTGGGCAAGGTGGATAGTGTAGGTGTCAGGACCGCACAGTACTCTGGTGAGATGTATAAATCAGATGCTGATGTATGGGCTGGAGGTGTGTCTGGGCAAGCCACAAAAACTACTGTATTTTGAGTGAAGAAGTAGAAGAACTGTGAATGTTCAGTCCGCTGATGATGGATGGGTTTATCTGGAACAAATGTAAAGTTGCAATGATGAGGGATGTCATGATCTTTTATGATGGCAATTTCACAAGGGACTGTCTCAGCTGGCTGAAACGTGAAGATGTATGCAGGACAAAGGTGAAATGCATGTAATGATGTGCGACATTTGTGTTCAATTGTTGTTTCACTAGTGAAAGTGACAGCGTCCTGTTTCTTGGAGACCATGATGACTTCTGTTTTGATGTTGATGGTGACTAATGAGTCATCTTTCTTAGAAGGAAAAGGGTATATTTGATAGACTGAAAAACCATCCGTTATGAATGGTACATGAACTACTATTGATGTTGTGAGTGTTGCTTCCAAATATGGATAATATAACATCTGATTTTTTCCTCAAACAAAGGTTTCAATCCATGCTTATGTATGCCTTGACTAATTATTTGCCGGAAGTTGTGAATGGGTAGTAAATTAATGGTGATCCTTCCGTTACCAGCATTAGCAATTCCTATCATGAAGGCCAGATACTGAGCTCTAGTATTGTCTAACGGTAGTATTATTACGTCAGTATATTCTGTGATCACAGAGAGGTGTTGAAATAGTGTATTGTTACCTTCTAGTGAAGCTACTTTCTCCACAATTCCTAGAGTTGATGCTTCTGCCTTCCTTAGGTTCTTTACAATCGTCAGCATTAAGGTGTTCTGAGTATCAGCTAATTTAAAATGGTATGAGAGAATTTGTGCTATTTTGTTAAATTTGCTATTTATTTCCTCTAGATCATTTTGTGTAGCTAGTCCAAAAATGTTGCCTAAAATTGCTCCACCTAGGTCGAACAAACTGCGTCTGTTACGTGTATGTGTGATGTCGTTTCTTGTCTCCAGTGTGTTACTCCCAGCTGACGGGATATCCTGGACCATGGTGATCATTACGTGCTTAGCCTGTTCTAGCTTCCAGTCAGTTAATTTAATTAATTCAGCTACTTCCTGTGTGGGGTGATCATGTGAAGAAGGGTGTTTTAATACCGTTTCCAGAGTTCTAAGTGGTCCTGATATCTTCTGTAACATTACTGGTATGTCTTGCAGTATGTACAAACTAACTTCGGTACTTTTTATGTCATGTACTATTGCTGTTGAGGCTGTTGGGGCTATCAGGCACCCTTATCGGACTACATGTTGAGGATGTAAGTGAGGTGATCCTCAGGAACATGATCCATGGAATTATTCGTCTCATCTTTACCTACCGAAAGAACAGCTGTATTAGAGATCTAATCCACTGTTGTTAGCAAGTTATGCTAAGGGTGATGATACTGATGATGAATAGTACAGATATCTTGGCCTGTTTATTCCTATTACTATAAAAGGAGTCTAAATCGATTCCTAAGTCATGTAAATGCCTTGTTATGGTGAGAGCTGTATTGGTTGCACCAATGCTTGTCTGTTTGGTATGCGATCGCAGTTTATTCCGATATGTGTTGATTGCTTCAGGCTTCTTTTCACCGTGTGTACTAGGGTTTTTGGTCGTTTATGGTGTTTTATGGTTCCAAGCTAAATTTCTCGCGACCTTTTTTAAGTGATCAATATGTGTTTCTTTTTCTTCGTCACTTGATAGCGACTGAATCACTACCTTATTGTCTCATCTCTTGATTACCCTGTATGGGCCTTCAAATTTAGGTGACAGTTTGTTATTTCTAATGTGAATGAGGCTATAGACAATATCACCTATGCTGATATTTGATTCTTTTGCCTTTGTCACGAGTCGGCTAGTGACATTGACTTTTGTGGGAAACCGCGAACTCTAGTGGAATCCCAGTTTATCGTTCAGTAAACCACTCATTCGGTCGGGAGTCTTTTCAAATCAATTTTTCATTGTCATAAGTGATGGTCTTTGTGTGAGACATTGGCGCTTCCGCTGAGCGATTTGTTTTGGGCACATTTCGCTCACTCTAGCTGTTAAAAATGCGGCCATAGCGCTCCTCTCTTTCCCACGAGTTAGGCAGTCAAGTGTCTGTCGTGACGGAGTGAGGTTCTGTGCTCCAGCAGTGAGAGAGTGAGAGGTCAGCTAGCACCCAGACTCCACTAGACTACAGTTCTCCAGGCTCCCACCCTTCTTTGGTGATACACTACATTCATTGACCAGTATTTCCTTTTCGTATTTTCCTAGGTTTAAGAATTTAGTTAAGTGTACTGTTTCCTCACATGCTGGCCGGCTGCGCTGCATGTTGTTTTTTTCTAGGTGTAAGAATTTAGCTTTTGAATGAGTGAGTGCAATCTCTTTATTTGAATTCATTTTGAAATGTAACGTTAAATTTATTTCTTTGTAATCAATAAATTTAACAGTTTTTCTTGAGCTTAATGTAATGTAAACTCGTGTTTCATTTCTCCACAATTAAGCTTATTTCCCTTATAGCTCCTAGCTTGCATAAACGTTTTGCTATTCATAACTGGTACTTCGGCCAGTCTTGTTGTATTAAGCTTAAAATCCGTTGTGCCTTCTAGGAGTTACACATCAGCAAGAACCTGATATTATTAGTAGTATTAGTTATTTATTGTCAGGGGTGAAGTCACTTTCTCCAGAGGCTAACAGTACTAATAAACAGCAATTGAGTAATTAGTCTCTGCTGTGTACTGTTAAGAAAGTTTATAAAGTCTCGTTCTGAGAGAGTCGGCGAAACGGGCCGGTATAAAGTAATCATTGCTTGATTTAGCAAGACAATTTATTGTCCCTGCTCTTCAATATTATTGAACATTATCCTTTAATATTGCATTTAATTTTAAAAAACCCGTGACAATTGGCGACCTCATTCCAGGATATTAACTCCTAGCTCTAAAGCTATTCACGAGATAATACTCACTCGTTCATATTTAGGTATTTATCATTAAAGTTTATAGGCACAAGTTTACTGGTGTTTACCGTTAATTTAGCAAGCGAATTTTTGCTTTATTAATCCACAGAGTACTTAACTCTATTTAGTTCTTTATTCTTGGTAACCCAAGATGATTTTATTCGCTCCTGGGAAGTCGCCGTACCCATTGCGTTAATTATTGAGTCTTCCCAGTCATTTGTATTTTTGCTTTATTCTTTTCCAGTTAACTGTATAAGACTGGTCACCACTAGCTTGTGTCTGTATTCATTACTTGTGTTTATTAGCATTCGTTTGCAAAGTAGCAGTCAGTACTGAGTCGCTAGTTATTTAGAGTGAGCTAGCATCATGGCAGCCAGTGTCTATGTACAGGAAGCTAAAGATATGGGCCTCACAGACTCTGAGAAAAGACACGGTTTAATTACGAGCAAGAACGTGAGGAAGATGCTCGTGAAGAGCGTAGAATCCAACGCGAACACGAGCGAGAACAGCACAAATACGAGCGAGAACAGCGCGAACACGAGCAGAAACAACGCGAGCTCGAGTTAGAATAAGAGCGACAACAACGCGAACAGGAGCAAAAACAAAGTGAACTCGAGCTAGTACATGAGCGACAACAACGCGAATACGAGCGTGAACAACGAGACAGAGAACGAGAGCATGAACGTGCCGAGCGAGAAGCACGTGAAAAACACGAATATGAAATGCTGAAGCTCAAGCGAGATTCCTTGGCTTCAGACACATCTGGTGCAGTTGGTCCAAGCTCCACGAGCGTTCTCCCTGCACATGTCCTGGCGACCCCACGCATCAAGCTTCCTTCATACAAGGAAGGCGAGCGAATCGAGCCGTACATAGCTCGTTTTGAGGACACGGCAGACATGTATCAACTGGATGAGGCAGCTAAGCGGCTCCAATTTCTTAGTTTATTTGAGGGCCCTGCCCTCGATATTCTCCACAGAATTCGTGGAGACATTCTCACGTATGAGATGATGAAGGCTGCACTCATTAAGGCGTATGGTCTCACAGTAGACGACGCCAAAGTTCAGTTCATGCGAGCTCGTCTCCAAGACAAGGAGACAGCTGTTCAGTTCCTCGACCGTCTCACTGCTTACTTAGGTGAGTGGATGGAGAAAGATGAAACTCTTTCCACGCATGAGGGGATAATTGACCTTATGCTGTGTACACAGCTAGAGAGGTCGTGGCCTGCTGAGCTCATAGCACAGCTTAAGATCTGCCAGGTGAAAGATGCCAGCCAAATGGTAGAAAAGGCTGACGCATATTTCACTGCATACGGGTATCAAACTCGTAAGCAAAACACCTGGAACAGCAGAAAAGCTGATAAATCTGGGAAACCGTCTCAGATTGAACCCCAGCAACAAGGCCATTCTCAGAATAATGGCCAAGGTCCAAAACCCCAGTGGAAGGACCAGGGTCAAAACACTCAGAAACCTAAGTGGAAGAGGTACAACACTAGGGCTGAGTGCAAGAAGGGCCAATGTCAAAAATTGCTCATATGAAGATAATGGCACCAGGGAGCTTGTAAAATAAAGGTCTTTCAGTGCTACCAAGGCCAATGTCGCCAGAGTCTTAGGGAGGATGCTATAACACAACTAGAAGACGGACCACGGAAACTTGCGCCTAAAAAGCTGAAGGACCTGATTGATCTTCCTCTGATTTCTGCTGGAAGTAGACATTTCTACAGGAGCTTACAGGCAGCAGATGGTGTAGATGATATTTATTTAGATGATGACACCAGAGTGTAATTTCTCATTAGTCTTTATACACCGAAAAATGATTATCTTAAATTTTTTGGAGATCTGGCTAATGTTCCAAATCGGGAATGATGTTTATGAAAAACAATATATACATATATAATTATCAAATTTTTGTTTGTAAACAATGGAAATATTACCTAAGATAAGGAAATTACACTTAGGTAAATTTAATATTCAGTTAAAAACATGTAACAATAATTTCATTTAAAAAATATGCAAATTATTATCGAATAAGAAAATATTATGTCATAGGAAAATATTCTTTACATATATTTATTATTTTTATTCACAATGCAATGCAGCTTTTAGTGAAGCCTGCAAACTTTTAAATGCGTTTTCCTCAAAACCTCATTTTTTGACATTGGCTCTTCTTGCACTCAGCCCTAGCGTTACAAGTACCCTAACCAGCAGCAGTATCAGCCACGCAACCGACCATCGGGACAAACTTTTTCACCACCAGCTCAAGTGAATAGGAGGCCGTAAGCAAACGCAGCCTTCATTCCTCAGCAGCAGCATGGTGGTCACGTCCCTACCAGTACGGGTACTCCCCCACAGTTCACTAGCCCCACAGTGACAGTGAACCCCCCTCCACAGATGGCCAATGTTCCATCTCCACAGGCAGTGAGTACGACTCCTCAAGTATCAAATTCTCAGGGCACCATGTTTGCCGTATCAATTCAGCAGCCTCATGAGTGGCTAGCTGCTTCCTCCACAGGCCCTCCCACAGGTGACAGTACCTTCCTTGTTCAGCCAGGGTTTGTGGGAGACATTCCTGTGAAAGTCCTGAGAGATAATGGATCCTCAGGTTGCTCTGTCAAGCAGAGATTAGTTCGGCCTGAGCAGTACACAGGTCGACAGATCCATGCAAACCTAATTGATGGATCAGTGAGATTGTTCCCTGAGGCACGTATCCAGGTGGCATCTCCATTTTATACTGGTATGACACTCGCAGTTGTCATGCCAGAACCTTTATTTGACCTTATTATAGGCAACATTCCCAGTGTCAAGGATAGTTGCACCGAACATGACGTTACTCAAACTTCGGCTACAGTAACACGAGCCATGGCTGAGGCTCCAGACTGTGTCACCCCAGTGACCATTGAATCGCCGCAAGATCTGATGTGTAGCCAAATTGTTGTTCAAGAACAACATTCTGACCCAACACTTGCTGTTGTGTGGAAGAAACAAAAGGGTCGAGTGATTAAGTATTCACGGGGAGGTCGAGCCAAGTTCCTTCGTAAACAAGGACGGCTCTACCGTGAGTCACGAACACCCGAGGGCGAGGTTCGGCTGCAATTTGTCGTTCCCGCCAAGTACCGCCAAGCAGTGTTAGAATGGGGTCATTGTTCAGCCTCAGGAGGTCACATGGGCAAAAGGAAGACCCAGGACCATATCCGAGCTGACTTTTTCTGACCAGGGATGGGACGAGATAAAGATAGTTTTGTGCGTTCCTGCAGTGTGTCTCAAAGTAACACCAATCAGGGACATGTCCTTCCTGTGCCGTTTCTAACCACACCTGTAATCTCTGAGTCAGTTGAGAGACAGGGCAGTGTTAATGTGGGTGTAGACCTGATGTCTCACCTACTAACTGCTTACTAACTAGCAACTGTTGTATGCTGGGTTCCGTAAGATAGGCGGCCTCAGAGATTTGAGTAATCCAAGGACCAGCCTGGTTCCCAGTTAAAAGTGCAGACCTGATGTCTCGCCCATTGGCCCCACAGGACACATCATGTCCAGGGCCTGTACATACATATGTACCATAGGTTAAGGGGGAAGTTTGAGAACCCTGCAGAGACAGTCCGAGGCTGCGTATGAATTACCTTGTGGAACGTCTCGAGCTGTGGGCCTCTCTGAGGATTCCTAAAGAATGAACATTATCCACATGAGTGTTCACACCCACGGTGGGTGTTAAAACGTGACCTGCCCGAGATTGCATAGCGATTCTCAGCTTCCTGTATTAGTCGTAAGTGTAGAGTTAGGTTAACCAGTAAACTGCCCGTTCTAAGAAATTTGAGCTATTCAAGAACTGGCACATTTCCTGGTTAATAATGTTAGGTTAACTAGTAAACTGCCTGTTCTAAGAGATTTGAGTAATTCAAGAACTGGCACGTTTCCTAGTTAATAAGCATTAACCGGTAAACTATAAGGGTTCTAAGCAATTTGTGAATTCAACAACTACATTTCCTGGTTAATAATGACATAAGTACTGATTGCTAGGCAGAGAGAGAGAAATAACAGTTTTGATGCTCCACCTTAATTCCTTTCGCAGGTGTAGCTGGTGGGTGCAGCATTGCCATGCAGATCAGCTGGTTGTTCTGTCGCATGCTGCCACCCCTTCTCTTCTGCCTCGTCGTCATTATTTACTATAAATTTGTATTATGTGATTTTACACGTAGGTACGTTTACACCACAACTGTCACACCTACACCGTGTATTACATACATTACGCTACATAACAATTAGTTGTTAATGTAAATGTAGCGAACTTTCGCTCAGTTTGACCTGAGTACAGGATTTTCACCGTCATCACAGAGTTTTTTCCCTCAAGCTTGCCTCTATTAATGTAAATACGAGGTTTTTACGCTCATTGGCAATAGTGATTCTCTCCTGTAGCAGGATAGCACACACACCACAGTGTGAATCTTGTGTGACTGAGCTAGGAATTATATGTATGTATATTGAAATCTTTTTTCTGAAGAAAGAAAGATTTGATTTTCATGGGGCCTAATGCCACGAGTCGGCTAGTGACATTGGCTTTTGTGGGAAACCGCAAACTCTAGTGGAATCCCAGTTTATCACTCAGTTAACCGCTCATTCGGTTGGGAGTCTTTTCAAATCAATTTTTCATTGTCATAAGTGATCGTCTTTGTGTGAGACATTGGCGCTTCGGCTGAGCGATTTGTTTTGGGCGCATTTCGCTCACTCTAGCTGTTAAAAATGCGGCCATAGCGCTCCTCTCTTTCCCACGAGTTAGGCAGTCAAGTGTCTGTCGTGACGGAGTGAGGTTCTGTGCTCCAGCAGTGAGAGAGTGAGAGGTCAGCTAGCACCCAGACTCCACTAGACTACAGTTCTCCAGGCTTCCACCCTTCTTTGGTGATACACTACATTCATTGACCAGTATTTCCTTTTCGTATTTTCCTAGGTTTAAGAGTTTAGTTAAGTGTACTGTTTCCTCACATGCTGGCCGGCTGCGCTGCATGTTGTTTTTTTCTAGGTGTAAGAATTTAGCTTTTGAGTGAGTGAGTGCAATCTCTTTCTTTGAATTCATTTTGAAATGTAACGTTAAATTTATTTCTTTGTAATCAATAAATTTAACAGTTCTTTTTCTTGAGCTTAATGTAATGTAAACTCGTGTTTCATTTCTCCACAATTAAGCTTATTTCCCTTATAGCTCCTAGCTTGCATAAACGTTTTGCTATTCATAACTGGTACTTCGGCCAGTCTTGTTGTATTAAGCTTAAAATCCGTTGTGCCTTCTAGGAGTTACGCATCAGCAAGAACCTGATATTATTAGTAGTATTAGTTATTTATTGTCAGGGGTGAAGTCACTTTCTCCAGAGGCTAACAGTACTAATAAACAGCAATTGAGTAATTAGTCTCTGCTGTGTACTGTTGAGAAAGTTTATAAATTCTCGTTCTGAGAGAGTCGGCGAAACGGGCCGGTATAAAGTAATCATTGCTTGATTTAGCAAGACAATTTATTGTCCCTGCTCTTCAATATTATTGAGAATTATCATTTAATTTTGCATTTATTTTAAAAACCCCGTGACAGCCTTCTTATTAAATGATTCTGTCATTTCTTCCTTGGACATCGCTAACTGTTTCTTTACCTTTGTGTGTATTTCTTGAATTTCACTTAAGCGAAGTTTAGGATAATTGTCATAATTATACATGGGAATTTGCTCGCCCTCTAACATCTCATGAAGGAGACGTTTGTCTGACCCATAAATAATGAGATGAGGTGTATTTCCTACTGATTTATTGATTGCACAATCAAGCTACGCCTTACGAGTTTACACAACCGCTTCGACGGTAAACTACGATATCTACCTCACTACGTTCACTGAGAGCAGGAAGATATTAGTTAAGTTTTGACGAAAGTGCTACAGCCAATTATACGATATTTGCAAGGAGCAGGGGTAGGCGGCATTGCCCGGGTAAAACCATATGATTGTGCATATCGGCATTGCCTGGGACCCTGCATGGCCAGTTTTCTCTTTTCTGCTTTCTTGCATCCTCCCTTGTCCTCACCATTGCCTTCCGTCTCCTTCCCTACCTTTCCATCGATTTTGCTCTTTCACTTCATCGAATTTTCACGTCGTTAAAACTTTCATCTGTTCATACTTTTCTGTTTCGTGCTCAAGTTTTTTTTTTCTTCTCTAGTAATTTCCTTTCTACTTTACTTTCTTTTTTTTGTAAACCTTTCTCGCAAGTTAAATTTACGACGGCTGAAGCATTCTGTATGTAACACCAAGGCAACACGTTTCCTTAAGAGTATATATCGAAATAATTTATTCAGATTAACATTAAAGTGATTTGGATTACAAAAAAGTGCTGTAACACTTACCAGTACTCTCCAGAACTTTCAATATCTATCTATCTATCTATTGCCAGACGCCTCAATCCCGTTCGGGATGACCACAAACAAATCGCCTCCACGTCGCCCTGTCCCCCGCCATTTCACTGTCCCGCTCTCAACTCACCCCCCCCCTCTTTCATATACCTCTCCACCCCATCCCTCCATCTCATTCTCGGCCTCCCCCTCCCTCTTCCCCCCTCCACCTCACTCACATACACTCTCTTCGTCAGTCTTTCACCCTCCATCCTCTCCACATGGCCAAACCACCCCAGTGTAATCCTCCTATCACATCCACATCCACACCACAACGCTCCTTTATATTCTCATTTGTCAGCCTGTCTCTGCATGTGACTCCACAGGCTCCTCTTAAATAACTCATTTTCACTGCTCTCACTCTTGACTTGTGTCCTTCCAGCAACGTCCAAGCTTCACTTCCATACGTTAGAGTTGGTATCACAATACTGTCATGTAGTAACTTATTCACTTTCATGCTCACTTCCCTGCTTCTTATCACTGCTTTCAAGGAACCAGCAACCTTTCTTCCCTGTTGTACCCTTTCAAGCACTTCACCCTCCAAACCTCCATCTTTACTCATCACACTACCCAAATACTTAAACGTACTCACATTTTCCAATTCCTCACCATCCAACCTCGCTGTACATTCACTGACTTCACCTCTCTCAAAAACCATCACTTTACTCTTCCCTACATTCACCTTTAGATTCCGTTACTTGCACACTCTCCCAAACTCATCCACCAAGCCTTGCAGCTCTCCTTCGTCTTCACCCAACAACACAGTATCATCTGTAAACAACAGTACAGGGAGTTTCTAAACACTACCCTCTCTCACCAGGGCCACTCCAACATCCACTACCCTACCTTGTACCTCTTTTATTACCCCATCCATGTACAGACTGAATAACCCTGGAGACATGACACATCCCTGTTTCAACCCAACCTTCAAAGAGAAAAATTCACTCAGTTCACCATCCACACGCACTGCAGCCTTAGCAGCATCATACATACTCTTCACAGCATTCAACAACTTCCCATCTACTCCATATATTCTTAATACTTTCCACAATCCTTGTCTATCCACCCTGTCATATGCTTTCTCCAAATCCATGAAAGCTGCATACAACTTCTTTCCCTTCTCTAAAAACTTTTCCACTAAAGATCTAAGAATGAATATCTGATCTACACAACTTCTTCCTTCCTAAAGCCTTCCTGTTCTTCTCCAACTAATTCCCCTGTTCTTTCTCTAACTCTGTCAACAAGTATCCTACCATACACTTTTCCTATTATACCTAGAAGACAGATGCCCCTATGATTACCACACACTTCTTTTTCACCTTTTACTTTGTACAAGGGAATAATTATACCTGACTTCCAATCCTCTGGGACTCTACCTTCCTCCCAGACCAATCTGCACATTTTCCACATCCATTCTACTATTATCTCTCCCCCATACTTCAGCATTTCACCACACATTCCATCACTTCCTGGGGCTTTCCCCAATTTAATTTTTTCATTGCTTCCGCAACTTCTATCCTACTGATTTCTTCCTGTCTTCTCACCTCCCTCCTCCTCCCAGCCATTCCTCAGCCACTTATACTTGCATTACTTCCATCCTCTATGTTCAACAATTCATTAAAATGTTCTCTCCATCTGCTCACTTTTTCTCCCTTCTTCACTAGTAATCTAACATTTTTATCTTTCACTCCCCTGGTAACTTCACTTCCACCCTGTCTTACTCTTTTCACCTCTTTCCAGGACATTTTCTTATAGTCCCTCCAGTTTACACTCAAGTTCCTTCCAAATTCCTCATCCACTCTCTTCTTACTCTCTCTTACTAATCTTTTCACCTTTCTCTTTCTTTCTACATATAAGTCTCTCTTCCACCTCTCAACTTCTTCCACGCCCCTATTTCTCATCCATTCATTGTATGCTTTCTTCTTTTGTGCCACAGCCTGTCTCACCTCTTCATTCCACCACGCTGTTCCTTGCACACCCCTCCGTCTTCTCTTCATCCCACACACCACATCACACGCTGCACATATTTCTTCTGTAAATATCCTGCACACACCTTCCACGTCCCCCATCTGCTCCAATTCATATTTGCCCAATCATTCCTCCACTTCTTTCTTATACTCTGCCTTTTTTTTTCATCCTCTTGTAACCTTTCCACTCTCCTTACAAATACTCATTCTTCCCGTCCCTCCCTTCTTCTATTTCTCCATCCTAATTGGACCTTGATTCTGGCCACCACCAAGTAGTGGTCAGAAAGTCCACTCCCCCAACCTCTATAAGCCCTTGCATCCATTGCACATTTTCGCATCCTATCATCCACACACACACATAATCAATCTTTGCCTTCCTTTCATTCAGTTCACCACCCACCCTTCTCATCACTCGCCATGTATACCTGTGGATCATCTTGTGCCTGAAGAGGGTATTACCTATCACCAACCCCCTCCCAGCACAAATGTCCACTAACGCACTGCCATTCTCATCTATCTCAGCAGGCACACCCCACTCACCAACTATTCCATCCACCTTCACATTCCCTAATTTACCATTCATATCACCGATCAAAAACACTCTCTCATTCGTTCCAAACTTTTCCATGCACAGTTCAACATTTGTCCAGAACTCTTCTCTCACTCTGCTTGCACGATCTTGCATTGGCGCATACACACACACAATCTCCCACATTTGTATGCCAACTTTCAATCTTACCCACACAATCCTTGACCCAACTGATCCATACTCTCTTATGATCTTCTTCCATATTTTACTTACAATTATACATACTCCTTCTTTTGCCCTCTCATTCTCACCTACTCCTGCACATATATCCCATCCATACTCCCATTCTCTCACACTGTCACCTCTCTATTTCGTTTCAGTTATTTTGCATACATCAACTTTCGCACCCTCAGGGATCTGGACAATCTCTCTATCTTTCACCTCATCTTTCACTCCCCTGACATTCCAAGTTCCGATAACCATGTCCTTTGCCCGGTCATTGATCGTCATCTTTTGGCCAGTCCTTGTCCGAGGCTTATTGTTTGTCTTTTTAGTTAGTTGTTTTCCGGGGAGGGGCACTAACCCTCCGCCAACCCTTTTAGTTGCCTTTTTTGACAAGCAGGGATACTGGGGGAGTATTCTTGAAAAAATCCCTACCCCCAGGGGGTATATACGGCATGAATTGTTCTTCATTGTGAATAACAATTATTTATAATAAATGTTATTCTGTCAGGACTCTAAAATATCTTAATACATAATAGCTAGCTAGCAACATACATATATACTGTAGTCTAGAGGTTAGGACAATGTCAAACCAAGGGGCCAAATGGAAATGACGTTAGCACCTCTCCAGAATGCCTCTCACCAGCACAATAGCCCACAAACAGCGCCTCATGACCATACACACACATACGCACATACACACACACAGGCCTCTTGAACATTTCAACAACAGTACAGCACACGTGACACGACTGCTGCTAAACGAGAATGTAGGAATCAGCTGTAGAACTGGAGCTGACCTTGGTTACAGTTTCGCCTGCTTTTGTAGAAATGATGTTTCGTAGAAGTAGACTCGATCGTTACTGCCACCATTTAATGTTGGAACTTCGTAGCCACCATATATATATATATATATATATATATATATATATATATATATAGATAGATAGATAGATAGATATAGATATATATATATATATATATATAGATAGATATATATATATAGATATAGATATATAGATAGATAGATAGATAGATATAGATATATATATATATATATATATATATATATAGATAGATAGATAGATAGATAGATAGATAGATATAGATATAGATATATAACTCTTTACTGTAATATTAAAGTCTTGAGTTTTGGTTAAAGTTATTGTGGTAATCGAAGAGCAGGAGGAGTTAAAGATGAATACAGGGAGTTGATCTTGATTTATTATCTTCAGAGAAAGTCTAAGTTGAGCAGCGTATGTATTACAAGGGACTTAATATACTAAGTCTAGTTGGACCCCTCTTCTTATTCGCTCTCTCCACTACCTACCGGCTCTATCGCCAATCCCTTTCTGAGCTTTGTCTTTAATAATTTAATTTCCGTATGAAAATTGCATTGAAGTTTTCACAGACAACAAAGCGCTGTTTTGACCTCCTTGCGGCTTTAGACACCAATCTCTTTAACAATTCTTCCCTAAGGGATGCTATGGGCTCAAGTCTCTTTTCTACTCCCTGTCCAGTGAATTAACCCAGGCCTATTTTTCTACATCACGTGAGATACAGTCTTGCTTTCTTGTACCTAACTCTGCTGAGAAAGGAAAAAAAGGTGTGACGTTGAAGGGAAGTGTTTTTCTTTACCTGTATCACTTTACTTCACTCCACCAGAAGATGACTTTGCTAAGATAATATGTTGCCTTGTGTAATTTGTTTTTCTTGTCCAAATGAATCATGTCTCCACCTGAAATGTCTTCTCTTTCATCATTCCATAACATCACTCTATATATAAAGTTTCTCAGCTTGAGGACGGAATTCTTATTTTTATTCTTTTCTTTTGATGATTTTACTGAAGTAAAAACGGTATTTCAAAACTTAATTGATTGCTACGACCTTTATTACTCACTTCATTACCAGCGCGCCTTCTTAAGCTCAGGATCATCTTCTGGAAGCAGGAAGGGTAAACTGTACATGAAATGTCGTGAAAGAGAAGAGGTAAAATTAGTAATGTAGATATATAATGATATACTGTTTTTCAATACCTCTTCTCGTCTCTCCTATCTTTCACATTACCGCTTCCCCAGTTCATTGTTTACGTTCACCCTCATTACTTGTCCTTTATGGACTAACGTACCTACTTATCATGAATTTCCTGCCACAACTGTGGTATATTTTTGCGGGAACGACAGGGAACTGCAAGATCAACAAAATGCATCGCACTTCTTACGGAAATAAATTTTAGTTACGAAAGAAAAATTATTCTCAGTTATTTCATAATCCAGGAAGGACAACTAGAGGAATGTGATGAACCTTTCTGTGTCTCTTGCGTTTCCTGTAAATTCAGGGCCTAATTATGACAGAGGATTGATCGTCAGTTATTTTGTTTGCAGGAAGGACAAGGAATGACAATGCTGAATCTTCTAGTCTCTTATTCTTCTTTCAAATCAGTCATTGTTATGACAGAATATTTATCTTCCTGGCTACAGTCCGTGATGTACTTTTGTCATTATGCTGCCTAATATTAGACGAATTTTCTGAGAATATGTAAGACCTCCTTGTAGTTTGGGATTAATAAAGGCTTTAGATAACCCTCTCATTTCGAAAAGTTCCTCTTAACCTATTCAGTCCCATGACGATTCATTTATTTTTGTTACCTTCAGACGATTTTGCTGCGTTTGGTGAGGCCATTTGTAATTACGAGGTTAAAAATATTTTCCATTATCTCTTTAAGGACCTGATATATTTAAGTAAGCTGAATAACATCGGTTGAAAGCAGCAAGAATAAACTAATAGATACTCCATGAGACTGAAGAGCTCAATCGAGTTATTCTCTGGGACCAGCGAGATTGAATAGAAAAGGATGTCGCTATATCGAGGGGATACGTATAATCCTGAATCCGTACCCTGTCCTATCCGCTCATCTTCATTCCCCTCGTGTTCAGCCGTTTGTTTTTGTCTTCCCCCTGTAAGGCCCTACCAATATATGTGGCCATCATTTACCTTTCCTTTCTTTGCTTTCACTGCCCGTCCTCTCCTACGGCTCACTTCCTACCAAAATCTTCTTCTGGTTTTCACCTTCCTTCCTTCACAAATCCTTCTTATTCTCCTTCTTCCTTCCCTTCATTCATATCATTCACCCTCCTTTCTTCCTTCACCCCTTTCCTCCCTTCAACTTCTTTCTTTCCCTCACCTTCTTTCTTTCGCTCCTTCCTTCACCCTTTTTCCTTCACTCTTCTTTTATCCCTCCTTCGTTCTCCTACCTTCCATTCCTCACCCCATTCATTCCTCACCCCATTCCTTCCTCCCTTCACCCTCCTTCCTTCAACTCTCCTTATTTCCTTTACCCACCTTCCTGTGCTTCTCCTTCCTGCATCCCTCCTTTATGCACCAAACTTTTCTTTCTTCGTTTCTTCGCAGTTTGTATATCATTTCATCATCTTTTCATCCTCACTTAGTTTCAAATCCTCATCCTTTCTCCTCAACACTCATTCTTATATAACCTCGTCTTTAAGTGATGGAGAAGGATCCCTTCATGTGGCTCCAAAATCATAAATGATGTTTTACAAATGTGCCTTAACTCCCTCCCCCTCTCTCAAAAGGTGGATGATGGACTGCAGAAGGGCAACTGGAGCCTGCCGAATACTGAGCTCACGTTAAGATTAGCCTGAGGCCACACTAACAACAGCAACAAAAACAAAAACTCCTTTTGGAGAAAGTAATACACTAGTTTATCCCTGCTACCTGGACTCTTAACTTGTTTCATGTAGGAGAGACTTCTCGTATAGACAGTTTACCAACGACAATGTATCACCCGTGTAATTCGAAAAAATTTCTTTAAACTAAATAAAGTCTGGAGTTAGCAAGAAAAGAAGAGAAATCCCATAATTTCTCTGACTTAGCGTTAAGTGACGTGGTTTTTAACTTTTCTGGTGAGATGAGCATAATAAAATGTGCAGCATAACCAGAATAAAATTTCAGCTCAGCAATTACAGGTCAAAATAAGTACTGTAGAGTCCTTATCCCAGCAAGGCGGAGCAACACCCTTTTTCCAGTATGCATTTCTGTTATTTTTTTACCTTAATTCTGTGTGGTTCTTATGACAGATCTTGTGGTAATTGAAATAGTTTGGTGTTAGCTGGAGAGGATACTTGAGTTCTCCAAACCATGAAATGGAGCATGGGTGAATAACAGCAAACTTCATCTCATACACTCCTCTCTCATTTAATTAAAATCGACTGACGATAGTTGGAAGAGAATGCTGCAGTTCTCCCTACCAGGAAACAGTTAATGTGGTGGGAAATTTTGTTCTTTTGCAAAATATCTTCTGTAGCTAAATGGGAGAAAGAAATGTGGCTCTCCATACTTTCCATAGCACTTCCTCATGACTATCACCATATTTCAGTATTACTCTCATGTTGCAGTTCACCATTTCAGATGAACAGACGTCCATATATAGTGTGTATAATGGTTTTTTCTGCTGCTCTTAACCCTGTGAATGATTTACCACGTATAATTCTGACCCTCACTAGACGACTGAATATGTCACGAAAAACTCACAACAACAGGAATGTTAATGGCCACCTATCTTAACCGTGAGGGTGTTAAATACGAACTTTGTGCTTCATTTTGATTGACAACAGGTGATTTTACACAGCTCAGCAAGGGAGACCGAAGATGAGATCGAGGGGTAGGGTGGAAAGGAACACTCATAAAAGAAGTGACCCCTCGCGAGCCAACCCCTCCGCGTTTCATCTGGTAACACTGTAACCTTAACAACTTCAGGTGATTCGAGTTGGCCTTTGAGATACTATGCCTGAGTGAACCCAACTCGAATTCAGTTTCACTTCCTGAAGAGCTAATGTAGCTATGCCGTGTGCGGAAATTCTCTTCATAATACTGCTTTGTATATTAAATAATCACACCGTACTGCAAGCGGCAAATCCTTTGACCTCAGTAGATAATCTACAGTAATGTTGAACACTTTCATCATGCAGCATCTATCGTTCACATTAAAACATGATGAGTGGATGCACAAAAACAATTACGATGTCGTATCTGCCAGTGATTTCCAACGATTTCTCATACATTTCAAAACATTCCGTTGAAGTGATTATTATAACTTTCAAACCGTAACATAACCTGTGACGTTACGTTTAAAAATTTAATGTCACATAACCGACTTGGAATTTCTATGCCGGTACACGTCCCTGAATGACCAATAATTAATCTTGTACTGACCCCCGCATTGTAAACATCTTACGGGTAAAAGAAAAAAAAGTTGTTCAGGTGAGAGCTGCTTAATTTTAAAGGCGGCATATCATCATGATGCATAATTCTGAGGTAAGCTTTAACACCATGGTGAAATAGGGACACCTCTTTGACATAATTTTGGTTTCATATTTTTGACGAGATTTGTAAAACAACTGTGGTCTCGATGACCACGTCAGAAGAAAAAAATTCTTTGATGCCTAATCTACATCAAATTTATGACGTATTACTGGATAAAATATATTATCGTGGGAATGATACTGTTATAACTACAACAGCAGGTTAATGTTAAAATAAAGGTAGAAGATATACTTCTATTAGGCTAAGAGTTTCAGATCACTTTTGTAGAAATACTGCATTTCGTGCCTCGCTACATTTTCACAGAATATGAATTTCTGCAATATCGTTCGTTTATTGATTTTTTCCTCCTTCTATGGTTAGGTACATTCTTTCTCCAGAAAAATAAGTCACTGAAATGTGCAACTGCATCAGTGTTACGTTTTTGTGCAATAAGTCTTAAATAATGCATCCTCTTAATATCTTACACGAAACCTTAGCATTCCACTATTGGCACCATAATGATCATGCAGTACGAGAAGAAATTTACAGTAGCTTGGTTACGTATCAGTGACCAAGTTGCATTCAATGCAAATGTTCCCTTTATCATCTCAATGGAAGGGTGCAAGGATTAAATGTATTGGAAGAGCTGAATGATTCTTTGATCACGAAGGAGGAAGTGCAGGAGGCAGTAAAGGAGATGAAAACAGGGAAAGCTGCAGGTATGGATGGGTGTCCTGTGGAATGTCTGAAAGGTGGTGGAGTGACTTTTGTTGACTGGTTAGTAAGATTATTGAATGTGTACTTTGTGCAAGGTATGGTGCCAATTGACTGGGCAAGTGCTTGTGTGGTCCCGTTGTATAAAGTTAAGAGTGATTATGAATGTACTAGCTTTAGGGGTATAAGTTTGTTGAGTGTTGTAGGTAAGGTGTATGGTAGAGAAGAGATTTAGAGAGGGTACAAAGGGAGTGATTGGTGATGAGCAATGTGGTTACAGGAGAGGGAGGGGATGCGTGGATCAGGTGTTTGCTGTGAGACAGGTATGTGAAAAGTATTTAGCGAAAGGTAAGGATGTGTTTTGGGCGTTCATGGATATAGAGAAAGCGTATGATAGAACTGATTGGGAGGCTGTGTGGACTGCTGTAAGATTGTATGGACTTGATGGTAGGTTACTAAAAGGAGTGAAAAGTTTTTATGTAAATAGTAGAGCATGTTTAAGAGTGGGAAATACTGTGAGTGACTGGTTTCCCATGAGAGTAGGGCTTCGGCAGGGATGTGTGATGTCGCCTTGGTTGTTTAATATTTATATGGATGAATGTTGTAAGGAAGGTGAATGCAAGAGTTTTAGGTGGTCTGAGTCTGGTGAATGTTGATGGAAGAGAGTGGAATCTGAAGCAGGTGCTGTTTGCGGATGATATTGCACTGGTGGCTGATTCAAAGGAGAAACTGAGACAGTTGGTAGAGGGGTTTGGAAGGGTGTGTGAAAGGAGGAAATTGAAAGTAAATGAGATTAAGAGTAAAGTGATGAAGTGCACGAGGTGGGTAGATGGTAGGGGGATGGATATAGTTTTAAATGGTGAGTTGCTTGAGGAGGTAGAGTGTTTTAAGTATTTAGGGTCACATGTTGCTGTGGATGGAAGATTAGATGCAGAAGTGAATCTTAGAATGAATGAAATAAGAAAGTTGCTGGGAGGAATGAAAAAAGTGTTTAGATGTCGGTCGCTTAGACTGGATGTCAAGAAAAGGCTGTATGAGGGTGTTATGGTACCGACTGTGTTATATGGGGCTAAAATATGGAATATGGATGTAGCAGAGAGGAAAAGTTTGAATGTAATGGAGATGAGGTGTCTGAGGAGTATGTGTTGGGTGACGCGTATGGATCGAGTGAGAAATGATGAAGTGAGAAGGAGAACCGGAGTTGTTCGGGAGATGGCTGATCGAACTGGGCAGAGGGTGTGGCGATGGTTTGGGTATATAGATAGAATGGATAATGAGCGATTGGTGAAAAAGATAACTAGATCTGATGTGAGAGGTGTAAGGCTGAGAGGAAGACCGCGAATAGGATGGATGGGCAGTGTGAAGAGAGCATTGGATGCGAGAGGGATGTCTGTTGAGCAGGGAAGAGTGGTTGCGCTTGATAGAAATGAATGGAGTGAAACTGTGAATGAATAAATGATGACACAGCCCTGAGGGGATACTCTCCAGCATTTAGTCTGATTAGCTAAGCAGGTCGGGTGCGAGTAAGGGGATGGTTCCATTATGATGTGGTAGGGGTAAGCCAGCTCTGCTGTTGGCCCTGCTGCGGATGTCACTGATTGCACTACGCAACTGATCCTCGTGCGGCGTGGTGCGGTGAGGATCTGTCCCTTCTCCCCTTTGAGGCTAAGATGCGAATGCATGTGTTTGAGTGGATGAATAAAATGGGAGTGTGTCGTCCTGTCTCGGCTACCTCCCTTGCCTTGGGGAAGCAGCCTAGGTATATAGATAGATAGATACTGTACATAGATCATCTCAATCTCCGAAAATCATAGATTGTCCTTGTTCTTCATGATATTCTGTAATTTTTATGTTCGATAACTGTAGAGATAATATCACTGAATTCCGAGGTTGCAATCTCCGTTCGTGGACTGTGATCCCAATGCTTGAAGATCAAGAGCTGAGTTTGTATGCCCAGCTTAGTATCGATATCAATATGAAGGGCATTTCTGCACACGGCATAGCTATATTAGTTCATCAGGAAGTGAAACTGAATTCGAGTTGGGGTTCACTCATGCATAGTATCTCAAAGCCCAACTTGAATCACCTGAAGTTGTAAGGGTTACACTGTTACCAGACAAAAAGCGGAATGATTGGCTAGCGAGGGGTAACTTCTTTTATGAGTGACTGTACATGAGAGAGAAGAGTGAAATTTGAGAGAGAGCAGCCTGATAACGGAGGATAGGGCGACAAGGAGTGATTCGTTTGAAAATGCTCCCTTCAGTATTAAAGCATCTGCCAGTGCTGTAGACAGATACACATAGTTATATGGACAGATCGATTGATGGAAATACACTCTGCGGCGAAAAACAGAATTATCGTAGGCACTGCTTTGAGTCTTTCCCAACTTCCTATTTTACATTGCCCTTTATTTTCACGTTTCAACACCCACCACCACAAATCCTTCATGAACTGTTATGTCAGACTTAGAAAAAAAAAATCCAGAACATTTTATGAGGCCATTCATTGCCACGGGGGACTCCACAAAATCCACCGCATTTTATCTCCCGAATCCGCGTGTAAGTAGAAGCCTGGTGTTGGGGAGAACTGGGGCTCTGTTTTCACTGGCTCTCAGGCTTCAGTTTCTGGCAGTCTTCCTTTGCCGACATTTTTCATTAACTTAGGGAACAGTTCACCATAGAAGCCCAAATATTTTCCTTTCACTATCTACTAGGAACTTGAAGGTCAGTACGAAGCAATATGTCTCCGTCTGCTATCAAACACTATTAATTGCTGAAACATTAGAGGCCTTCACTTCAATTTCCCTCCTTCCCTCACCGAAACCCAGCTGACCGAGACCAGTGACATCAGCCAGTTTTTCTGTATCCTTTTTCATAATAATCAGTTCAAAAGCACAGGTAAATGTTACATGTAATTGCAAAACAACTTATCTTGTCCCCGTGTTCCTGCACTTGGACGTGTGAACTACTGTATGTACTCTCCCGCTACAGCTATCCTCTCTCTCTCTCTCTCTCTCTCTCTCTCTCTCTCTCTCTCTCTCTCTCTCTCTAGTAAGATGGCACAAGCAGTTGGGAATTACCCACTGTTCAGTTCTGAAGATATCTTTCGAAATGGAAATATTAGAAACAACCTTTATTAATCCTGAGGTAAACGCATCAATAAATCACTTGGTGCTGGGAAGGAAAAAAGAAACAATTAACTGTAGTGAAGGGGTTAACGGCAACACTCAGATGATACAGTTCATTACTACCTTCATACAATTATCTTTAGCTTGGGAGAGACTCTTCCAACTTGCGGGGTCAGTTACAGCCTTCAGTAATGCCTACGGTACAAGAGATCTTCCCCGACTTGACTATAACCGTTTGAAAGCGACAAAAACAAAACACGAATGAGGTCATCAGGCTGAAGGGATTAACCACATGGGAAGGGTTGCGTGCACAATCATTCCCATCTTCTCACTCTCAGCCTTCTCCGTCTCCCATTCTCTGACCTCATGCCTTCTCTTCCATGCCTGCCTGTCCTCTCCCTCTCCCTGTCAGTTTGTCTCCTCCCTCCTAACTGCCTTTCTCTTCCTTCCTACCTAACATTCCCTCCCTGTTCGTCTACCTCCCTGCAGTGTTTTCTTTTTTCCACGCCATTACTACCATCCTTCCTCTTATTCCCTCAGGTTTTTTTTTCTTTGTCTCCTGCCTCTCTCTCTCTCTCTCTCCTCTCTCTCTCTCTCTATATATATATACAGGGGTATAGATAGATAGATAGATAAATGGATAGATAGATAAGTAGATAAAAAGATAGATGGATAGATAGATAGATAGATAGATAAATACCTTTTTTTATTCTTTCACAAATCTTTCGCTGTTTCCCTTCTTATATGTCGAGTCATTTGCCTCACGCTATTATTTCTCTTTCACTTTTTCCTTACCAGTCTTAGCAACTCATTTCAATCCCACATACTGTCTCATCATCTATCATATTTTTCTTTAGCCAGTCCGCTCCGCAATTTCTTTCTACTTGCTCTTACTTTTTGCTCCCATTTTCCTCTTAGTTTTTAACCCCACCAGACAACCACCTCCGCTTTTTCTGTTACTCTCGCATGACTTTCCCCCTTTCTCGTCCAATGCCTTATATGTCTTCTCCAAAGCCCCTCCAGTGTGAGGTCTTTCACACTGATATCCAACATACAGTGAATCTTTTGCATTTCAACCACTCCCTTCCCTAGCTGCCTCCGATCCTACCATCCCCTCCTCGCCGTCCTGTTCACCCACGTTCTGAGCACTCAGGCTTTGATGGTGGAAGGGCAAAGCGACAGAACGGCGTTGAGGGTGAGTGTGGTACAATCAGGCTTTGATGGTGGAAGGGCAAAGCGACAGAACGGCGTTGAGGGTGAGTGTGATGCAATCAGGCTTTGATGGTGGAAGGGCAAAGCGACAGAACGGCGTTGAGGGTGAGTGTGGTGCAAAGTGGTGCGATAAGCAAGACGGTAGATCATAAGGAGGCAATTGATAAAAATCATCTCGGGGAAGAAAGCACCTTCAAAAGGTGTTATGCTTCCAAGAAGGGAAGCCAGAATGATAACATGGAGGAGTGCTGAGACAGTGCAACACCAGCGGCCACCAACTGGTCTAAAGGCCAAATATTTGACTTTGTCTTGTGGCCTTGATCTTCCATAGGATACTTTGAAATCAAATTACATCAGTTTTGCCCAGCCCTTTACCTTTACATCTACGTTGGCTAATATAAGATCAAAGCGGCTTGAGCTGACCTTGCCCGGTGACCTTCATATTTGGCCTTTCATTGCGACCGTGACCTTTGAGTGATTATTCTTCAATTTAATCTGAACCTTTGTTTTAACCAGAACCGTTTCACATAGTTTAGTATACATTGGATAAATAATTTAAGTTGATCCAGCCATATACCTTGTTCTAAGACACAATAAGTTAATCTCTTGGGTGATCCTCAACCCACCAATCAGGTTTTATCCAAACCATGTCAAAACTACATTTTAAGTTTTATTCATAAACCAACACATGGATCGAAATTTTACATTGCCCTGTGACCCTGTTAATTACCGTTTGTTCTGACAGTTAAATCCCTTCATTGTTTACTGATCCTTAACACTTCCACTGAGCGTGTTTCAAATCAAATAAAGCCTCTTTGCCCAATGACCTTGGTTTACTTTACTATTCCTTGGAACCTTGACCTTTTACTGATTGCTCTATAAAAAAAGTACAGTCATTTACTGTTGTCTTACCCTCGGCCTTTCACAAAGTTTATGTAAATCAGATGAAAACTACTTAAGCTGACTTGGCCCTGTGACCCTGACCTTTGACCCATTGTTTAGCAATAGAAGAGGTGTTCGTGCCTGACACTAAACCCTTCCACAAATTTGGGTTAAAATCGGATGAAAACTGCTTGAGTTACGAGTACATTGTTAACACCCACACACATGGCTCAAAATTAAACCTCACCCCGTGACCTTAACCTCTGACTGATTGTTTTCAAAATTTAATAACTACATTCTTACCTAATGTTATCCTTTCCTCAAGCCAGGATGAAATTAAGATAAAAAATGGTTGGGTTGATTTTGCTAAGGCAGTATCTGACTTAGCCTTATGACCCTGACCACTGAGTTATTGTTCTCAAAGGCAATAGATTTCTTCACTGGCTGTCCCTTAACACTTCTACATGGTTTGGCTGCTGGATGGAAAGTGGACAACTTATTTTCTTAACTCAGACAGACAGAAAAATAAGCAGAAAGGATTATAAAACTCATACACGCACGGCAATCAAAACTTTATACCCCCCTCTCGCCCTGCTAGCGTGGCTGTAATGACATGAGTGAGGAAGATATCGAAGAATATATATATATATATATATATATATACAGTATAGTTTAAGGAAGCAGCGCTGTGCCAGCAGCAACACTAACAGACAGTGGCAGCAGCAGTAATAACAAAAGGCACTGGTAGCTAACGCAGCAGCAGCAGCAGCAAAATATAGCCGCTGCATTAAAAGACAGCGACTGCAGTAGTAGCGACTGCAACAACAAGACAACGACTGCAACTGTATGACAGCAGCTGCAGGAATAAAAGACAGCGACTGCATCAGTAAAAGACAGAAGCTGCAGCAGTAAAAGACAGCTGCTGCAGTAGTAAAAGATGGCAGCTGTAGCATTTAAGAAACGGCAAGAGTAGTAAGAGATGGGCTGCAGCAGTAAAAGACAGGATCATCAGCAACAAAAGACAATGTCTTCAGAAATGAAAGACAGCAACCACACCAATAAAAGACACCAGCTGCAACAGTGGAAGAGAACCACTGCAGAAGTAAAAGACAGCATCTGCGTCAGTAGCGATTACAGCAGTAAAAGACAGAGATTGTATCAACAAAAACAGCATTTCTAGCAAATCAAAACAAGAATTGCAGCAGTAAAAGAGAACGACTGCAGCAGAAAAAGACAGCGGCAGCATTAATAAGGGATAGCGGCTGTAGGATTAAAAGACTACGGCCACAGCAGTATCAGACAGCTGCAATGGCAATAAAGACAACAGTTGCAACAGTAAAGGATAAAGAGTGCAGCAGTGAAAGACAGCGGTTGTCACATCAAATGACAGTAGTTGTACTGCCCGAGAGGAAGTGATGATAAAGTCTGCCATGGAGCAATAATGCAAAAACTGTTTTTTTTTTTTTTTTTTTTTTTTTCAGTTCACGGAGACTGCAGCAGCAGTGAAATGTTGTTATCAGATAATATTTCTTTTCTTTTTTAAATGTAGTTATAGTAGAAAATAGTTATCTTTTCATCCCTTCGCATAAATTTCCACGAGAGTTTTTTCTATGCTACATGTGACCCTTTTCATTTTTTTTTTTTTTCTGCCGACGTTGGCTGTAGGGTTTGGTGGTCGGGGGATGGGGTGGAGCCTTCTTCCTTTGATATCCTTATAGAAGTAGATATTATATTCGTAGTCGTCTCCATAATATACAGACCCGAGAGAACATTTGTGTCTGTTGCTGTTTGCTCTCCTTTGTACACCTTTGTAAACCAGATCTTAGTCGTGCAGAATCTGGGCTTGGCCAGGTAATTATATTTGGCTGTCCTCGAATGACAGAGATGTGAAATGAACTACAGTATCTTGGGTCGTAGTGAGAGGGGTCAATGAGGCATTCACAGAACAGCGTAACGGTTACGTGTTGTGTTATTGACATAAATTGGAAATTTGGTGTAGCGTATTAGATCAACGACAATCTAACTGATGTGATAAAAGAAATTTGTCAAACGTAAGCCAAAAACTAGCAGATCGAAACATTGTAGTGAACAAAATATATAACATGTCAACATGTGCAGAAATATCAACTTAAAGAAATTAATATTTTTACGTCGATGTAGCGGCATCAATTAAAAAAATAAATAAATAAGAACATAAATAAAAAACAGATTCAAAGGTCCCCTCTTTTGTCAATCATTGCAAGACGTGATAATAATAATAATAATAATAATAATAAAAAACTATTTAACAGCAATTTTATGGTTAAGAAGTTGTTTCATGAAAGAAAATCTGTAGACAATAAAATACCAAATGTGACATCTGATGAAGGATATATAGCCTTGAAAGTGTTGAAGATGGGCAAAGGAAAAGGTGAAAACAGTCTCACCATCAGTTCCACTGAGGTTGCAGGTGGCATTGCAGTGACCTATTTACAAAAATAACTGGTACGCAAAACAAACAGAAATCTTTTGATAAGTGTATCTATCAGATTTTTGCAATATGGATGAGGTTATGAATTTCAGTAATTATTCAGGATCATGAATTTTAAAATTTTATTTATTTATTTTTTTTAGTAGTTTCTCCTCAGAAGAAATCTCTCAAATAAAGAGATAAATTTACTGTTTGATAAATCTTTCTATTGTTAGTACGCTCCTCCGCGTCTCCTTAATTTCGCATTAGTCTTAGATAGAAATGTACCAAGAGAAAAAAGCAAGATATTCGTTGTAGTACTGTAATACAGTATCAAGTTACCTGCACCAGCTCACTGAGATAACACCAAAATTCACGAAACAGTTCTGCATGGCTTTTAACAGTTAAGTGGAAAAGGTGGCTAGATATAGCCTACACAAATGATGATGATGATGATGATGATGATGATGAGAGAGAGAGAGAGAGAGAGAGAGAGAGAGAGAGAGAGAGAGAAGAATATTAAGGGGAATATGAAGTTTTTGCAAGACTCCAAGAAAAAAGAAAAAGGACCTGATAACATTATAACATTTAACTTCTATAATGATAATGAGAAAATACACACGAGTTGGCGTGTTAAGTGAGTAGACACAATTCTGCCAAAATTATCCACTTCATGTTTAGAGAACAGTTTAAAAAATGTTTTAAAATCAGTGTCACGGGCATTACTATAATGATCAGATACTGAATAATCTTAGACTACTAATGATATAAATCTCTTTAGTAATTACAAAGAGGAACAAGACCTCAGATAGCTGTACAGTTAAATAATGGGTTTGAATGTAGGTTTAAAGAAAAATTAATATTACCTGTAAGGGTTTGCTTAGGTCTGCTAGTAATTACACTGAATCATAGAATGTGCTAGGCAGTGTTATTCCTCAGTGTCGCAGTTCAAAGAATATTAGATGACGACAACAAATTCTAGAGAGAATGAGAATGGGACATAGGGGGGTTTCATAACAGAGAATAACGTCACAAAGCGGTGAATACCATTTGTCATTGAAATCAATTATTGTTCCATCCTTAATGTAATTAATGGATCCGAATCCTGGGGCGTAACAAAGTCAAATGCTCAGAAAGGACTGGAATGGGCAGTTAATGGCGTTGCATGAAAGAGTGAGAGCGTTCTGGATCTGACATGAAGAGAGCAGGGAGATAAAAATCTCCACAGCAGAAAAGCAAGAATGGGCTTGGGAAGGTCACGTCTTTCACCACGCACACAGTTAGTGGACTTTCGGTAATACATAACGACAGCCTAGAAATGGAACGAGAGGAAGTGGTACGAAGAAAATCTTGATGTAAAGATGAACCTGGAACATGTGGGTAGGACTGATAAACCAGAATGGCGGAAACTGGAAAAGACCATTGTACTGCACTGCAATAAATTGAACGATGATAATAATAATGATGCTTTCACTTTAAAAAATAAAAAAAATATTTTTTTTTCTGTCCATCAGTCCATCCATCCATCCATTATCCAGTCTTACATTGCCCCATGAGGAGTGTAGAAGCCCGGCGCTAGGCAAGTTGGCCCTGACATTTAAGCTGAGAGTGACCAGCCTCACTCATCTATGAGTGGCATTACATGAGCAATAACCCCAACCATCCCTTGGATATAAACCTTCATCGGCTTAATCCGATTGGAGCGTCGCAATTACCCACTAAACCAACAGGCGCCAGAATTCGGTTATTTGGTTACCACCCAGCGTAGTAAATGGTTTCCTGGCGCACAGGAAACCATTCGGCTTGTCACTCATGTAGTCACCAACAGGCATAAGGAACAGGAAAGAATGAAGGAAAGAAAGATAAAAGAGGGACTGTAAAGTCACCCGTAGGCAGAAGGACGAGGAAAGAATGAAGTAAAGAAAGAAAGAAGAGGAAGGAGGGAAAGAAGGGAGGAGAGGAAAGGGCAGACAGCAGAGAGCAGCACCACATCGAGTGAGTGGATGGTGAGCGTCCGCACCTACCACAAATAAAACTATATATTGTGAGAGAAATTGTAAGGGATTAATCTCCATATGTTCTGGATTCTCAACAGAATTAATAATATCCAGCTTTTGATAAGTTCATTTTAGCCATCATCATCCAGACAATAAAGTCATCCCGAACCAGACCTATCAGAAACGGGCCAAACAGATTTGTCTTCCAAGCACACTGATCAATCCGAATTAATTTATGGCAGCTGTCTGTCTGATCTCACGACATGCCATTCACGCGTCCAAGATTAGTTGTAACCTGATTCAGACGAGGGGGAGTTGGGGTGGATCTCAGGCAGGGTGAGGGGCAGGAGTTAGGGGCATGTGTAAGGCGAAGGGTGGATCTCATTCAGGGTGAGAGACAGCCCTAAGTCACAAGGTTGATATGATTCAGAGGAGGAAGAGAAGGGGTACAGTAGATCTCAGACAGGGTGAGGGGCATGAGATAAGGGCAAGGATGACCTGATTCAGAGGAGGGATGGATCTCAAGCAGAGTTAGGAGCAGGGATAGTCTGCTTCAAAGGACTGACTGAATGGTTGGATCTGACAAAGTGATGGGCTGGAATTAGGGGCCAGGACAGCCATAAGGGAAACTTGATTCTTTCAGTCCGAGGACAGGCTCTGTAGAGGGAAGCCTGGCCCCAGTGGAGCCGATGCACCTGGCCGGAAGACCTACCTGGATGCACAAACGTTGTTCACCTTACCCCTTCCCTCATCCACTTCCTGAAAGCAGGTTGGTGGAATGCAGAGTTAGTATCCTGTGATCTGGGTTCACGGCCAGATGAGCCTGGGGTTGCAACCACTACTACTACAATGACGTCTTATTTCTTTCTTGCGATAAGATTTTAATCAACTTTGGAGACTCTTATGGCCACGTATTCTCGCCGGTTGAGGAAGCTTCCTAAAACGTTTTCCCAAGCGATTAATTTTATTACACCTCACTCTCCTTTTCTGTGGTACATAAATCCTTCCAGTATCGCCACACTCTGCATAAATAACGTACAAAAGGAAATTAGCCACTTTATCTACAAATAAATCGCCAAGAGAGAGAGATGTTAGGGAGTTTCTTGAACCGACGGGAATACGAGCCATGGAACTAAAGGCGTTTAATACAGCCTCCAGTAACTCTTTCACAACGATACACCCTTCAGAGAATAATAAAACATAAACACCGTCACCGTGCTGAAGGGGGTAACCACTGAACGTCAGCAGGCCATTTCAAAGATGATTTTTTTTTTTCCAGCAGTAGCTAAGATACGGTACTTACAATGTCTTGCATCATCACAGGGCTACTTGAGAACAGCAGCAGCAGCAGTAATAATAGTATTAGTATGAACAGTAGTAACAGTAATAGTCGTAGTAGTAGTACTGTAGTGGTAGTGGTAGTAGTAGTAGTAATAGTAACCTTTGGATCCTCTTAATTATGAACCTGGTGGTTTTCAGACTTAGTCTGCCCTCTCCCTCCAGCCCACCATCCTCTTCTGGGGGGTAGGGAGGGAGTTGAGGGTGTAAAACTGGGCATCGGAGCGGCATAGTTATATCGGTGGCATCACTTGAAGGCGTTCTTCTCTAGCACAACTTGAGTGTTCGAAACTTTTTTACAAGAGGTCTATTCTGAGATGAAAGGAGTCGTCTGGCGGTGGCAAGAATAAAGCAGTTAAACTTTCTTACGTCATGACAGGTGACTAAACACAATGACGAGCCGAAATTGCCTAACTGTGGGAGGTTAAACACGGCTGACGTCATAGGTGATCACAGGAAATGATATGTAGATGTGAAATTGGTCAACAGACCTTCATATATGTCAACATTGAGTGTTTTTAAGAGTGTGTATATACTGCTTTAATTAAATGGGACTAATAATTGGTATAAGGTTAACTTGTAGCATTATAATGATGAGAGGGAGGAAGGGCGAGCCAATGATCACTCTTGCCTTAAATGTATATGCCTGTATGGGTAAGTAGCCTAGCCCAGGACCCTTACTCTCTTGACTGAGCAATAAAGGATTAGATGATACACAGGCACCTAATAAATTATTAAATGTTTCATAATTTTGTAAGTGGTAATAAAGACATCGGTAACTAGATAACTTGACATGTAGGATGTCACATAGAGAAGTGGAGAAGTAAAATAAGACGTGCAGTACTTTACCTAGTGAAGTGGATAAGATAGCAAAGAATTAGATGTGTAGGAAGTTAACTACCTAGTGAAGTGAATAAGTTAATAAAGAATAAGACGCGTAGGACGTTACCTTGTGAAGTGGATAAGTTAGTAAAGAATAAGACGCGTAAGACGTTATATAGTGAAATGGATAAGTGAAATAAGATTGTGTAGAATGTTAAACAGTAAATCGGATAAGTTAGTAAATAACAAGACGTGTAGGACGTAAGATGAAGTGGAATGGTCAGTCAAGAACAAGACTGCTGCCGCATATGGCAACAGTAAAATAAGTCCATGAATATGGAAGTATAAACATTAAACTTTGAAAGTTGTCTACATATTCCGGCTTCTCGCTTCAAATAAAGCAACTGTAAGCCATAAAAAATAAATACAAATAGCAATATAGAAGCAAATACTGTTATGCGAATTACGCTGAACCAATTGCATTGATTAATATTTTAAGAGGGCATAACATTCTTTATTCAGATGTTAATCTAAAATTCCACGCTACTTTTTTTTTTTTTTTTTACATTGTGATGAGGATGTGAATTAGTAAGAATTTAGCAAGGCTTTCATGGATCGAGTACCTGCGTCAGGTGATAAGTCCTTGTTTCATGTGTTTCTAACATCTTCCGCTCCAGGTGAGCACACATTTTGCAGTTCCAAAGCAATACAATAAAAGTCTTGACAACCATGGCAGTTAGCGTCAGTTGGGTTGAAATTTCAACTCTATAGTTCAAACTATGTCTGATGTGCCGTCTGAGCTGATCAAACAAGAAGACTTATAAGCCATAAGAGGATGAACACCTTGTTGAGGTGAGCTGTGTGTGTGTGTGTGTGTGTGTGTGTGTGTGTGTGGGGAGGATCTCCATATATGAGAGTTGTATTCTACATAGAGGCGAATAAAACTCCTGTGTAAGGTCAAAAACTGTGCATGGGTAAAAAAAAAAAAAAGGCAGGAGTCAGCTTCGTACACCTAATTTCTTGGATGCAAATTTTACAAGAAGTAATCTTTCCAAAGTAAATCCCGAGAGACTGAAACCCTAAGTATGTTCAAAGATGATGCAGGATTGAAAATAGGAAATACACCAGCTGAAGATTTTGACGGGTCGAAAGACGTAAGAACTGTGAATTTGATGCATTAAAAACAACACGATTATTTCTACCCTAATCAAAGATATGAGCCAGGTCAGAAATTAAGTGTGCCACAGCCTCATCCCCTGACTGTTGGAGTAATTGCTGAGATGGACGCTGCGGGAAGCGGATGGAAAGACGAAGAGTGGAGTCATCAATGCACGAGTGGACAGGGTTAGATGTACAGCTCAGAAGGTCACTGATGAACAGAAGGAAGGGAGCTGGTGATAGGCCAGAGTCCAGAGGAATCCCACTGGAGAAGAATGGTGGCGGGTAGTAAACCTATTTCCAGTCACTTGTGTCTTAAAGTATTTGTATCAGATGGTCTAGTTGGAAGGCCAGACGAAAAAAAAACAAATGAATTAATTCGATATGCTGTTGTCGTAAGTAAGGAACAGTAAAGATGTCACAACAATCAAAATGCAATTAATTTGGAAATAACAGCTGCAATACTTGTCTGCATTTTAATCCGCCTCTTCCTTTCACTTACAGTATAATATTCCTATTGTTACCGTACTTGGTTACCTATGGACGAAAAAGTATATTCAGTTTTAAGTGTATATGAGATTTTACTCTATTCTATTACACTAGGCAGTAAAGAGCTGGACGTGAATTTACAAACCCTTACAATACATTCTCTCTCTCTCTCTCTCTCTCTCTCTCTCTCTCTCTCTCTCTCTCTCTCTCTCTCTCTCTCTCTCTCTCTTACTGTTCCGTCCTCCATAACAAAAAACACTGATCAGGAAATTTTGCGACTTGTATTTAAAGCTGCATTGTATTCCTCTTACCAATAGTTTCAGCACTGAGGCTTCGACATGTCTGGTATTTTCCAAGATGCTCTGATTCGGAGCAAATTTTGATGATTCTCTTTATATTTTATTCACCGACATATAATCGTCTGGCCTAGACAAAGTGTAGGAATTCTCATACCGAAAAACTGGTCAAATGCAGTATAACAACTGTTATTGGGTAAAAGTTGTCTTCCCTCAAGCCTGTTGATGATCATTTAAAGTATTCATAAGGTTACGCTGTTTTCCCGTTTTCCCGTTTTCTACCCCCTGGGGGTAGGGGGGTTTTTCAAGAATACGCCCCCAGTATCCCTGCTTGTCGTAAAAGGCGACTAAAAGGGTTGGCGGAGGGTTAGTGCCCCTCCCCGGAAAACAACTAACTAAAAAAACAAACAAGAAGCCTCGGACAAGGACTGACCAAACGATGACGACCCAGGACCGGACAAAGGACTTGGTAATGAGTACATGGAATGTAAGAGGAGCGAATGATGAGGTGAAAGAGAGAGAGATTGTCCAGGTGCTTGAGGGTGCGAAAGTGGATGTATGTGGAATAACTGAAACAAAATGGAGAGGAGAAAGTGTGAGAGAATGGGAGTATGGATGGGGTATATGTGCAGGAGTAGATGAGAATGAGAGGGCAAAGGAAGGAGTGTGTATAGTTGTGAGTAAAAGATGGAAGAAGAGCATAAGACAGTATGGATCAGTTGGGTCAAGGATTGTGTGGGTAAAGTTGAAAGTTGGAATACAAATGTGGGCGATTGTGTGTGTATGCGCCAACGCAAGATCGTGCTAGAAGAGTGAGAGAAGAGTTCTGGACAAATGTGGAAATGTGCATGGAAAAGTTTGGAAGGAATGAGAGAGTGTTTTTGATTGGTGATATGAATGGTAAAGTTGGTAATGTGAAGGTGGATGCAATAGTTGGTGAGTGGGGTGTGCCTGCCGAGATAGATGAGAATGGGAGTGCGTTAGTGGACATTTGTGCTGGGAAAGGGTTGGTGATAGCCAATACCCTCTTCAGGCATAAAATGATCCACAGGTATACATGGCGAGTGATGAGAAGGGTGGGTGGTGAACTGAATGAAAGGAAGGCAATGATTGATTATGTGTGTGTGGATGAAAGGATGCGAAGATGTGTAAAGGATGCAAGAGTGTATAGAGGTTGGGGGAGTGGACTTTCTGACCACTACTTGGTGGTGGCCAGAATTAGGATGCAAGTGAGATGGAGGAATAGAAGAAGGGAAAGACGAGAGGAAGGAGTAGTTGCAAGGAGAGTGGAAAGGTTACAAGAGGATGAGAAAAAGGCAGAGTATAAGAGAGAAGTGGAGGAACGATTGGGCAAATATGAATTGGAGCAGATGGGAGACGTGGAAGGTGTGTGTAAGATATTTACAGAAGAAATATGTGCAGCATGTGATGTGGTGTGTGGAAGGAAGAGAAGGCGGAGGGGGGTACAAGGAACAGCGTGGTGGACTGAAGAGGTGAAACAGGCTGTGGCACAAAAGAAGAAAGCATACAATGAATGGGTGAGAAATAGGGGCGTGGAAGAAGTTGAGAGGCGGAAGAGAGAGTTATATGTGGAAAGGAAGAGAGAGGTGAAAAGATTAGTAAGAGAGAGTAAGAAGAGAGTGGATGAGGAATTTGGAAGGAATTTGAGTGTAAAGTGGAGGGACTGTAAGAAAATGTCCTGGAAAGAGGTGAAAAGAGTAAGACAGGGTGGAAGTGAAGTTAGCAGGGGAGTGAAAGATAAAAATGGTAGATTACTAGTGGAGAAGGGAGAAAAAGTGAGCAGATGGAGAGAACACTTTAAGGAATTGTTGAACGTAGAGGATGGAAGTAATGCAAGTATAAGTGGCTGGGGAATGGCTGGGAGAAGGAGGGAGGTGAGAAGACAGGAAGAAATCAGTAGGATAGAAGTTGTGGAAGCAATGAAGAAAGTTAAATCGGGGAAAGCCCCAGGAATTGATCGAGTGTGTGGTGAAATGCTGAAGCATGGGGGAGAGATAGTAGTAGAATGGATGTGGAAGATGTGCAGATTGGCCTGAGAGGAAGGTAGAGTCCCGGAGGATTGGAAGTCAGGTATAATTATTCCCTTGTACAAAGGAAAAAGGGAAAAAGAAGTGTGTGGTAATCATAGGGGCATTTGTCTTCTTAGTATAATAGGAAGAGTGTATGGTAGGATACTTATAGACAGAGTTTGAGAAAGAACAGAGAAATTAGTTGGAGAAGAACAGGGAGGCTTTAGGAAGGGAAGAGGTTGTGTAGATCAGATATTCATTCTTAGATCTTTAGTGGAAAAGTTTCTAGAGAAGGGAAAGAAGTTGTATGCAGCTCTCATGGATTTGGAGAAAGCATATGACAGGGTGGATAGACAAGGATTGTGGAAAGTGTTAAGAATATATGGAGTAGATGGGAATTTGGTGAATGCTGTGAAGAGTATGTACGATGGTGCGAAGGCTGCAGTGCATGTGGATGGTGAACTAAGTGAATTTTTCTCTTTGAAAGTTGGTTTGAAACAAGGATGTGTCATGTCTCCATGGTTGTTCAATCTGTACATGGATGGGGTAATAAAAGAGGTACAAGGTTGGGTAGTGGATGTTGGAGTGGCCCTGGTGAGAGAGGATAGTGTTTGGAAACTCCCTGTACTGTTGTTTGCAGATGATACTGTGTTGTTGAGTGAAGACGAAGGGGAGCTGCAAGGCTTGGTGGATGAGTTTGAGAGAGTGTGTAAGAAACGGAACCTAAAGGTGAATGTAGGGAAGAGTAAAGTGATGGTCTTTGAGAGAGGTGAAGTTAGTGAATGTACAGCGAGGTTAGATGGTGAGGAATTGGAAAATGTGAGTACGTTTAAGTATTTGGGTAGTGTGATGAGTAAGGATGGAGGTTTGGAGGGTGAAGTGCTTGAAAGGGTACAGCAGGGAAGAAAGGTTGCTGGTTCCTTGAAAGCAGTGATAAGAAACAGGGAAGTGAGCATGGAAGTGAAAAAGTTACTACATGACAGTATTGTGATACCAACTCTAACGTACGGAAGTGAAGCTTGGACATTGTTGGAAGGACACAAGTCAAGAGTGAGAGCAGTGGAAATGAGTTATTTAAGAGGAGCCTGTGGAGTCACGTGGAGAGACAGGCTGACGAATGAGGATATAAAGGAGCGTTGTGGTGTGGATGTGGATGTGATAGGAAGCGTTATGAGGAACACACTGAGGTGGTTTGGCCATGTGGAGAGGATGGAGGGCGAAAGACTGACGAAGAGAGGGTATGTGAGTGAGGTGGAGGGGGGAAGAGGGAGGGGGAGGCCGAGGATGAGATGGAGGGATGGGGTGGAGAGGTATATGAGAGAGGGGGGTGTGAGTTGGGAGCAGGGCAGTGAAATGGCGGGGGACAGGGCGACTTGGAGGCGATTTGTTTGTGGCCACCCCAAACGGGATTGAGGCGTCTGGCAATAGATAGATAGATAGATAGATATTATTCGTTAATGTTGTAGCTGAAGTGGTTTTCTTAACATTAGTGTCAGATATGAATTGTTTATTAAAGCTTCATTTTTCCCAGTCTTAAGTTGGTTAGCAATGGTTGTTGTTACCATACTAGATTTAGACTTCGAAAAGTTTTTCTAACTGTCCCCGAGCAATAGTGTTGAAATTTCAAGTAGTTCTGCTTGAGGTTTTCCTAGTATCATAACTAACCCATTACTACGGACAAAACTGAAATACACAAGTATTTTGACATTTAAGATTTTTAATGTTTGTTTTCCAATACATTTTCACAAATAAGATTTCATTTTGTAAAGATACAAGGAAAAGTATATACGGCATCACAGACCGAAAACTTCTGGAAACTTTGCAATCACTTCTTTGGGCGGCTGTAGTACGTAGTATAAACAAATCCTACTTCCTATGGAGGCAGTACATGAACTTAGTCTTCAGTCACCTTGTGAGGATCGAACCTGTAGAAAAGCCGTCAGTCCGACTTGGGCGTTCCAGCCACTAAACTACACGACGCAACGTCCTGAGGTACGCACTACAGTATACTGAGCACACATGTAGATAATTCCCGTAGTGTTCATTCATTTTGATTATCCCCGCCGTTTCCCTACATCATCCTGCTTCACGCCTTTATTTTTTCTTTAACCACTGCCACACATCCATAGTAATTCCGTCTAACTCCACTAACCCTACCCTTGTTTCCGTATCACTTTGCAGACTTTTAACCAACTTACCTGACCTCTTTTTTGTGTGTGTGTGCGTGTCTTATCTTTACTCGTACTCACTCGTCCCTACCACACCCAGTGGTACGTCCACATTAATGTGGCGGGGATTAATGTCCTTTTGTAGTCTTCCCGCAGTTCAACGATGGAGCAAGACAGTTCTATAGCTTTGCATCTCCATAGCACCTCCTCGTGAATAGCACTATGTTACAACTCTGCATTCTTTATATGGAGAATAGAGTTTCGAGCCAACTAAAAGTGGACAGAGTGTATTTATCATTATTACTCTCCTTTTCTTATATCACAAAACTTAATATTTTAACATATACAGTACCCGGCCGCTGCGTAATTCTGCCTGGCTGTCAACCAGTCAAACTTTGCGTCACCTAATGTTTGACACATCGGCTTTATCTCGCCTCTCGCGGTGTTGTTCTTGTTGGCCTTCTTATCCCGAAACTCTATCTTGTCTGACATTATCTGTTTATATTCCTCGCTTATGTCAGCTTTGTCATCTCGCATCTTGTTACCGTCTAGCTCTATCCTATAGCAATTCATCCTTGTATACAGGAATTTCATCCATGTCTCACATAAGTCTGCCTTTACCTCTCTCTTCAACTCTTCCTTTCTCTCCCCTTCCTAAACAATCAAATATTTTAGTCTTCGTCCTTTCCCCACCTAACAATACTATATTAAAGGACGAACAGTTGATACGAGATTTGGGAAGCCTCGGAAATGCCGATACTAAATTGAAACGGATATTTAAGTTGCTCTGGAAAACTTAAACAGTCATTCGAGCGCCTTCCTAAGTCAGCGTTCTGTTCCACAGTCTTTGTTAGATATAGTTGTTCCCATACATTTCAGAAGGTGTAAGTACATGGCTATAAATTTCACCTGGAGACAACCACCCATTCTACACTTCATCCTCCCGACCCTTATAATTCTTCCTCCCATAACCGCAAAGTTTTTTTTTTTCCAACTTTTCTCAGCTCACACAATAGTGCTCTAACTGACTTGGATGTAAACCGACGAAGGTGGGTCGTATTTTAGGGGAAGACTGGGACTTAAGCAAATACAGAGTTTTTGTGTTAACTGCCATCTCGTAGTCGATAGGTATTCATTCTAATTCTTATTCTCCCTCCATCGCGCACCTCCAGCACACACACACTGTTGCATGTTCCATAATACTGGTGCGTATTCTAAGTGGCATAGGAGATTTTGTACCATACCTTCCTCAGCAGGTATTTACCACCGTACATCGTTTTATCCTTATGTTCCTTACGAAACAAAGAAAGTTGACACAAAAAATATATTAAGTTAAAGATCGCCACTTTTGAATTCATGGAAAATTTTTGAGCGGGCAACTTTACTAGTGTTGTAATTTTTAAGCTTTGCAACGATGTGCGTAGATACGTCATAGCATACATAATCTCTGAGGGAACACAGTTGTGGTACTCAACTCGACATGGTGGTGTATTGTGAGAAAAGACACTTTTTCTCAGGGATAATTATGATTTTTTTTCTTTTATCTTGCATTGTAATATTCATTCTTGTTTGGATTAAGTGCGTAGTAGATGAGTAAATTATAAAATCATATACAAATAACCATTTTATAACTTAAATTCAAAAGATTTTATAAATCAAAGTCCCAGGGTATGATGGGTTCGAGTCTGGGGGAGGCAAAGAGAGAGAGAAAGAGAGAGAGAGAGAGGGGGGGGGGGACGGAATGGGGTTTATGGTGATGAGGTAGGGGTGAGAAAGGGATGAGGAATGGTTAGGGGAGGAGTACTGGTGGAGGAAGGTAATGAGTCGGGGGTGAGGGAGGAATGGGGGAGAATGGCGGCTGAGTAGGGATGAGGAAGAACTGAGAGATGGGCTTTGTAGTGGAAGGGCCTGTGGAGCTGAACTGAACGAGGGAGGGAGGGAAGGAGAGTGAGGGAGAGTTGGGAAGGAGGATATTTGGCTGCAGGGGGGAAATGGGTGGTGAGCTAGGAGAGAGAGAGAAAGGGGTTATAATAAACTATGGATATTGTGGGAGGGGCGCGGGACAGAGAGAGGGGAAGGGAGCGGGGCAAGAGATAAAACTACATGGTATACCTGTTCATAAAGTTTCATGTGAGGCAGGGTGGGATTACCAAGGAAGTGAAACTTGCAAGATGGTGGCTGTGGTCAGAGGTGGGAATTGGTAAGGGGCAAGGGTGTGGTGTGCGGATAAAAAATTGGCTATTGCGTGCTGTTTTCTTTCCTGTTGAAGATCCTTAACACCTTTAAGCTCAGTTCATAACCAAATGTATTAAGAGTGGAGGTTTGATTTGACTAAACCTTACAACTGAAACCTACCATGTCACAATCCTTGAAGCTGATCGGTTGTTAGAATGTCGTGAATCTGGGCAATAGAAAGCTCTTACTAACAAGCATTGATAAGGGTGAGTGAAGATCCAAGCCAGATATATAATAATGAACGTGTGAAACATTGATATTTGAGGAGACTCAGAAATATTACAGTAGTACATTCCCGTCCACAAGTTTCCGGGTCTGTCATCATTATATCACAGTTTCTTGGTTGTTTTTCAGTATAGTTGTTGGTGTAATGCATGGTTGTATTAGCAAAGGAAAGTAATTTTGCATCCTGTTCTCTCACCCATAAGAACGCAGTGCCAGAGTACTGTGGTCTACAGTGTACCCGTCTCTGCTCAAGCATTAACGTTTCTTATCCCAAATGCACAGTGGCTTTTGAAATGCTAACTGTGGATTTTAATGAAACTTACCTAATTTTTCATTTTATCCTATACTGCAACAGAATGTACTGTACTATCAGTACAACATTTTAATGTCATACCGTGTCTGTACTTGAATCTTTTTTTCAGTTTAATGGATTGGCCAACTATGTTTATTTGCACTAAAAAGCTTGTGTTAAATTCGGGATATTATTGACAAAATCCTATGCCATTGTTGTTCTTTGCGCATTATGCTTATATAGTAGAGTGTGGCGTAATAATCCACTTCCACAATTCATACATACCAAACGCCTAACCCTGCACTATTGTATGCATCACACATGTAAATTCCTGCATCCTATTACATGCACCACTCAGCCAGCAGTATTCACGTGGTCAGGGACACCGCATTGTCGCCCACCTGTAGTCGACGCGGGAAGATCACAGGTGTGCAGCCAATCACGCACCAGGTGTTACAGCGTCCCACTATGACTCAGCTGCTGCGCTGACCTATGAAGTAGCAGTCCCTGACATCGTGACCCCACTTGACCAATGAGCTGCCGCGTGCCTCACCTTAGCCAATCACCGGGCCTTCCAGGCATGCTAAGACCGGCAGGCCCTGCTGCAGCCTGTCATAAAAGTGGCCTGCCCGGGTCCCCCGTTCTTCTCTCTAGCTCCAGACACCGACACACACACACACACACACATACACACCTGCATCCCGTAGAGCTGCCATGTCACACTCAAGCACTCACACATATACGCATGGTCATGCTAACTCACACTGCCTTGCTCACACACTAGTGCCTCACATATTAGTGTTTCATTCTTGCCACAGTACGGAAATAATAACAAGTTGGTCCCTGTATTATCATGGAGTTGTTATCATTGTACAATTTAACTAGTAATATAATTCCCCTCTGCCTCACATCCGACTTTAATATTCCTCCTACAATCCTAAGTTAATTAAGTCATAGACTACACTACACTGGTGACCCAAGGAGTGAGCTTACGATGGAATACATAATCCAGCAACATCTCCCCATATTTTCTTATGACATAAACACGTGGTTTATACACATTGATGCCACATGGCCCAAAGACACTACTGACGACACAAAATACACTACAGTTGAAGAGTCACACTATCGTGACCATGACATAGGATACAAAAACCCACACTGGCAGAAGAAAAAAAATGTATTCCAAACAGTTTCGGTGGTAGCTGTCTCCCGCTTCAGTGGATCGACAGACCAAGAGTGGTACATACAAATGCTGAGAAGCTGCTTATATGCAGGGTGAGGACATGTTTTCCCAACCACATTTGATGTGACCTCACCAGACTCTCCCTCTACTCTGTCCACGACCTGAGTGAGGGATTACAAGGGGGGACGAGGACCTTGCTACTGATCCTCTCATCACTGGATCTAATTTATACATTCCTTCACTATGGTTAAAATTATTATATCTCTCTATACATACAGCTTCCACTATCCTACGTTTCTTATAGTTACTACATTTGTACAATGTGTGGCTAGAATTCGAGTCGATTCTATGGTCGTTTTCTGAAGAGTGAGCATACACTGCATTATTTATGTTACCTATCATACAAGCATACTTGTGTTCTTTAATGCGAGTGTCCAAATCCCTTCCAGTTTCACCAATATAAACCAAATTGCAGTCTCTACATGGAATCTTGTATACCCCTGCAGTTTCTTTAATGGGATTATTCTTTACTAACATTGATCTTAAGGTGGAAGAATATCTAAATGCAATGTTTACATCCAAGTCATAACACACTGACTTGACACATACGGAACTGTGATGTATGGCTTATTTTGTTGACTTTTTGATGTTGGTCTAGGTACAAAAAAGGCTTTTCTGGCTTTAACCCCTTAACCGCGGGGCGTCACTTCCATGACGCTTGGGTGCAAGGGATCATACCGCGGGATGTCACTTTTGTGATTCTGTGTTATTTTGAATTCGCCCGGGCTTTCAAATGGTGGCTTGTATCATCTATCAGTACTGCCAATGTCCAACACTAGTCAGCACTCCTAATCTCATCTGTACTCCCATCCATTGTTGACAATTTAGCCATGTCTCCCCGTTCTTGACTCCCCTCCCTACCTCCCCTCCATTACCCTCTCCTCTCATCCGTCCGGCCGTGCTATGCTAAGGAAATCTTCCCTGGAGTTTTCAACTGATTTTATCCATTGAAATAAGCCCTATGCCCTATTCTTATACCAAATAATATATACAAAAAAGAAATAAGGTAAGTGATAGTGCCATACACCTGGAATTGGCTAATTATCACCTGACAAAACCTCACGTGCACTCGTTCGCCAATTTTCGCTGTTTATTTCTCCTTGAAATATGCCGTATAATCTATTCTCGTAATAAAAATATATATAAGAAAGGAAGGGAAAAGCTTAAATGATGTTTACATTCACCTGGAACTACCTAATTTATTATGAATTGTCTAGATTTCCTGCCAATCATTTCATAGCGTATATATTAGCAGCTGTCACCACGCTGATATGGCAGCAATGCACTCCCCCTAGGCCACCACACTGTATTCAGTTTACTGTCGTCTTTCAAGGTGAAACCACGTTGGATTCGCACCTGTCCAATTCTGCCGCTTTTTAGCCCCATGCAAAGGGCCCTGTGACCTCTACCCCCTGCTAAACCTCGTGTGGAAAGGGGTAAAGGGTTAAGTGCCTCTGTGGAACGTCAACTGGCTAATTTGTCAATGAAAATGATAGATAGTGACTACGATCTTTCTGGTGAGTAAAACAGAGCAAGTGGAAACGTAAATAATGTGCAAATAATGTGTAAACAGCAAGTGAAAGCAATGAATGTAAATATAAGTGAACAGTGGAAAATAGTTTAATAAGTTACTGCAAGTGACAGTGCATAACAGTGTAAATAAAATAGAAATGTAAATAACATAAATAATATAGAGAATGTAAATAGAAATGTAAATGAATAGCAATATAAGAATACGAGTATATATACTACGAGTAATGAAAGTGAAAGTTTCACTCTAGCATGTATGAATACTATGAGTTATGAAAGTGGAAGTGAAAGTGACAGATTCACTCTCTATGCTAGTATACAGGACGAGAAAGTGAATGCTACATATTTTACTGAAAGGGAAATTGAATGCCTACAGTGGCAATAAACTACTATTACTGAAGGAAATTTATGGATAGACTGTAGATATATATAAGAGTTATATAGTAATAGAAATATAAAGTGTGAGTGTTTTTATGAATAATAAATGATAGAACACAAGCAGCGAACGAACGCAAGTGGGAAGGTCATACGCGCTCGTAATTTTCATTGCTTTCACAGTGTTTTTTTATTTTGGAGTATAGATTCCAAACAATCTGAGAATCATAGAGTAGTGTTTCTAGTGATAATATCAGGCTGTGGTAATCATATTACGGGTTGTCGGGAAGTGTAAAGTGGAGACTTTGTTACCCAACTTCAGAGGTCTCCACAAGCCCTGCGGTACTAGACGAAGGCTCAACAAACATCCCAGGAGAAAGCTGAAGGTATGTGCCATATGCATATGTAATTTTAATATTCTAGGACTAATAACTGATTTTGGGCAAATATTTTTATAGAGTCTGTCGGAGCGCAAATATGCCCGCGAGACACGCAAGTCAAGCAAAAACAACCCCGCAGTTTAGGGGTTAAAATACACTTGCCTTATAAACCACCTGGGATATTGTAGATCTAAAAATATTGTCCATATCTTAGCGTTCTCCGTATCCAGATGTTGGGAACTACGAATTCTGAGTGCTCTAAGGAACATAGAAGAAATAACTGACATTTTAGTGGAACTGTGGTGATGTGAATAATAACGTATATACAAATTGCACTGGGTTGGTTTCCTGTATACAGAAAAGCTAAATGTCCCAAGTTCATCCCTGTGTACATCTAAAAATGGAAGGGACCCATTATTTTCCCATTCAACTTTAAATTTAATTGAGGGAACCAATGCATTTAAATTTGTAAGAAAATCGTGAAAGTCAGCGTATATGTCTGGCCAAAATGAAAACACATCGTCAACATACCTATACCAAATTAAATTTTGAGGAGATATGGTGGTAAGAAGGTTGGATTAAAAATACTCCATGTACAGGTTACTAAGAATGGGAGAGAGGGGGGAGTCCATACCCATGCCAAGCTTTTGGATGAAAAACTGATCACCAAAAGAAAATGCATTACACCCTACACACAGCCTAATAAGTTGGAGAAAGACATCATGTGGCATGCTGAGATCAGTGTTACAATTAGGTAATTTTTCTTCCAAGAAACTAATTACATCTTTAATAGGGAATTTAGTGAAAAGCGAATCTACACCAAAACTAACCAATCTGCCACTGGAGAAACTGAGAGACTTACTCTTATTAATAAAATCAGTAGAGTTTTGGACATGAGATTTAGAGAATGTGCTAACCAGTGGTGCTGCTTTGTTAGCTAGAAAATTTGAAAGTTTGTAAGTGAATGAGCCACACTGTGAGATGATAGGACAGAGGGGAATTTGTGGTTTATGGGTCTTTGGTAAACCATAATTGTAAGGTAATTTTTGGATTAATTTGAGTGAGCTTACCTGCATCAGTGTTTGGCACATCCTTTCAAAGGCTTTCGACTTTCTTATTAAAGTCTGTAGATAACCTCTTGAGAGGGGATGACACAAGTTTTTCGTAAGTAGTGGCATCACTTAACAGGTGGTTCATCTTTTTCACATAATCAGATTTATCTAAAATGACCACAGAGTTACTTTAGTCCGCTCTTGTAATAAGAAGAGAATCATTTTTCTTGAGACTTTCAAGGGCCAAACGAAAATGTCGTTGTATGGAGTCATGAGAGTTGAAATTTCCTATGAAACTGCCAAGTGATTTATTTCAAGCAATATGTGAAACAGCTGAGAAGAAATGTAACAAGGAAACTAATTTCACACGTATCCGATTGCAAGAAAAACTTAGTGATTTGTGTAACCGAAGTCCGTGGAGCATGTGTATGTTACCGAATTCCATCTTAAATCTTTCTACGTATGTACTGCGTCGTGTAGAGGAGCAAGTGTTAAATTTATGTTTGTCCTTTGCCTTGAAACCATGAAATGATGCAGCACTTGATTTTGTTTTTTCTACCTTAACAGCAAGCTGGACATCCCTTGCCTTACTGGTTTAATAACTAGCAGTTTCATAGGAAATTTCAGCTCTAACGACTCCATACCACGGCATTTTCTTTTGGCCCTTGAAAGTCTCAAGAAAATTATTCTGTTCTTATTACAAGAGCTGACTAAAGTAACTCTGTTGTCATTTTAGATAAACCTGATTATGTGGAAAGGATGAACCACCTGTTGAGTGATGCCACTACTTGCGAAAAACTTGTCATCCCCTCTCAAGAGGTTATCTACAGACTTTAATAGGAAAGTCGAAAGCCTTTGAAAGGATGTGCCAAACATTGATGCAGGTAAGTTCATTCAAATTAATCCAAAATTACCTTAAGTTTATGGATTACTAAAGACCCCTAAACCACAAATTCCCCTCCATCCTATCATCTCACAGTGTGGCTCATTCACTTACAAACTTTCAAAATTTCTAACAAACAAATTAGCACCATTGGTTGGCACATTCTCTAAATCCCATGTCCAAAACTCTACTGATATTATTAATAAGATTAAGTCACTCAGTTTCTCCAGTGGCAGGTTGGTTAGTTTTGATGTAGATTCGCTTTTTACTAAAGTCACTATTGAAGATGTAATTAGTTTCTTGGAAGAAAAATCACCTAATTGTAACATTGACCTCGGCATGCCACACAATGTCTTTCTCCAACTTATTAGGTTGTGTGGAGTGTGTAATGCATTTTCTTTTGGTGATCAGTTTCTCATGCAAAAGTTTGGTATCGGTATGGGCTCGCCCCTCTCTCCGATTCTTAGTAACCTGTACATGGAATATTTTGAATCCAACCTTCTTACCACCATATCTCCTCAAAATTTAATTTGGTATAGGTATGTTGATGATGTGTTTTCATTTTGGCCAGACATATACGCTGACTTTCACGATTTTCTTACAAATTTAAATGCATTGGTTCCCTCAATTAAATTTAAAGTTGAATGGGAAAATAATGGGTCCCTTCCATTTTTAGATGTACACAGGGATGAACTTGGGACATTTAGCTTTTCTGTATACAGGAAACCAACCCAGTGCAATTTGTATATACATTATTGTTCATATCACCACAGTTCCACTATAATGTCAGTTAAGTCTTCTATGTTAGCACTCAGAATTAGTAGTCCTCAACATCTGCATACGGAAAACACTAAGATATGGAAAATATTTTGATCTAAAATATCCCCGTTGGTATATAAGGCAAACGTATTTTAAAGCCAGAAAAGCCTTTTTTGTACCTAGACCAACATCACAAAGTCAACAAAATAAGCCATACATCACAGTTCCATATGTGCCAAATCTTAGCTTGGTGAAGTCAGTGAGTCATGATTTGGATGTAAACATTGCATTTAGATATACCTCCACCTCAAGATCAATGTTAATAAAGAAAAAAACCATTAGCAAAGAAACTGCAGGGGTATACAAAATTCCATGTAGAGACTGCGATTTGGTTTATATTGGTGAAGCTGGAAAGGATTTGGACACTTGCATTAAGGAACACAAGTATGCTTGTAAGATAGGCAACATAAATAACGCAGTGTATGTTCACTCTTCAGAAAACGACCATAGAATCGACTGGAATTCTAGCCAAATATTGTACAAATGTAGTATCTATAAGAAACGTAGGCTAGTGGAAGCTGTATGTATAGAGATATAGTAGTTTTAACCATAGTGAAGGAATGTATAAATTAGATCCAGTGATGAGAGGATTAGTGGCAAGGTCCTTTCCGCCCCTTGTAATCCCTCACTCAGGTCGTGGACAGAGTAGAGGGAGAGTCTGGTGAGGTCACATCAAATGTGGTTGGGAAAACGTGTCCTCACCCTGCATATAAGCAGCTTCTCAGCATTTGTATGTACCACTCTTGGTCTGTAGATCCACTGAAGTGGGCAACAGCTGTCGCCGAAACTGTTTGGAATGCATCTTTTTTTGTTTGCCAATGTGGGTTTTTGTATCCCATATACTACCATTGTTAAAGCACAACCTACTCAAGTGGCAGCTCTCGTGCAGGATGTGCTATTGTCACCCCCAACCTAGGGAAGTACACAGCACTGAGAAACAGTCTCCTGAGGGTGTTGGGGAAATCAAAACAGGCCCTGCTTATGGAGCTGGACAACATTCAGCCAACAGACCAACGCCCCTCAGCACTGTGTGCCCAGATCCAAGCCACACTACGTAACAGCTGCGGGGGCGACACTATCTGACGATCTCCTGCAGCACCGCCTTCTGCAGCTCATGCCGCCAGAATCCTGCTTGCACCTGGCTTCTCTCGGCGCAGATGCTACCCTTCAAGACTTCCTCATAAAAGCAAACACACTTTATGAAATGCAACAGCATTACTCCAGTACCAAAGTAAGTGCAATTCCTATAAACAATCCCACACCCAACAGTGTAGTGATCAATCCTAGTGCAACCCCCAGTGTTAATAATGTGTCTAACAGAGACAAGCAATTCTCGGATATTGTGCTCTGCTCAGTAAGTTAACAGATAAAGTTGGCCAGATAGAACAATCCATACTTGTTCTGAATAACAACTCCCCCAGTGCATCAAACCATCCACCAGTGTGTTCACCCAATAACAATTCCCCCAGTGCATCCATCCCTCCACCAGTGTGTCCACCCAATAACAACGTCCCCAGTGCGCCATCAACAGAGTTCCCCAGTGATTCCCTTTCCCCCCAGCACAATTCCACCAGTGCCCCCGTAGGGTCATATACCAAACCGAACACTGTACAACCTAGGCAACAGGGATACACCCCATGTATGTATCATACACAGTTAAGTCAGGTGGCCCATTGCTGCAATCCCCCCTGTATCTTTTCGGGAACACCTCCGGTGGGAGACCAAGGCAGTAACATCTCCCACAAAAGTGAGTCACGAACAGGCCAACCATGCTCCACATTCCCCCCACAAACTGTCAGGTACTCAGGCCTTGCTGTGGGTTGAGGATGCCACCACTGCCACAAGGTACCTAACAGACACAGGGGCTGCATTTAGTATCATACCCCCAAGCCCCCATCACATACACCACCATCAATCTGCCTTTAACCTTGTGGCGGCCAACGGTTCACCTATCACCACATACGGTACTGGGCCCCGGCAGGTGGTTTTCTCCCACACCCTGTCATTCACATGGCCTTTCGTGATAGCAGATGTTGAGCAACCCATCCTCAGAGTCGACTTCCTGGAGGCATGCGATTTGGTGGTGGACACCAGGCGCCACCATTTGTATCACAGACCATCTAACTCTCTTAATCAAGCCTCGAAGTGTGCAGCCAGCCCTGTCCTTATCACCCATCTCTGAAGTGATTCTTCCTATGATGCCATTTTCCGCCAATTTCCCCTCCTAACTTCACCGACTCCTCAACAGGGGCAGACTGACCACGGTGTGCAGCACTGTATAGTTACCTCAGGACCGCCATGTTTCGCCTGCCCATGCTGCTTGCCTCCTGAAAGACGACAGGCAGCATAGCAGGAGTTTCAGATCATATTGCAGGAGGGCATAATAAGGACGTCATCCAATTCCTGGGCCTCACCACTGCACATGGTTCTGAAGGTACAGGAGGGTGAGTGGAGAGCATGTGGGGGTTACAGGGCCCTTATTGTAATGACCACCCATGATCACTACCCCATTCCCCACATCCAGGACTTCCACCACCAACTGCACGGGATGACTATCATCTCCAAAATAGATCTGGTATGGGCCTTTCACCAGATCCCAGTCCCCCCCCCCCAGGACATCCCTAAAACAGCTGTCACCACCCCGTTTGGACTGTTTGAATATACCAAAATGAACTTTGGGTTACGGAATGCAGCACAAACATTCCAAAGGTATATGGACCAGGTGGTTAGGGGCCTAGACAACGTCCTCGTCTACATCGACGACATCCTCATCGCCTCCCCGTCGCACAGTGAGCATGAGCATCATCTTCTAGACCTGTTCAGCCGGCTGCAGGAACACGACCTTCGCATCTGGTGAAATGCATCCTAGGTGTGGAGCAACTGGACTTTCTCAGGCATAGAGTCTCAGCCACTAGCATCATGCCCCTTCCCCAGAAAATGCTGGCCATCCGGGATTTCCCACGTCCAGCAACACCACACAAACTCCAGGAATGCCTTGGGATGGTCAGCTATTACCACCGCTTCTTCCACCAAGTGGCCTCCACCTTAGCTCCACTCAATGATCTCCTGAAGGGCACAATGAGAAACTCATCTAAACCACTCGATTGGACTCCACAGGAGATCCAAGCTTTCGACACTGTGAAAGACAACATCGTTAGTGCCCCCTGCCTCACCTACCCTGCCCCCATGTCCCTTGTCGCAGATGCCTCCTTGGACGCAGTGGGCACTGTTCTTCAGCAGGAGGCTGAGGGAGTTACTGCACCCATCATGTTCTTCAGCCAGCGTCTCACTCCAGCGCAGTGCAAATACAGTGCATTTGACAGGGAGTACTGGCAATACATGAACAGATCAGACACTTCAGGCACTTCTTGGAGGGCAGGGATTTCAGGGTCCTTACTGATCACAAACCACTTACATTCACCATGGCCCAGAGAGGTGAGCATTGGTCCCCACGGGTGGCACGGCAGCTGGCTTTTATCTCTGAGTTCACCACGGACATAAAACATCAAAGGTGAACAGAACATGGTGGCTGACGCTTTTTCCCGGGTAGTGGGGATGGTGGTCCCACCTCCCCATCCACTAAGCCATGCTGCCCTGGCCCTTGCTCAAATGACAGACCAGGAATTACCTACGCTGCTCGAGGATTCAACCACACTTCAGTTTCAGCAATTCGACATTCCAGACTCCCCCCATAAGCTGTGGTGTGACATATCCTGCGGAGTAGCTCTCCCCTTCATACCCAATGCATGTTGGCATCAGATTTTCCGACATTACCACGACATGTCACACCCAGGTATAAGCAGCACACATAGCCTCCTTAGCCGCCGCGTGGTGTGCCCTGGCATGCGCAGAGATGTGACACAGTGGGTAAGGATGTGTGCACACTGTCAATCGGCCAAGGTGCACCATCACATTAAGACCCCATTGGCGAGCTTACCCATTCCCACCACTCGTTTCCACACGGTCCACCTTGACATCGTTGGCCCTCTCCCAGAATCCAGGGGGAACAGGTTCATTCTCACCTGTATCAACAGGGCTTCAAGGTGGGCAGAAGAGACACTGATGATGGATGCTACGGCTGAGAGAGTGGCGTCCATTTCCTGTCATCCTGGGTGGCTTGTTTCGGCGCCCCACACACCATAATCACTGACCAAAGCATCCAGTTCAAATCAAAGGCCTGGTCTTTCTAGGTACTATGCACCACCTTACATCAGCCTAACACCTGCAGTCCAATGGAATGGTGGAAGTGCTCCACCGGCGCTTAACCCGCTGCGTCCCCGAGACGTGAATTCACGTCCTCACATGATGTGCACTCATATCCTGGAGACGTGAATTAATGCAGCAACATTGCAAGGTCCCTAATATGCACAATTTTCAATTTTCGCGAGTGATTTCACGAGTGATTTTTGGCACGTATACATGGGACACCTTCCTCTATTCCTCTACAAGATGCCAAGCAGGGACATTGCCTTACACCGTATAACCTCTCCTCCCCCCCCTGCACGCCATTGTCTCGGCAATTCACCTGTTACCAGTGACCTGGCCAATAAAGACATTCAGGGCCAGAGTGATTCCCCAATCGATGACAATGTGGAGGACAAAGTTTACATAGCATTAGAGGAAGAAACAGTCATAAAAGATGATCAGGTAATGTGGGAAAAAAAAGGTCATGAATGGTGATGAGTTAGTGAGTGAAACAATGCTTATAATGCCTATATTATTGTTTGAAAACCAATATACTCTTGTACTACATATAAATTCGTACCAAGTAAATAAATAGATACTGTTTATGAGTGGATAAAATAATTACCCTCCCATAGAACTCATTTTCTTTGGTGCCAGCCTGTTAGAAAACCCAGTCACGTAAGGAAGTGCTCGTACCTAGATCGAGTATTTTAAACCTCAGGTGAGCGATTTATCTATGAATTTTCGATGTTTCTCACCAAAAGCGGATGTTTGAGCCCCCCCCAAAAAAAGGTCCAAAAATGACGGGACAGGGACGTACCACTGCCCAGAAAACGTCGGGATGGGGCGGGTTAAAGGAGGCACTGCGAGCTCTTCCACATCATGTCAACTAGGTGCCCACTCTTCCCATAATCCTCCTCAACCTCAGAACCACAGAAAAGGAGGATATCGGGAACTCTCCAGCTAAGCTGACATATGGGGAGGACTTGCAGCCTCCAGGCCAGTTTGCCCCACAGCAGGATGCAATGCCAGCACTAACATTCCTCCCAGCTCTTCAACAAGCTATGCGGAGATTTCATCCCACACCCCACACCCACATCCCCAGCAGCCCACTTATTTGCCTTGGCAATGGCAAACCACTGGGCATATCCTCATCAAGCGAGGCCAGCACCAGTCACCCCTTCAAACACCTTATGAAGACCCCTACCCAGTCACTGCCAGAAGAGACACATTAGTTGCTGTAGACAGGGAGGGCAAACAGTACACGGTGTCAGCCGAGAGAATCATACCAGCTAACATGCCCTCAACACCACACATTGCTACCATACAACATCCTCCCCCTCCACCACATCCCCACTCTCCCCACCCACCATGACTTACCCCCCACCCCAGATTCCCTTTGTTAATTGTTACCTTCCTTTACCACCATTACCCAAACCCTCTACTCGGTTGACTTCCTCCACCACATCTCCACCCCCCTACCCACCAAGACTTGTTGCCCACCCCAGATTCCCTTTGTTAATTGCTACCTCCCCTTTACCACCATTACCCAGATCCTCTAGTCTGCTGGCTTCCACCACCACTTCCTCCCTGCCACCCTCCTCCCACCCCCACCCTCCTCTTCCAACCTCATTCCCACAGCCACATGCACCTCATCCCTCCCTTCCAACATGACACAGCCTATTTCCACGTCACAGACCTTACCAGTCATAGCTGCAACTGCAACATGCCCACATTCCACTCAGACTAACACCACAACCTCCTACACTTACACTCGAGCTGGCCAACTCATTAGACCGCCCAAATATTTCCAATACCCAACATAGATCACCCTCAATTACACTGCCATATAATGTACCTCTGTGTTGTATGTTTGTAAATAATTTATAAGCTGCCTATGTAATGTACATACTCCCAGTTTTGTAATAACTTGAATTACAGTACATGTCAGTATTAATTTTTTTTTCATTGTTTTATTATTATTATTATTATTTTTATTTTATTTTTGTTTTTTTGAGGGGAGGGGGGAATACTGTGGCATAAAAATCCACCTCCACAATTCATACATACCACACACCTATCCTTGCACTATTGTATGCATCACACATGTATCCCTGCATCATATTACATGCACCATGCGGCCAGCAGTATACACGTGGTCAGGGACACCACATTGTCGCCTGCCTGTAGTCGGCGCGGGAAGATCACAGGTGTGCAGCCAATCACGCACCAGGTGGTACCGCGTCCCACTATGACTCAGTTGCTGTGCTGAGCTATGAAGTAGCAGTCCCTGACATCATGACCCCACCTGACCAATGAGCTGCCGCGTGCCTCACCTTAGCCAATCACCGGGCCTTCTAGGGACGCTAATACCAGCATGCCCTGCTGCAGCCTGTCATAAAAGTGGCCTGCTTGAGTCCCTCGTTCTTCTCTCTAGCTCCAGACTCTGACACACACACACACACCTGCATCTTGTAGAGCTGACACGTCACACTCAAGCACTCACACATTCACGCACGGTCACGCTAACTCACACTCCCTTGCTCACACAGTAGCACCTCACATATTAGTGTTTCATTCTCGCCACAGTACGGAAATAATAACAAGTTTGTCCCTGTATTATCACGGAATTGTTATCATTGTACAATTTAATTAGTAATATAATTCCCCTCTGCCTCACACCAGACTTTAATATTCCTCCTACCATCGTAAGATAACCAAGTAAGAGACTATACTACAAGAATATGCGGCCATTAAACCATTCTCTTAATGCCTCACCAGGCCTTGTGACCACACCTGGTCCAATGGAACCTTGTTTATTTCACTAGTAGTAGTGTCAAGACGTCGTAGGTAACAGTCAAAGGCCTAGGTTTTAATGGAGGCCTGATCATCGTAACAACAGATTTGTTCCACCTCTTGCTCCAGATTTTGTTGCGTCACCATGGTCAGTTAATCTGTTGCCACTGGAACCTTGTTGTCATGCAACTTGTCACAGACAGTTAGAAGAGGGAGTTAAATTCATACTTTGTTGACGCATGGCGAATCTGTGAGGGAAAATCCCTTCTAATGATTCCTAACAGTGAATCAGCGTAACTGATTCCACATAACGAATACATATTTACTGATCACTAGTTTACTAAAGATTCAGTGGCACGGCAAGGTGGTGCTCCCACGAGAATTGTAACTGTGACTAATTACTCCATGTGCGACGACGGAATATCTAAAGCGAATCACAGCAGCTGCAAAGTTAGACGCCAGGTAATCGAAGAAGGTAACAGGAGAAACACATGCAAGAAGTTCCCAAGAAAATGGAGCATGAGTGAGGAGTTTATAAACACACAGAACTTAAAGGAAGGTTTCGGAGTCGTGAGAGAGAGGCAGGTGTGGGTCATGGAATCCCTCTTGTATAATGGAATTACCGGGCACTGGGGGACACGCTTGGCTGGGAACCATAAAAGTTTATTGAATGCTTGTACAAAATAAATTGTAGACCGTCAGTGGCAACAGTATACTTGTAAGTACACACTGACTCGCATACATAAATCCTAACAAGCATAAAAGAAAAATGTAGAGAAACACACACACACACACACACACACACACACATACTCAACACAAACAAAGGTGTGTGTACTTTTCAACTTTATATTGAACTTCTGTGATGTCAGTTTGTCAATCTCTGAATATATATTTTGTGATTCATACTTGAATCATAAACACAATCATTTGAGTGAAACATTTTCCCTTGTGTGCCATAATATAGGAAACTTACCACTGCACTAGGATGATTTTTTCTATCAGTGTCTCGATCCTGTCAGGTGCCGATTTGATATTATAGGCCTCTGCAAGACAAAGTATTCTGATAACATTGAACACTTATATAAAATTCCTGACTATACTCTTTTCACAAATAACTGCTCACGAAGCAGCGGCGGGGTTGCCCTATATGTAAGGCAAAATTATTCAGGCAACTTTAGAAATGATTTAACCGTTAAAAAAAGAGCACACTGAAACTACGTTTATTGAAGTGAAATTTAATGCAAAGAGTGTAATTGTCGGGATTATGTACAGACGCCCCAACACTAACATGATACATTTTCTTAATGACTTCAGTAACATTATGGATACCTTTGGTTCGGCAGGTAAGTCTTGTTATATATGTGGTGACTTTAACATTGACCTTCTTAGGAGCCATACGAATCCGAGAATTACTGACCTTTTATCCATTTGTCACTCGCATAATTTTTACAGTACCACAAACAAACAAACCCGTGTTACTTTAACATCTGCCACACTTATAGACCACATATGGACGAATAATTATAAAAGTTGTGTAATAAGTAACATACTTTTTAATAACATCTCGGACCATTTTCCTATTATCTCTATGCCTAAATTAACTGAAGAGTAGTTAAAAGAAGGAGAAATCATAGTAAGGTACAGGGATTTTAGTGCAAGTAATATTACTGTTTTTAAAGAAAAGGTAAAACAAGTGTCATGGAATATTTTTGTTGTTGTTGTTGTTGTGCCAAAGACCCTCTATAAAGGAGTTAAAGAATTTTAAGGCCCCAGGAGAGGATGGAATATTCCCGGAAATGCTTAAGGTGGAAAATGACGAGTTGATGAATGCGCTTTTGAAACTTTTTAATATGGCTTGGGATAATGGTGGAATTCCAAAAGAGTGGAAAAATGGAGTGATTATAAAAGTACCAAAAAAGGGAGATTTAAATGTGTGTGGCAATTGGAGGGGGATAACTTTGACACCTGTAGTTGCAAAAGTCTTTTCTAAAATCTTGTTGAACAGAATAGAGCCAGTAATTTATAAAATTTTAAGAAAAGAACAAGCGGGATTTAGAAAGGGTCGAGGTTGTAATGATCAGATTTTTATTGTAAGGCATCTGATGCAACAAGCTAATGAGATGAAAATGCCACTTAGTATGTGTTTTGTGGATTTTGAAAACGCATTTGATAGTGTTTCACGTGGAGCTATGTTGAAAATTATGAGATTCTATGGTATCCCAGAAAAGTTTGTAAATATTATTAGAAGCCTGCATGAAGGTACTTTTTGTAAGGTAATGGTGGGTGGTTCTTTGAGTGATCCATTTCATGTTAGGTCAGGAGTGATTCAAGGAGGAGTTCATTCTCCATTGTTGTTTGTTTTGGTTATGGATTATGTTATGAAAAAGGTTGTAAGGAGAACAGGTGCAGGAATTAACTGGAAAAAAAATAAGAAGCTGATGGATTTGGACTATGCTGATGATATTGTACTGATTTGCGGAAGTATTTACGAGATGCAGAGGGTGCTTGATTGTCTGGTGGGGGATGGAGAAAAAGTGGGATTGGTAATAAATTGTGGAAAGACTGAAATTATTAATATGAACGTGGAGAACCAAATCGATTGTGTAATTGGGAATAATGTGGTGAAGAATGTAGAAAACTTTAAATATCTGGGAACGATTGTATCATCTAATGGATCATTAAACAATGAAATTGAGGAGAGGATTAGACAGGCTTGGGGAGCTGTTGGAATGTTGAAATCTGTTTGGAATAATAATATGCTTTCGGTACATACTAAAGTGAAAATTTACAAGTCCATGGTTAGACCAATTTTAATTTACGGGCATGAGTCATGGTACAGTACAATTGCAACAGATCAGAAAGTATTAGGGTTTGAGAATAAAATACTGAGAAGGCTTCTTGCGGTAAAGTGGCAAGACAGAGTTAAGAATGCAAGAGTAAGGGATATTACGAGAGTGGAACCAGTTAATGAATATGTGAGACTGTCTCGCTGGATGTGGCTGGGGCACATATACAGAAAAGAAGGTAGTTTAATACAGGATGTGACAGAGTGGACTGCTAGAGGAAGATGAGGTAGAGGTAGGCCGAGGGAAACCTGGTTGAGGACAATGAAAAAAGAAGCAGGAGAGGAGTGTTGGTGGGACCTGAAGGAGATGGCAAGAGACAAATATTGGTGGAGAGAGTTCATCGAGGCCCTATGCATCCCGTGGGGTGCCATAGGAAATGATTGATTGATTGATTGATTGATTGAAAGACCCTCAAGTAGGATACTGTAATTTTAGTCTTATAATTTCTACTTTGTTTTATAATCATTTCCCATTCAAAGAAAGATACTGGCTAAGCATACTGACAGGCCTTACATTACGACAGAAATAAAACTAATGATCAAGGAAACAAACTTCAAAGAAAGTATGCGAAACAACCTATCACATACGATGAGACGTTCCGTAAATTACGTAATAAAGTTACAGCTACAATACGAAGGGCAAAGGCTAACTACCACAAGAACAAACGAAATGAAAATGCAGGAAACAGTAAGAAAACATGGAACACAATCAACTCCATACTAAATAAATCCAATGTATGCCAGAGTAAAAACTGTGTTTGCATTGTTCATAATAATGAAGTAAATCAGCCTCAGGAAATCGCAGAACAATTTAATAATTACCTCACCAATGTTGCCAAAAACCTAATTAAACAAATTACTGACTCACAATCCAATTATGAGTCTTCTGCATAACAGACAAGAACATGAATTTAATATACTACCAACTACGGAATTAGAGGTTAGAAACACTATAAAAAGTCTAAGGAATGTTGGTGCGGGATATGACGATATACCTATGTTTATTATTAAAGAGATCAGTGACATCTTGGCTCCCTTACTTGTCTTTCTCTTCATCCTTTCCTTTACATCGGGAATTCTTCCTTTTTTTTTTTTTTTTTAAATAGCAAAAGTAATATCAATATTTAAATCTGGTGATCGAAAACTTATGCGTAATTATCGTCCAATCTCCATACTTCAGGCAATTAGTAAGATCATTTAGAAGCTACTTTATTGTAGATTGGTCAGGTTTTGTACGGATATTAATATTATAACTGATTCACAATTCGGGATCAGGGAAAAGTTATCAACTGAGAGTGCTCTTTTATCATTTACTAAAGACGTATTGTACTCCTTCGATGAAAACAAATTTACTGTGGGTGCATTTCTGGACCTGGCAAAGGAATTTGACACAGTAAATCATCAAATTTTAATAAGAAAACTTGGACATTATGGGATAAGAGGTACTGCAAATAATTGGTTTTCTTCTTATCCAGGTAACCGTAAACAATTTGTTCAATTTCGTCAATGCCAGTCCCGTTATATGCCCGTAGAGTACGAAGTTCTACAGGGATCAGTCTTAGGACCACTCCTATTCTTAATATCTATAAGTGACATTGTTTATTCAAAACATAACATGAAATGCCTGATGTTTGCCGATGATAGTACCTTCTATGCTAGTCATCACAATCTCCTTGAACTGTCTAATAACGTAAATCATAGCTTAGCAAATGTATATAAATGGATTTCCTGTAATAAACTCACGCTTAATATAAGTAAAACTCACTACATTATTTTTCATAGGAAAATCAGGTGCTTGAGCGAGTGAGCAGTACTAAGTTCCTGGATGTCGTAATTGAAAATTTATCATGGCACTTTCATTTTCACCACCTCAAAACCAATATAAGCAAAGTGTGGAATAACATATTTGACTCGTGATAAGCTAACAACTTCAGCCTCAAAGCTTATTTATTATTCAATAATATTTCCACTACTTTTATTGTTATACTGTATAGGGAGGTGCTCGTAGGTCTGCTTTAAATAGTCTTTTTATTGCTCAGAAGAGGGCCATAAGAACGATAAATCACCTACAGAAGCATGACCATACTGCTCCCTGGGTTAAGGGACTTGGCATCTTAAAATTGAATGATATTAACCTCTATTGTTCAGTCTTATTCCTATATAAAGCAGTTAATAATACAAAATAACTATTTCAAGTTTCGTACAAATAAAACCAATAATTTCAGAAACGGTAGACAGCTTTAAATTCGCTTCAGGAGCACAAGCCAATCCCAGTCATTAATTACATATCGCGGAGCAAAAAATTGCAATAGTATCCCTTGTAGTATTCGGGATAAAAGTGACGTATCTGCATTTAAGTGTGCTTATAAATCACACTAATTGTCGAAATACTAACATTACAATAAATGAAAATAGGCTACACTTGTTTTTACTGTGAAATACTCACCGCTCTTTTTTTTTTATTCGTGTTTATTAGGATATGGTGATGGATATTTTCAATTTATTATCAGTATCGCATTATTATTATTATTATTATTATTATTATTATTATTATTATTATTATACTAATTTCTTTCTAATTTTCTTGTTAATATTATTATCTTTATTATTATTGTTGTTATTTTTCTTCTTATTATTACTTCCACTAACTGCTGATACTACTACTATTACTACAAAAACTTCAGTAAGTTCTAGTTATAATTTAGCCTGAAGTATATATAGTTTTGACCAATGCTGCAGGTGCCTGTAAGAACAGTGGCCACTCTCAAAAGGCTCAGCCGTATTAACATAATTATTTTCTTTCTGTTTACTTTGTATTGTTAATTGGTTAAATACAATATCTGACTCTGACTTTCACTTTGACATATATGTTCTTTTGTAAACACACACACACACACACACACACACACACACAACAAAGGTGTGTGCACTTTTCATATATGTTCTTTTGTAAATTACCCTTTGCCTAGCAATGTATTGTACACACTGACCCCTTTTAGTGGGGTGGCTTATGGTAATGATCGTTACCTGCTGGCCCAAAGCACCAAATTTGGCACACATATACTTAGGACCAAAGCAAAACTTTTTGGAGGAGGGTACCCGATTTTGAAGGTCAAGGTCAGGGTCAGGTCAAGGTCAAAGGTCAAACTGTACTATTCGCCATCTTTTTCAATTTCCTTAATTTTCAACACAAAATGTGCTGTTATTGTCTAAATTTCTGTTAATGGACTTAAGGGAGCCATATCTGCCATTCAACCTAAATTTCCAATAACCATATTGAATTATGGGTCACGATCTCAGTTCACCGGGTGTAATTTATATGTGAATTATTGGCATCAAAATTGTTATGTAAACTCTGTCGGACAAGTAGCTCTTTATTTAAAAAGAGAATATTGCAATAAACCAAAAATTGACATACATGCTTTATTTATAATATGATGAGACAAGCATAGCACTATTCTATATGTACTGTAGGTCTTAACCTATGTGACTATCGTGGCGTTAAGCAGACTACTTCCTATTTATTACGACATCCCTGCACTATTATTACAAGAATTGTTTACGTGGACTACCTCCATCAATCTCTGCATGCACATTTTCTCTGGAGGAGCTCAAGGAAAAGGAAGGCTCGTCATGTTTCACAATCACCTCGGCACTGACATAGTGTTGTACATGCCAGACCAGCCTTTTCGCATTTGCAGTTCTTAACACACATTGGAACCACCTTGCAGCCACACTTTATTAGTTCTTTGCACGCAGCAGCAGATGGAACTGTGGTCCAAATGGGATGCCACCCAGTGTCTGATTTGGACCAACCGAAACCAGCTGGGCTGGGGCAGCAATGACTGGTTTAAGACTCTGTGTCCAGATACTAGCCTGGTACACACATCGGTTGACATGTTGGAGCAGAGCATTCTGTGTTGGTGGTAGCCTTTCCATTAGTTTCACCCTGTTAGGAAAGAGGTCTTGCCGAAGGTCGTTAACCTTGCTATGGTGAGTTGTGCTGTCGTACATGGTACAGGTGAAATGCTCAATTAACCTGAATACCGGAGATGATGTTTCTTGAGGAACGAATGCTGAGGATGATGTTGTAGTAAACCCTTCAGTCGAAATTGGGAGTGATTTCCAGGTTTTCCAGGCTGATTTCTTTCCTTTACCATTAAACTGGGATGTTACATCACATCCAGTGAAAGCATGGAAGAAGGGTAGTGCTTGACATTTGTCTTCACCAAGTTCCAAGCAGACAGAGTTGATGTGGTAGTACCGAAATTGCTTCCCTGCACCAAATCCAACCCACAGATCTAAGTCAGGATACCAAGTGACAAAACGGTAAAAAACTCCTACAAGGATCACAACCACGTCTGTATCAACAGTTCTGACAAGAATTGATGTTGCACCTTTCCTTAGGGCATCGAACACATGCAAAGAAATCCTGCTGTCTGCCTCCTCATGGTCACTCTTGTCCATAGTACATTCAGGTTGATTGGACAGAACTCTTTCTCCGGAGGTAATGTATACCCACTTTTCAGGTGGGTAGACATGGTTGGCTACTTCTTCTGAGAGCAGAGCAAAAAGTTCTTCCTTGTTTGTGTCGTTCTGCAAGAACCCAGCAAAGGACGTGGGAAGTTTGGCATTGCGGAGCACCTTCCTGCGTACCCCCTTCCCTCGTTTCTCAGGGGTAGTTGCCTTCAAGCTGTCTGGACAGTATCTGTCCCATACAATGTCAATTCGAGTGCTGCTTGTAGTTGCCTCTCTGTCCAAGGAATGAAGATTTTGTCACTGTATTCGCCAAATGTACACTTCTTTTTCATGTGGTAGGATATGCACCATGGCAGCTCCATCGAAAATCTTTGCATCAAAGTGTGATGGTGGTTCTGGCTGAATGCTTGGGTCGATGCAAGTCAACAATTCAGCTTTATTTCCTGGTAGACAGAGTCTCCCATTCAGTGACAATGCTGGTGGCCAAGGGTGATTTGCATGTGAGAAAAACTCCTCCAAGTTTGTGTCACGGACCTGAGCAGCAATGAAGAGTTGGCTGAATAGATTACAGTCACTCTTCATTTCTTGCAACTGAGTCGTCCTTCTGCAGGGAGTGCTGGTGTGTGGTCGCTTGAAAAATGGAAGTCTGTTTTTCTTGATTGTGCTGTGGATGGATTCCTCTCGTTTCACCAGCACATCACTGACATACCTTGAGTACTGCTCTTTGCCAAGTTGCTCCATTCTGTACAGTGCTTCAGCAACCTGTTCATCCATACAGTCATGGGTGTCAAGAACAATGAGTTCCTTTGCTGTGTTCAAGAACGGGTTGCCCATTGATTTAATAGCATCACACATATTGTTGACTTGTTTGTGGAATGTTTCCTGAACGGCATGTCCTTGCTCGTGACTCTGGAAAGAAGGCTCTTCAGACAGGTTGTTCATCTCTTCAAATTCATCGAGAATTCTTGCCTGCTCTGGACCTGCGATCATCCATCGTTTCAAGGCAGCAGGGTTCGTGGTCAGGCCAACTGCACCACCGGAACCTTTCACTTTTTCATTGTTCTGCTCGTGTGCTTGGTCTAAAGGCATGGCTGAGAATTGTCGCTTACCCTTCTGGAACACCCAGTTTTTCTTGAACTGATCTCTGATTGCTGGCGGAAGAGTCTTCATGTCTTTTATGTGTACTGGTAGCCAGCGAGAGTAATTCATGCGATCAAGCACGAAGAACCATGGTGCCAATGCTTCCAACACTTCTACATAGAGAGCGAAATTCTTCTCCCTGTGCGACCTCACAAAGATAAGCACTAACAGCTCCAGCTGAAGAATCCTGTCCCAGAATGCAAAGGTTGGACTGTTGTGTGTCATGTCAGTTCTCCAGTCTTCGAAGAGTATGCTGCCATCTGGAAACATTTCATAAAAGGAATCACGCTGCAACTTTGCAAGAGTCATGACGGTAACTTGATGTGCATGCCGTGTTCTGGTTAAGTGGGCAGCCTTCAGGAAGGAGTCAGCAGTTCCAGCCGTAGCAACACCACTCTCAGTCAGGGCAGTACACCAACCAGATCCTTCCAAGAGATCCCCAACCATTATTCTACTTAAAGCACAATAAAAGTAAACTGACACCTGAAATAACAGTACTACCACATTTTGACCTTTGACCTGCACCTGACCTTGACCTTGACCTTTAAAACCGGGTACCCCCCTCCAAAAATGTTTGTATTGATCTACAGTATACATGTACCAAATTTGGTGCTTTGGGCCAGCGTGTAACGATTTGGTCATTTTTTGGCCATAAGCCACCCCACTATTTCTGTTCACCTCTCTGATACAATAGTGATATAATATTCCTTGGCTCTTAGTGATGCAACTGGTCAGTTCTGGAATTATCTCCTCAGTCTGTTTCTTCCACTCTTTATGACCTCCGTTCTTGTGAACGCCATGTGCATAGGAATGTAGAAAAGAGTACATCTTCAGTATGGTTATATTTTATTTATTTATTATTTTTTTTTTTTTGGGGGGGGAAGAGAAAGGTTTAGCTGACTCTCAGTCTCGAGTTTTCTCATTTGTATAAGGAGTAATGATTTTAAACATTTATTCCCCCTTTTTCGTGTGATTTCGAATTTAAAAGAAAAAAATCTAACTTCCAGCTCCATGTTTCTCCATCACACATACGATTTCATCTCTGTGCTTTGGGGTGGTCGTGCCCTACACGTTACCTTTGTAGTTCTGCTTTAGGAACCAAATCGTGGCAAGTTTCATTCGCTACCATACTGATGATAATGCCCCATAACCATTGGCTGGGAGATTATCTGTTACAACGGTGACAGAATCTGCTTGAGGCTTGAATGTGCTGAGGAGCTGCCTTGCGGAAGAGAAGGTCATTATAAAGTAAATGCAGAACGCGTATAAACTTAGGGAAAGGATGGCAGGAGTGAAGGAGACAATCTACCGGCAGGTAGAAATGTTATTGAACGTGTATAAGCGGGGGAACTGTGACAGTTGAGATGCACAGCAACATAAAGAGTACGGTGCAAAGATAAAGATGCTGGAGTGCGTATAAATACTGTATATTCGATGATAGGAAGACAATGCATATAAAATGAATAATAAAAAGATAAACAGGAAGTGCTGGGGAACTGGAAGTGCTGAAGAACGTAAACTTGACTGCAGCAAAGGAGATGCTGGATAAAATAGTAGACATTATGGAGAGTGAAAATGTTGGATGGGAGAGAGATACAGGATTGAGTTTGAATTCCATATTTCCCCTAACCTTCAGGGCTACAGAGAACCCACTTTCAGAGAGTTTGTCTTTTGATACTCTGTAAAGAAGGGTTCTGTATAATCCGAAACATTAGAGAAAATAATGAATTCAGGCTCCATTCTGTGTCTCTCTTCCACCCAACATTACCACTTGTCGCAATGCATCATTTACATGTAGGAGACCTTGTGAATAAATGTGAACTGGAGGGTAGCAGAACTTGCTTAAACTGGAGGGCACTAAGGCGGAGCTGCGGAACCTATATAAACTCATTGAACTAAACACCTACTGCCATCACTTCTGTTTAGTTTAACACCCTCCTTTTCCTGGCTCTTTTGACTTTTTTTTTTCACTGACCTAATACTTATTTTTACCTCTCCTCTCTTTTTATTAATCTCTTCACTTTTCTTTAATTCTATGCTCAGTTCTCATCTCGTCTGACCCTCTGTTCCATTCCTATCAGAGACCTTGATCTCTCCTTCATTCTTGTTTTGTTTGCCTCCTTTCTTTTTCCTTTCAATTTAAAACGGAATAAATTTATAAAATCTCCCAAGCTTAACATAAGATTATTTTTATATAAATGCATCTTCACTCTACACTTCACCGTCAAAACATAGGTATATTGAAATGATGCTAAATCACTCGTGAGACAATTACAGGGCCTTGTATATCTTAAAAACTGGTTCGAATCCCATATCATAATACATCTTGGTGTTTTATAATATCTTGATTTTCTCTTTTCCTTCCATCCCTGGGAGGAGGTAGGAAAGAGAAGCCCATACCAATATTTACCACCGATATTTTGGTCGTGAATGAAGTGCTGGGAGTATCCCCTGTTTGATATGATTTAAGAGTTTCACAAGTTCACCTCCCAGCTTTGCAACTGCTAATGTTGCATGCATGTTAAGGAGGCTGTACTATCGCTCAAAAACGTATCCTTACTCACGTGAACACAGGACTCCACAATTAGTAAAGAGTTGTTGCAGTGTCGGTATCTCATAATTCCTCATCTGTTGTGTCAAAATGACTCACGTCACTTTAGTAAGGATACTTTTTGAGCGATAGTACCTGAACCTCCCTTTCTCTACTGATTCCCTTAAAAGGGTACAGAGTCTTCCTGATAATAAGGGAACGTGAGAATTGAGTCAACATAATGACTGAGACCCGTGTTCTCGCCAGATCTGGAGCCTGTAGCACCTATTCCTTTAATGATTTATTATGAATATCGCATGTAGCATACTACACAGTATTATTCCCTTGTATGAAATTCATGTCTTTTTCAGCCAACATATATCGCCTCAATATCATTTGTGTAATTACTGACAGGCTGTATACATAAACTAATTAATAAGAACGAGGTGCTAGGGAGATTCCTTAACGTCATCACACACGATGACGTCGTTTGTGTTTTCTTTGTTCATCGTTAAACCAGTTTATTCAGTTTGGAGCCCCACAACAGAGAAGGGATAGATTAGTGCTCATCCTATCCCCTATAATTCGAAGTCTGACAGAAGCAAAATAAAGTCACATGGAGTTAGCAAGGAAAATAAAGAACCTATGACAATACGACACTGAATGACGCTGTTCAGCCCTCACAGCGATCCTCCGTCTTCGTTCGTTTCCCCTTCACTTTCATTGTCTCGCCATCCTATCATTTATTTCTACTTGTTTTTACTGTTTTGTTGATCTGTCTTTCTTCACATTCTCTCTTTCTGCGATTCATCTTTCTCCTTCCTACAGCAGATTTGCGTTCCTTGTAACCACTTCGTTGGTAATACCCAGCGCAGGAGAGTCCATACCGAATACGAGTATTTGCTGAGACTGTTTCATGATTAATTGCATAATGGAATTTGTGGAAATATTATGACATGTCGATGTGTACTGTGGATCACCAGAAACTTTGTGTAGCGAATTTCCAGTATATAAACTATTACTTGTCCAAACTTGAGATGGAATTAGTGAATTTTCAAACAGGAATCCACTCTAGCCAGTTCTCCACCGCCTGCTCACTCAGAAGAACTCAGAGGTGGATGATCTGCACATCTTCTCTGTCTTAGAATGATTATTTCCTTCCCCCTTTATTCTTCACTCTGGCATTAAGAACTCCACCTGACTACGTAACCACACTCTCATATACCAT